>NC_091389.1:9769697-9834506 GCF_038502225.1 Cherax quadricarinatus | reverse complement strand
GACCTGTCTTGTTATAGTGACCTGTCTTGTAGTGACCTGGCTTCTGTGTCTCCTAGTGCAGGTTGGTCTACTCAGCCTGTAGTGACCTGTCTTGTAGTGACCTGTCTTACTGAAGTGACCTGTCTTGTTATAGTAACCTACCTTGTAGTGACCTGTCTTGTTATAGTGACCTGTCTTGTTACAGTGACCTGTCTTGTTACAGTGACCTGTCTTGTTATAGTGACCTGTCTTGTTACAGTGACCTGCCTTGTTGTAGTGACCTGTCTTGTCATAGTGACCTGTCATGTTACAGTGACTTGTCCTGTTACAGTGACCTGTCTTGTTAGTGACCTGCCTTGTTATAGTGACCTGTCTTGTTATAGTGACCTGTCTTGTTACAGTGACCTGTCTTGTTATAGTAACCTACCTTGTTGTAGTGACCTGTCTTGTTATAGTGACCTGTCTTGTTACAGTGACCTGTCTTGTTACAGTGACCTGTCCTGTTACAGTGACCTGTCTTGTTACAGTGACCTGTCTTGTTATAGTGACCTGTCTTGTTACAGTGACCTGTCTTGTTACAGTGACCTGTCTTGTTACAGTGACCTGCCTTGTTATAGTGACCTGTCTTGTTATAGTGACCTGTCTTGTTACAGTGACCTGTCTTGTTATAGTAACCTACCTTGTTGTAGTGACCTATCTTGTCATAGTGACCTGTCTTGTTACAGTGACCTGTCCTGTTACAGTGACCTGTCTTGTTACAGTGACCTGTCTTGTCATAGTGACCTGTCTTGTTACAGTGACCTGTCTTGTCATAGTGACCTGTCTTGTTACAGTGACCTGTCTTGTTACAGTGACCTGTCTTGTTATAGTAACCTACCTTGTTGTAGTGACCTATCTTGTCATAGTGACCTGTCTTGTTACAGTGACCTGTCCTGTTACAGTGACCTGTCTTGTTACAGTGACCTGTCCTGTTACAGTGACCTGTCTTGCTACAGTGACCTGTCTTGTCATAGTGACCTGTCTTGTTACAGTGACCTGCCTTGTTACAGTGACCTGTCTTGTCATAGTGACCTGTCTTGTTACAGTGACCTGTCTT
This sequence comes from Cherax quadricarinatus, assembly GCF_038502225.1. Taxonomy (NCBI): domain Eukaryota; kingdom Metazoa; phylum Arthropoda; class Malacostraca; order Decapoda; family Parastacidae; genus Cherax; species Cherax quadricarinatus. The sequence goes on along the minus strand of NC_091389.1, from coordinate 9,833,431 downwards.
GTTACAGTGACCTGTCTTGTTATAGTGACCTACCTTGTCATAGTGACCTGTCTTGTTACAGTGACCTGCCTTGTTACAGTTACCTGTCTTGTTACAGTGACCTATCTTGTTACAGTGACCTGTCTTGTCATAGTGACCTGTCTTGTTACAGTGACCTGCCTTGTTACAGTGACCTGTCTTGTCATAGTGACCTGTCTTGTTACAGTGACCTGTCTTGTTACAGTGACCTGTCTTGTTATAGTGACCTACCTTGTCATAGTGACCTGTCTTGTTACAGTGACCTGCCTTGTTACAGTTACCTGTCTTGTTACAGTGACCTGTCTTGTTATAGTGACCTTCTTGTTATAGTGACCTGTCTTGTTACAGTGACCTGCCTTGTTACAGTTACCTGTCTTGTTACAGTGACCTGTCTTGTTATAGTGACCTGTCTTGTTACAGTGACCTGCCTTGTTATAGTGACCTGTCTTGTTATAGTGACCTGTCTTGTCATAGTGACCTGTCTTGTTACAGTGACCTGCCTTGTTACAGTGACCTGTCTTGTTATAGTGACCTACCTTGTTGTAGTGACCTGTCTTGTTACAGTGACCTGTCTTGTTATAGTGACCTACCTTGTTGTAGTGACCTATCTTCTCATAGTGACCTGTCTTGTTATAGTAACTTACCTTGTTGTAGTGACCTGTCTTGTTATAGTGACCTTGTTGTTGTTCACCTAGCAGTAAGTAGGTGCCTGGGTGTTAGTCAACTGACACCTGCTGTCCATGTTCACCTAGCAGTAAGTAGGTGCCTGGGTGTTAGTCAACTGACACCTGCTGTCCATGTTCACCTAGCAGTAAGTAGGTGCCTGGGTGTTAGTCAACTGACACCTGCTGCCCATGTTCACCTAGCAGTAAGTAGGTGCCTGGGTGTTAGTCAACTGACACCTGCTGTCCATGTTCACCTAGCAGTAAGTAGGTGCCTGGGTGTTAGTCAACTGACACCTGCTGTCCATGTTCACCTAGCAGTAAGTAGGTGCCTGGGTGTTAGTCAACTGACACCTGCTGTCCATGTTCACCTAGCAGTAAGTAGGTGCCTGGGTGTTAGTCAACTGACACCTGCTGTCCATGTTCACCTAGCAGTAAGTAGGTGCCTGGGTGTTAGTCAACTGACCTTACACCTGCAGTGTAGGTGCTTGGATGTTAGTCTGTTCACCTAGCAGTAAGTAGGTGCCTGGGTGTTAGTCACCTGACACCTGCTGTCCACACCTAGTTCACCTAGCTGTCCATGTAAGTAGGTGCTTGGACCTGACACCTGGTGTTAGTAAGTAGGTGCCTGGGTGTTACCTGACACCTGATGTCCACACCTGCTGTAGGTGCCTGGGTGTTAGTCAACTGTTGTCCATCCTCACCTAGCAGTAAGTAGGTACTTGGGTGTTAGTCACCTTACACCTGCTGTCACTGTTCACCTAGCAGTAAGTAGGTACCAGGGTGTTAGTCACCTTACACCTGGTGTCCATGTTCACCTAGCAGTAAGTAGGTACCAGGGTGTTAGTCACCTTACACCTGGTGTCCATGTTCACCTAGCAGTAAGTAGGTACCAGGGTGTTAGTCACCTTACACCTGGTGTCCATGTTCACCTAGCAGTAAGTAGGTACCTGAGTGTTAGTCACCTTACACCTGCTGTCCTGTTCACCTAGCAGTAATTAGGTGCCTGGGTGTTAGTCAACTTACACCTGCTGTCCTGTTCACCTAGCAGTAAGTAGGTGCCTGGGTGTTAGTCAACTTACACCTGCTGTCACTTCTCACCTAGGAGTAAGTAGGTGCCTGGGTGTTAGTCACCCTACACCTGCTGTTCTGTTCACCTAGCAGTAAGTAGGTACCTGGGTGTTAGTCACCCTACACCTGCTGTTCTGTTCACCTAGCAGTAAGTAGGTACCTGGGTGTTAGTCACCCTACACCTGCTGTTCTGTTCACCTAGCAGTAAGTAGGTACCTGGGTGTTAGTCATCTTACATCTACTGTCACTGTTCACCTAGGAGTAAGTAGGTACCTGGGTGCTAGTCACCTTACACCTGCTGTCACTGTTCACCTAGGAGTACGAAGGTACCTGGATACTAGCCACCATACACCTGCTATCACTGTTCGCCTAGCAGTAAGTAGGTACCAGGGTTATACCTAATTAACTCTACCTAATTACAGGTGCGATGCAGGGCTGACGAACACATGTGTGAGGGATCAAACACCTGTCTAGACCAGAAAAACATCTGCGACGGTGATAGACAGTGTCCCAGAGGTGACCATGGTAGTCTAACACAACCATGGTAGTCTACAACCATGGTAGTCTACAACCATGGTAGTCTACAACCATGGTAGTCTACAACCATGGTAGTCTAACACAACCATGGTAGTCTACAACCATGGTAGTCTAACACAACCATGGTAGTCTACAACCATGGTAGTCTACAACCATGGTAGTCTAACACAACCATGGTAGTCTACAACCATGGTAGTCTACAACCATGGTAGTCTAACACAATCATGGTAGTCTACAACCATGGTAGTCTACAACCATGGTAGTCTACAACCATGGTAGTCTAACACAATCATGGTAGTCTACAACCATGGTAGTCTACAACCATGGTAGTCTAACACAATCATGGTAGTCTACAACCATGGTAGTCTACAACCATGGTAGTCTACAACCATGGTAGTCTAACACAATCATGGTAGTCTACAACCATGGTAGTCTACAACCATGGTAGTCTACAACCATGGTAGTCCAACACAATCATGGTAGTCTACAACCATGGTAGTCTACAACCATGGTAGTCTACAACCATGGTAGTCTAACACAATCATGGTAGTCTACAACCATGGTAGTCTACAACCATGGTAGTCTACAACCATGGTAGTCTACAACCATGGTAGTCTAACACAATCATGGTAGTCTACAATCATGGTAGTCTACAATCATGGTAGTCTACAATCATGGTAGTCTAACACAATCATGGTAGTCTACAACCATGGTAGTCTACAATCATGGTAGTCTAACACAATCATGGTAGTCTACAATCATGGTAGTCTAACACAATCATGGTAGTCTACAATCATGGTAGTCTACAATCATGGTAGTCTAACACAATCATGGTAGTCTACAACCATGGTAGTCTACAATCATGGTAGTCTAACACAATCATGGTAGTCTAACACAACCATGGTAGTCTACAATCATGGTAGTCTACAACCATGGTAGTCTACAATCATGGTAGTCTAACACAATCATGGTAGTCTAACACAATCATGCTAGTCTACAATCATGGTAGTCTACAATCATGGTAGTCTACAATCATGGTAGTCTAACACAATCATGGTAGTCTACAACCATGGTAGTCTACAATTATGGTAGTCTAACACAATCATGGTAGTCTACAACCATGGTAGTCTATAATCATGGTAGTCTAACACAATCATGGTAGTCTACAATCATGGTAGTCTACAACCATGGTAGTCTACAATCATGGTAGTCTAACACAATCATGGTAGTCTACAACCATGGTAGTCTACAATCATGGTAGTCTAACACAATCATGGTAGTCTACAACCATGGTAGTCTACAATCATGGTAGTCTAACACAATCATGGTAGTCTACAATCATGGTAGTCTACAACCATGGTAGTCTACAATCATGGTAGTCTAACACAATCATGGTAGTCTACAACCATGGTAGTCTACAATCATGGTAGTCTAACACAATCATGGTAGTCTACAACCATGGTAGTCTACAATCATGGTAGTCTAACACAATCATGGTAGTCTAACACACTTATGGTAGTCTACAGTCATCATGGTAGTCTACAATCATGGTAATCTACAATCATGGTAGTCTAACACAATCATGGTAGTCTACGGTCATCATGGTAGTCTACAGACATCATGGTATTATACAGTCATGGTAGTCTACAGTCATCATGGTAGTCTACAGCCATCATGGTAGTCTACAGTCATCATGGTAGTCTAACACAGTCATGGTAGTCTACAGTCATCATGGTAGTCTACTAACACAGTCATGGTAGTCTACAGTCATGGTAGTTTACACAGTCATCATGGTATTATACAGTCATGGTAGTCTACAGTCATCATGGTAGTCTACAGTCATCATGGTAGTTTACAGTCATCATGGTATTATACACAGTCATGGTAGTCTATAGCCATCATGGCAGTCTACTAACACAGTCATGGTAGTTTACAGTCATCATGGTATTATACACAGCCATGGTAGTCTACAGCCATCATGGCAGTCTACTAACACAATCATGGTAGTTTACAGTCATCATGGTATTATACACAGTCATGGTAGTCTACAGCCATCATGGTAGTCTACTAACACAGTCATCATGGTAGTTTACAGTCATCATGGTATTATACACAGTCATGGTAGTCTACAGCCATCATGGTAGTCTACTAACACAGCCATCATGGTAGTCTACAGTCATCATGGCAGTCTACTAACACAGTCATCATGGTAGTCTACAGTCATCATGGTAGTCTACAGCCATCATGGTAGTCTACTAACACAGTCATCATGGTAGTTTACAGTCATCATGGCATTATACACAGTCATGGTAGTCTACAGCCATCATGGTAGTCTACTAACACAGTCATCATGGTAGTCTACAGTCATCATGGCAGTCTACTAACACAGTCATCATGGTAGTCTACAGTCATCATGGTAGTCTACAGCCATCATGGTAGTCTACTAACACAGTCATCATGGTAGTTTACAATCATGGTATTATACACAGTCATGGTAGTCTACAGCCATCATGGTAGTCGACTAAGACAGCCATCATGTCTACAGGGCTACGAGGTACGCAGGAGGATGACGCTGGTAGTCAGACAGGTGCTGACGACGCTGACGAGGGCTGACGTGGGCGTCTGTGCTAAGAGGTGTCTGGACACCCTGCTTTGTAGAGGATTTATGTACAGTGAAGCGTCCAAGCAGTGAGTAGCGTCCCTGGTGTAGTAGATAGACTTTAAACCCCATTAACCAACCAGTCTTAATGACCCTGGTGTAGTAGATAGACTTTAAACCCCATTAACCAGCCAGTCTTAATGACCCTGGTGTAGTAGATAGACTTTAAACCCCATTAACCAGCCAGTCTTAATGACCCTGGTGTAGTACATAGACTTTAAACCCCATTAACCAACCAGTCTTTATGATCCTCGTGTAGTAGATAGACTTTAAACCCTATTAACCAGCCAGTCTTAATGACCCTGGTGTAGTAGACTTTAAACCCCATTAAGCAGCCAGTCTTAATGATCCTGGTGTAGTAGATAGACTATACTGACCCTGGTGTAGTAGATAGACTTTAAACCCCATTAACCAGCCAGTCTTAATGACCCTGGTGTAGTAGATAGACTTTAAACCCCATTAACCAGCCAGTCTTAATGACCCTGGTGTAGTAGATAGACTTTAAACCCTATTAACCAGCCAGTCTTAATGACCCTGGTGTAGTAGACTTTAAACCCCATTAAGCAGCCAGTCTTAATGATCCTGGTGTAGTAGATAGACTATACTGACCCTGGTGTAGTAGATAGACTTTAAACCCCATTAACCAGCCAGTCTTAATGACCCTGGTGTAGTAGATAGACTTTAAACCCTATTAACCAACCAGTCTTAATGACCCTGGTGTAGTACATAGACTTTAAACCCCATTAACCAACCAGTCTTTATGATCCTCGTGTAGTAGATAGACTTTAAACCTTATTAACCAGCCAGTCTTAATGACCCTGGTGTAGTAGATAGACTATACTGACCCTGGTGTAGTAGATAGACTTTAAACCCCATTAACCAACCAGTCTTAATGACCCTACTGTAGTAGATAGACTTTAAACCCTATTAACCAGCCAGTCTTAATGACCCTGGTGTAGTAGATAGACTTTAAACCCCATTAACCAACCAGTCTTAATGATCCTCGTGTAGTAGATAGACTTTAAACCCTATTAACCAGCCAGTCTTAATGACCCTGGTGTAGTAGACTTTAAACCCCATTAACCAGCCAGTCTTAATGACCCTGGTGTAGTAGATAGAGACTATACTGACCCTGGTGTAGTAGATAGACTATACTGACCCTGGTGTAGTAGATAGACTATACTGACCCTGGTGTAGTAGATAGACTATACTGACCCTGGTGTAATAGATAATCCCCCCTGCCTCTCCACCAATCAGGTGTCATCTGAGTAGCAACGACGTGGCAGCCTCGGGACTGACCTCTTCGGACGAAGAAGAGTTTTACGAACTGAGAAGTCGCCGTGCCGCCTGTGGGATGCGCTTCCGCTGTCACAACGAGCGCTGTGTCACCCGCGACAAGCTGTGCGACGGTGTCGACACCTGTGGTGACAACAGTGACGAGGCTGACTGCAGCTTGAGTACCAAACACGAGCTTAAGCTTGTTGGGGGCCAGGGGCCCCATGAAGGCAACATACAGGTAAGGTTAATGGGGGTCAGAGACCCCATGAAAGTAAGCTTAATAGGGGTCAGGGACCCCATGACGGTAAGCTTAATGGGGTTAGGGACCCCATGAAGGTAAGCTTAATGGGGTTAGGGACCCCATGAAGGTAAGCTTAATGGGGTTAGGGACCCAATGAAGGTAAGCTTAATGGGGTCAGGGACCCAATGAAGGTAAGCTTAATGAGGTCAGAGACCCCATGTAGGTAAGCTTAATGGGGTCAAGGACCCCATGAAGATAAACTTAATGGGGGTCAGGGACACCATGAAAGATTAATGAGGGTTCAAACCCATGGTAACTGAGCCTTAAAATACCAGGCCAGTGCACTAACAACTTGGCTGTTATTATTATTATTATGTGGCAGGTGAAGGTGGATGGTGAATGGGGCTACGTGTGTGACGATGGTTTTGGGTTCGAGGCTGCAGATTTAGTGTGCAGGAGCCTGGGCTACCCAGCAGCGCAAGTCTTTACCAGGAACAATAAGTTCGGCAGCAACGACTCGGGTGAGTCATTAGTCACCTGTGTGTCTTTTGTGAGTCATTAGTCACCTCTGAGTGATTCTCATAAGTCATCAGTCACTATGTATACTAGCTAGGAGTCTGTGGTTGTAGCATATTAAGTTCTTGTTTACTTTCAGCTTGGCGTCGTAGCAGACCTAAGTTCTGGCTGGACAAGTTGTCATGTACTGGACATGAGAACTCTCTGTTCCAGTGCCCATCCAGTGGTCTGGGTGTTCATGACTGTGGTGCTACAGAGGTGAGTCTAAGAGTGAGTCTGCAGGTGGGGGTGTAACGTCCTTTCAGAGAAATGTGATATACATGTTAATTAATATGATCGGAGACTTGCTATAACACACACACACACACACACACACACTCACATCCTCCCACATCCCAAAACACAGTCCTAGAAAAGAAGCTGAGGCTGAGGTACATCAATTCAGATGGAATTATAAATAAAAGTGAAGAGCGGCAGGAAAGAATCACTGAGACATCCCCAGATATCATAGCACTCACAGAGACAAAGCTCATTTAAGTAATAACAGACATGATCTTCCCATCTGGTTATCAGATCCTGAGGAAAGGTGAGGGGGTGGGCACAGGGGGAGTAGGAGTGGCACTGCTCATTAAGAACCAATGGACATTTGAGATGGGAGGACTAGTTAGAGGGGGTAGTGGATAACTACATTCTTACTGGGGGCCCAAAAGTGATGGTAGCAGTGATGTACAACTCACAACCGAACAACAGGAAGAGAAGACAGGAATATGAGAGCAACAAAAGGGCCCACATGATCAGGGACTTCAACCATACGGAGATTGACTAAAAAACTCAAGGAAAAGGATCTTGGGGGTAAGCATTATACCGAGCATGTCTCCTGAGATGTACATCAGCCAAATAACTGCTGCAGCATACAGGCGTCTAGCAAACCTATGAACAGCATTTCAGCATCTTAGTAAGGATTTACAACATTGTACACCATGTACGTCAGGCCCATATTAGAGTATGCAGCACCTGTTTGGAACCCACACCTGGTTAAACACTTCAGGAATTAGAGAAAGTGCAAAGGTTTGCAACAAGACTAGTCCCGGAGCTAAGGGGTATGTCCTACGAGGAGACGTTAAGGGAACTCGATCTGACGACACTGGAGGACAGGATGGATAGAGGGGACATGATAACAGCATATAATATACTGAGAGGAATTGACAAGGTGGACAGGGACAGAGATGTGACACAGTAACAAGGGGACACAGTAACAAGGGGACACAGTAACAAGGGGACACAGTAACAAGGGGACACAGCAACAAGGGGTAACAACTGAAAGTTGAAGACTCAGATGGGCCACAGGGATGTTAGGAAATATTTCTTCAGTCACAGAGTTGTCAGGAAGTGGAACAATCTGGAGAGTGATGTAGTGGAGGCAGGATCCATACATAGCTTTAAGAAGAGGTATGATAAAACTCATTGAGCAAGGAGAGAGTGAACCTAGTAGCCACCAGTGAAGAGGCGGAGCCAGGAGCTATAACTCGGCCCCTGCAACCACAATTAGATGAGTCCACACAGAGTGCTACAACACAGTATCCTGCCCACAGATAGCTGGTGTTGTATGTCGAACAACAGCCACCCTGTGTGCCACAGACCAGTTCCAGTGTGGAACACCTAGGTTACACACCTGTGTGTCCAGGACTCAGGTGTGTGACGAGGCTAAGGATTGTTTTGACGGCAGGTGAGTCTTCAGCCATAGTTTTTATTATCATTATTATTATTAAAGATTCGCCGGCATTCTCCCGGCCCGGGCCTTTTCCAAGTGGTGGCCCGGCCTTGGCTCCCTCTTTAGGGAGTGTCTGAGACCTAAGTCTCCCATGGGAGGAGGCACAAGTACCTCCTCATCTTTGGGACCAACTGTCCCCAGGCCTAGCTTCTGGGACCAACTGTCCCCAGGCCTAGCTTCTGGGACCAACTGTCCCCAGGCCTAGCTTCTGGGACCAACTGTCCCCAGGCCTAGCTTCTGGGACCAACTGTCCCCAGGCCTAGCTTCTGGGACCAACTGTCCCCAGGCCTAGCTTCTGGGACCAACTGTCCCCAGGCCTAGCTTCTGGGACCAACTGTGCCCTTCTGGGAGTCCCCAGGCCTAGCTTCTGGGACCAACTGTCCCCAGGCCTAGCTTCTGGGACCAACTGTCCCCAGGCCTAGCTTCTGGGACCAACTGTGCCCAGGCCTAGCTTCTGGGACCAACTGTGCCCAGGCCTAGCCACAAGCTAGGCCTCTCTGGTCTGCCATCCCCGCCCCAAGGGGGCTAATGGGAATGACAGTCTTATGAGCTAAAAGCTCGGGCTCGGGCACCTACCCTACCCTAGAAGGGCTGGGCATGGTGTCGATGCCTTAGTTTTTCTGCCCACAAGTGCTAGTATATTATTATATACAGTGGTAATATAGCACTTCACAAAAAATGTATTTACATTTATATTTATTATAGTTAACCCTCATATTTATAATTATATTTATTATAGTTAACCCTCATATTTATAATTATATTTGTTATAGTTAACCCTCATATTTACAATTATATTTGTTATAGTTAACCCTCATATTTACAATTATATTTATTATAGTTAACCCTCATATTTATAATTATATTTATTATAGTTAACCCTCATATTTACAATTATATTTATTATAGTTAACCCTCATATTTACAATTATATTTATTATAGTTAACCCTCATATTTACAATTATATTTATTATAGTTAACCCTCATATTTACAATTATATTTATTATAGTTAACCCTCATATTTATAATTATATTTGTTATAGTTAACCCTCATATTTATAATTATATTTATTATAGTTAACCCTCATATTTATAATTATATTTGTTATAGTTAACCCTCATATTTATAATTATATTTGTTATAGTTAACCCTTGTATTTACAAATATATTTATTAGAGTCAACCCTTGTATATGCTATTAAATATAGTTAACCCTTGTATTTATGAATTTATATTTATTATAGTTAACCCTTGTCTTCATTTACATTTATATTTCTTATAGTTACCCTTGTCTTTGTATTTAGTTATATTTCTTATAGTTACCCTTGTCTTTGTATTTAGTTATATTTCTTACAGTTACCCTTGAGTTTACAATCATATTTCTTATAGTTACCCTTGTCTTTGTATTTAGTTATATTTCTTATAGTTACCCTTGTCTTTGTATTTAGTTATATTTCTTACAGTTACCCTTGAGTCTACAATCATATTTCTTATAGTTACCCTTGTCTTTGTATTTACAGTTATATTTCTTATAGTTACCCTTGTCTTTGTATTTAGTTATATTTCTTACAGTTACCCTTGAGTTTACAATCATATTTCTTATAGTTACCCTTGTCTTTGTATTTACAGTTATATTTCTTATAGTTACCCTTGTCTTTGTATTTAGTTATATTTCTTATAGTTACCCTTGTCTTTGTATTTAGTTATATTTCTTACAGTTACCCTTGAGTTTACAATCATATTTCTTATAGTTACCCTTGTCTTTGTATTTACAGTTATATTTCTTACAGTTACCCTTGAGTTTACAATCATATTTCTTATAGTTACCCTTGTCTTTGTATTTACAGTTATATTTCTTATAGTTACCCCTTGTCTTTGTAGTTATACAATCATATTTTATATTTCTTATAGTTACCCTTGTCTTTGTATTTAGTTATATTTCTTTCTTATAGTTACCCTTGTCTTTGTATTTAGTTATATTTCTTAGTTACCCTTGAGTTTACACTCATATTTCTTATAGTTACCCTTGTCTTTGTATTTACAGTTATATTTCTTATAGTTACCCTTGTCTTTGTATTTACAGTTATATTTCTTATAGTTACCCTTGAGTCTACAATTATATTTCTTATAGTTACCCTTGTATGTGTCCACAGTGACGAGGCACCAAGTTTGTGTGACGACGTAGGGGTAACTCGCTTAATTACCACTAGTAGTCACCTTACTGGTACAACTGCTGGTACTGTTTACATTAAACACTTTGGTCGCTGGGGGACGGTTTGTGATGATGGTTTTGATGAGACCCATGCTAAGGTGAGTGTGTGTTTGTGTACTCACCTAATTGTGGTTGCAGGGGTCGATTCATAGCTCCTGGCCCCGAATATAGTGACCCCTGGTGCAAAACACAGGAGGATGCAAGATGAGGGGGAAAACTGATACAAATGCAGTATAATACGATCCTTACTTACTACCTTTCGCCCACCGAAAGGTAGTCGCAAACAGATCTACCTGGGTCTAATTCACACAATGTTGTTCTTACAGGTAGTGTGTCGTAGTCTGGGGTACGAGAGTGGCTGGGCAGTGCCCTACCCTCGGGCATTCTTTGGTCGTGGTACTGGTGACATTATACTGGACGAACCTGGCTGCAAAGTATGTCTTGTCTCTTTACTAAAATTCAACCAGTAGGCCTACTGGCCTATGCTAGACAGATCCCACTTACATTCAACCAGTAGGTCTACTGGCCTATGCTAGACAGATCCCACTTACATTCAACCAATAGGTCTACTGGCCTATGCTAGACAGATCCCACTTACATTCAACCAGTAGGTCTACTGGCCTATGCTAAACAGATCCCACTTACATTCAACCAGTAGATCTACTGGCCTATGCTAGACAGATCCCACTTACATTCAACCAATAGGTCTACTGGCCTATGCTAGACAGATCCCACTTACATTCAACCAGTAGGTCTACTGGCCTATGCTAGACAGATCCCACTTACATTCAACCAGTAGATCTACTGGCCTATGCTAGACAGATCCCACTTACATTCAACCAGTAGATCTACTGGCCTATGCTAGACAGATCCCACTTACATTCAACCAGTAGGTCTACTGGCCTATGCTAGACAGATCCCACTTACATTCAACCAGTAGATCTACTGGCCTATGCTAGACAGATCCCACTTACATTCAACCAGTAGGTCTACTGGCCTATGCTAGACAGATCCCACTTACATTCAACCAGTAGATCTACTGGCCTATGCTAGACAGATCCCACTTACATTCAACCAGTAGGTCTACTGGCCTATGCTAGACAGATCCCACTTACATTCAACCAGTAGGTCTACTGGCCTATGCTAGACAGATCCCACTTACATTCAACCAGTAGATCAACTGGCCTATGCTAGACAGATCCCACTTACATTCAACCAGTAGATCAACTGGCCTATGCTAGACAGATCCCACTTACATTCAACCAGTAGGTCTACTGGCCTATGCTAGACAGATCACTCTTATATTCAAGCAGTAGGCCTATTGGCCTATGCTAGAGGTCCCTGTGAGTGGAGCACTAATATATGTTGTCGTGTTGATCCCAGGGAGGAGAGTCGTGGCTGGGTGAGTGCCTTGGTGTTGTCTGGGGTCTTACTGACTGCGACCACGCTGAAGACGTTGGTGTGCTCTGTTCTGACGAGGTTAGTGTTATATCAAGGTCACTCTTATAACAAGGTTAGTGTTCTGACGAGGTTAGTGTTATATCAAGTTACCCTTATAACAAGGTTTGTGTTCCGACCACCTGAGTATTATATCAAGGTTACTCTTATAACAAGGTTAATGCTCTGACGAGGTTAGCGTTATAACAAGGTTACTATTATAACACTAACCTTGTTATAACAAGGTTAGTGTTCTGACGAGTTTAGTGTTATATCAAGTTACCCTTATAACAAGGTTTGTGTTCCGACCACCTGAGTATTATATCAAGGTTACTCTTATAACAAGGTCAATGCTCTGACGAGGTTAGCGTTATAACAAGGTTACTGTTATAACACTAACCTTGTTATAACAAGGTTAGTGATCTCAATAAATTAAGAGAGCAATATAACTGTTATCACTGTTAACTCTCGCCTATAATCATCACTGTTGTACAACAGATGGAGGTGCGACTGAGCAACGGACCAACAGCTAACTCCGGCAGGGTTGAGGTCAAGCTCTCGGGCCAGTGGGGCACCATCTGTGATGATGACTTTGATGACTATGAAGCAAAGGTTAGTTACTGTTGTTTGTATAACACTGTTTAACACTGTTGTTTGTATAACACTGTTTAACACTGTTGTTTGTATAACACTGTTGTTTGTATAACACTGTATAACACTGTATAACACTGGTGTTTGTATAACACTGTATAACACTGGTGTTTGTATAACACTGTATAACACTGTATAACACTGGTGTTTGTATAACACTGTATAACACTGGTGTTTGTATAACACTGTATAACACTGTATAACACTGGTGTTTGTATAACACTGTATAACACTGGTGTTTGTATAACACTGGTGTTTGTATAACACTGTATAACACTGGTGTTTGTATAACACTCACAATTATACACACCACTAATACAGACTCTCACCATACAGGTTGTATGTGGTATGCTGGGGTACCATGGTGATGCTGTAGCACACAAACAAGGACGGTACGGACAAGGTACAGGACCAGTCTGGCTGGACTCAATGGACTGTTTGGGTACAGAGTCCGATTTACGACTCTGTAAGAAGTCCCAGCCAGGAGCCTCAGACTGCACTCACTCTGAGGACGCTGCTGTGACTTGTTACTCTGTTAGGTAGGTACAGTGTACCCTGGTACCACCCACGGTATGGTATGTTGCATTAACAGGAGCTTGTGGTGTCTTATAGACGTGGTACAGTGTACCGTGGCACCCATGGTACAATAACGACCATTAACAACCACTCACACTTCCTCACAGACGTGGTACAATGTACCACCACTCACGGTACAGTAACTACTACTAATACCACCCTCACAGACGTGGTACAGTGTACCACCACACCACAGTACACTAACTACCACTAATACCACCCTCACAGACATGGTACAGTGTACCACCACACCACAGTACACAAACTACCACTAATACCACCCTCACAGACATGGTACAGTGTACCACCACACCACAGTACACTAACTACCACTAATACCACCCTCACAGACATGGTACAGTGTACCACCACACCACAGTACACTAACTACCACTAATACCACCCTCACAGACATGGTACAGTGTACCACCACACCACAGTACACTAACTACCACTAATACCACCCTCACAGACGTGGTACAGTGTACCACCACACCACAGTACACTAACTACCACTAATACCACCCTCACAGACATGGTACAGTGTACCACCACACCACAGTATAGTAACTACCACTAATACCACCCTCACAGACATGGTACAGTGTACCACCACACCACAGTACACTAACTACCACTAATACCACCCTCACAGACATGGTACAGTGTACCACCACACCACAGTATAGTAACTACCACTAATACCACCCTCACAGACATGGTACAGTGTACCACCACACCACAGTACACTAACTACCACTAATACCACCCTCACAGACGTGGTACAGTGTACCACCACACCACAGTACACTAACTACCACTAATACCACCCTCACAGACATGGTACAGTGTACCACCACACCACAGTACACAAACTACCACTAATACCACCCTCACAGACATGGTAGTGTACCACCACACCACAGTACACTAACTACCACTAATACCACCCTCACAGACATGGTACAGTGTACCACCACACCACAGTACACTAACTACCACTAATACCACCCTCACAGACGTGGTACAGTGTACCACCACACCACAGTACACTAACTACCACTAATACCACCCTCACAGACGTGGTACAGTGTACCACCACACCACAGTACACAAACTACCACTAATACCACCCTCACAGACGTGGTACAATGTACTACCACACCACAGTACACTAACTACCACTAATACCACCCTCACAGACATGGTACAGTGTACCACCACACCACAGTATAGTAACTACCACTAATACCACCCTCACAGACATGGTACAGTGTACCACCACACCACAGTACACTAACTACCACTAATACCACCCTCACAGACATGGTACAGTGTACCACCACACCACAGTACACTAACTACCACTAATACCACATGGTACAGTGTACCACCACACCACAGTATAGTAACTACCACTAATACCACCCTCACAGACATGGTACAGTGTACCACCACACCACAGTACACTAACTACCACTAATACCACCCTCACAGACGTGGTACAGTATACCACCACACCACAGTACACTAACTACCACTAATACCACCCTCACAGACATGGTACAGTGTACCACCACACCACAGTACACTAACTACCACTAATACCACCCTCACAGACATGGTACAGTGTACCACCACACCACAGTACACTAACTACCACTAATACCACCCTCACAGACATGGTACAGTGTACCACCACACCACAGTACACTAACTACCACTAATACCACCCTCACAGACATGGTACAGTGTACCACCACACCACAGTACACTACCACTAATACCACCCTCACAGACATGGTACAGTGTACCACCACACCACAGTATAGTAACTACCACTAATACCACCCTCACAGACATGGTACAGTGTACCACCACACCACAGTACACTAACTACCACTAATACCACCCTCACAGACATGGTACATTGTACCACCACACCACAGTACACTAACTACCACTAATACCACCCTCACAGACATGGTACAGTGTACCACCACACCACAGTACACTAACTACCACTAATACCACCCTCACAGACATGGTACAGTGTACCACCACACCACAGTACACTAACTACCACTAATACCACCCTCACAGACATGGTACAGTGTACCACCACACCACAGTACACTAACTACCACTAATACCACCCTCACAGACATGGTACAGTGTACCACCACACCACAGTACACTAACTACCACTAATACCACCCTCACAGACATGGTACAGTGTACCACCACACCACAGTACACTAACTACCACTAATACCACCCTCACAGACATGGTACAGTGGACCACCACACCACAGTACACTAACTACCACTAATACCACCCTCACAGACATGGTACAGTGTACCACCACACCACAGTACACTAACTACCACTAATACCACCCTCACAGACATGGTACAGTGTACCACCACACCACAGTACACTACCACTAATACCACCCTCACAGACATGGTACAGTGTACCACCACACCACAGTATAGTAACTACCACTAATACCACCCTCACAGACATGGTACAGTGTACCACTACACCACAGTACACTAACTACCACCCTCACAGACATGGTACAGTGGACCACCACACCACAGTACACTAACTACCACTAATACCACCCTCACAGACGTGGTACAGTGTACCACCACACCACAGTACACTAACTACCACTAATACCACCCTCACAGACATGGTACAGTGTACCACCACAGTACACTAACTACCACTAATACCACCCTCACAGACGTGGTACAATGTACCACCACACCACAGTACACTAACTACCACTAATACCACCCTCACAGACATGGTACAGTGTACCACCACACCACAGTACACTAACTACCACTAATACCACCCTCACAGACGTGGTACAGTGTACCTCCACACCACAGTACACTAACTACCACTAATACCACCCTCACAGACATGGTACAGTGTACCACCACACCACAGTATAGTAACTACCACTAATACCACCCTCACAGACATGGTACAGTGTACCACCACACCACAGTACACTAACTACCACTAATACCACCCTCACAGACATGGTACAGTGTACCACCACACCACAGTACACTAACTACCACTAATACCACCCTCACAGACATGGTACAGTGTACCACCACACCACAGTATAGTAACTACCACTAATACCACCCTCACAGACATGGTACAGTGTACCACCACACCACAGTACACTAACTACCACTAATACCACCCTCACAGACATGGTACAGTGTACCACCACACCACAGTACACTAACTACCACTAATACCACCCTCACAGACATGGTACAGTGTACCACTACACCACAGTACACTAACTACCACTAATACCACCCTCACAGACATGGTACAGTGTACCACCACACCACAGTACACTAACTACCACTAATACCACCCTCACAGACATGGTACAGTGTACCACCACACCACAGTACACTAACTACCACTAATACCACCCTCACAGACATGGTACAGTGTACCACCACACCACAGTACACTAACTACCACTAATACCACCCTCACAGACATGGTACAGTGTACCACCACACCACAGTATAGTAACTACCACTAATACCACCCTCACAGACATGGTACAGTGTACCACCACACCACAGTACACTAACTACCACTAATACCACCCTCACAGACATGGTACAGTGTACCACCACACCACAGTACACTAACTACCACTAATACCACCCTCACAGACATGGTACAGTGTACCACCACACCACAGTATAGTAACTACCACTAATACCACCCTCACAGACATGGTACAGTGTACCACCACACCACAGTACACTAACTACCACTAATACCACCCTCACAGACATGGTACAGTGTACCACCACACCACAGTACACTAACTACCACTAATACCACCCTCACAGACGTGGAAGGATCAACATAGGCCTACAAACAGCCCTCCCAGACGGCTGTGGTCAGAGGCCAGACTCGTCCTCCAGTTTCCTTATAGACAACTTCGCCAAGATCATTGGAGGAAGTACTCAACAACCCTTGGAACAACCCTGGCTGGTATCCCTGCAACTACGAGAGGAGGTAAGGGATACCTTCCATCTGCTATACTATACGTCTTGGTGTATATACACTCACAAGTGTGTATTTCTCAGTGTATAAGTACTGAGATGTGTATATATCTCTGTATATACACTCAGAAGTGTGTATTTCTCAGTGTATAAGTACTGAGATGTATATATCTCTGTATATACACTCAGAAGTGTGTATTTCTCAGTGTATAAGTACTGAGAGTGTATATATCTCTGTATATACACTCAGAAGTGTGTATTTCTCAGTGTATAAGTACTGAGAGTGTATATATCTCTGTATATACACTCAGAAGTGTGTATATATCAGAGAAATTATGTGAGATTTACAGTTACAATTCTGTATAATTACTCCCACACACCTGGGAGAAACTACCAGCACAGCTCGAAACAGATATTACACTGATGCTAGTTGTACCTGGGAGACAGGGGTCGAGTCACAGCTCTTGGCCCCTCCTTCGATGCCCACCTTCCCTCACTCACACAATATGGACCTTAAAATTAGGAATACAGTGGACCCCCGGTTAACGATATTTTTTCATTCCAGAAGTATGTTCAGGTGCCATAAGGTGTTCCCATAAGGAATATTGTGAAGTAGATTAGTCCATTTCAGACCCCCAAACATACACGTACAAACGCACTTACATAAATACACTTACATAATTGGTCACATTCAGAGGTAATCGTTATGCGGGGGTCCACTGTATATGGTTCTAGAATTATGATATTACGAGGTTTGTTGGTCGACGATTTGTTATATGTGACCTGGTAGGCAAAGTTCTGGCTTCCCATGCTTAGGGTCCGGGTTCGATCCCCGGCACGGGTGGAAACATTGGGCGTGTTTCCTTACACCTGTTGTGACTGTTCACCTGGCAGCAAGTAGGTACCTGGGTGTTAGGTGATTGGTTTTGGTGGCATCCTGGGGGACAACGGAAATAAGACAGACAGTCCTCGATGACGCTGACGTGCTGACTTCTCGGGTTATCCGGAGTGGCTAACCTTCCTGGGTTAAAAATCCTAACAAAATCTTATAAAGCAGAACATTAAGAGTGTATACATAAATACAGAACATATTTACCATACACCAGAGGCAGGTGATGATAAATGTCGTCCAGTCACCGCCTCCCATATTATCCTACTTATCAACCCAATTATGGCCGAATTAATATGGATCTCAACACTTACAGATACCCACGACATTTCACTCATTTGACGGTCCCGAATTATTGCCGATTCACTATTCATCAGCAACGATTACACCCGATTAAATTTGGTAACACTTACCATTACACGTTCACCTTCCGCCATTTTACGTCACCTTCCAACTGGTGTGTTGGTTCTTCCGTCACTTGAAATTCTTCTGAAAGTCACACCAACACTGCATTAAATAAACACTATTATATTCTTCAATTTTTATGCACTAATTTCATGATTATAGAAAAAATTCCACAAATCAGTGTATATGCTGAGAGATGTATATCTATCAGTGTATATACACTGATAGATATACAATACAGTGGATCCCCGGTTAACGATATTTTTTCACTCCAGAAGTATGTTCAGGTGCCAGTACTGACCGAATTTGTTCCCATAAGGAATATTGTGAAGTAGATTAGTCCATTTCAGACCCCCAAACATACACGTACAAATGCACTTACATAAATACACTTACATAATTGGTCACATTCGGAGGTAATCGTTATGCGGGGGTCCACTGTACAACCGTATGATAGAGTTTAATATTTAAGCAGATTTCTGCATGTCCCTTATGGATCTACCTCTTTCCGGCTATTAAAATACTATACAATGCCTAACAGACTGTCTATCTCTGTATATCTCTGTATGTCTCTGTATATATCTGTCTCTCTGTCTCTGTATTTCAGGGTAAACTGAAGCATAATTGTGGAGGTGTTGTGATAGCAGAAGACTACGTACTGACAGCTGCCCATTGCTTTAAAGTCCACGGAAGACATAGTTATGTTGTCAGGGTGGGAGATTACTCCCTGAACACCAGGGAGAATGATCAGGAGGTAGGTACCACAGTTGTTAGTGTGGGAGATTACTCCCTGATCACCAGGGAGAATGATCAGGAGGTAGGTACCATAGTAGTTAGTGTGGGGGATTACTCCTTGAACACCAGGGAGGGTAATCAGGATATAATGAGGGAGATCAGAGAGGAATTGTGTATGAGGGAGGAATATAGTCATCAGGAATGAGTACCAAGAGGTTCTATCAATAATATACCCAATTCTACACCCTATTACCCCTCCCTTACACTAACCTCTCTCACACGTACCAACACCCTTTGTAATCTATGGACCATGTCAACAGGATTTCCAGATAGAGAAGCTGTGGATGCACGAGGATTTTGACACCACGGTGGAGTTCAACAATGATCTTGCTGTCCTCAAGGTGGCCAGGAAGAATGGTCGTGGTATCAGGTAGTTAATTATCCTCTTTGTTGAATTAATTCTGCTACTGTTATGACTGCTATTGCTGCTACTGCTACTACTGTTGCTACTACTACTATTGTTGCTACTACTACTACTGTTGCTACTACTACTACTGTTGCTACTACTACTGTTGCTACTACTACTACTGTTGCTACTACTACTACTGTTGCTACTACTACTACTGTTGCTACTACTACCCCTACTACTATTACTTATTATTTTTAATGTCCAATTTCTGTTATATTTAATTAATATATATAATAGTGTCATTTCTGTCTCATGAACATGCAAGGTTTCAGGTACGTCTTGCTACTTCTACTTACACTTAGGTCACACTACACATACATGTACAAGCATATATATACATACATACCCCTCTGGGTTTTCTTCTATTTTCTTTCTAGTTCTTGTTCTTGTTTATTTTCTCTTATCTCCATGGGGAAGTGGAACAGAATTCTTCCTCCGTAAGCTATGCGTGTTGTAAGAGGCGACTAAAATGCCGGGAGCAAGGGGCTAGTAACCCCTTCTCCTGTATATATTACTAAATGTAAAAGGAGAAACTTTCGTTTTTCCTTTTGGGCCACCCCACCTCGGTGGGATACGGCCGGTGTGTTGAAAGAAAGAAAGAATAGTGTCATTCACCATGACAGGTTTGAGGGGATCAGTCCCTCAATCTGGAGCCTAAGGGGATCAGTCCCTCTCTGGAGCCTAAGGGAATCAGTCCCTCAATCTGGAGCCTAAGGGGATCAGTCCCTCAATCTGGAGCCTAAGGGAATCAGTCCCTCTCTGGAGCCTAAGGGAATCAGTCCCTCAGTCTGGAGTTGACTCTCAACTGAGGGATTGATCCCCTCAAACTCCGTTTCACCTACCATCATTCATTACCACAGGTTTGGACAGAGTGTGCAGCCAGCCTGTCTACCCAGCGAGGAGGCCACCTATAATGGTCTAACAGACTGTAGTATAACCGGCTGGGGCACTACGTCAGAGAGAGCACCTCCCGTACCCCAGGTAATCAGAGATTTCTTTATTTCTGCTACCTTGCAAGCTCCTGATGATGTGTTGATTGCAACACAAAAGGCCTGGAGCTATCATTCAACTCCACTCATATGATTGTTATGCATTTTTTTATTGCTTGTTTGTGATTATGGTGTTATAGTGAACAAGGTCCCATGACCTTAATGTTCTTATATCTTTATCAGGTATCCCTGAAGAGGCACCTTTAAATGGTGCCCTGAAATTTTCCATATACATAATCATTTATAACTAGAGAACGCCTCATCCAATCGACTTCAGCTTCCTATTTGTTCATCTTCCTGACAGGATCTACCACGTACAGGACAGGTTCAAGTCTACGACATGCCCTCCTGCATTGGACAGAACAAATATGGCATGTTTGAGGTCACCTCTGGCATGGTGTGTGCTGGGAATCTCGACGGTCGTATTGACACCTGCACAGGAGATTCCGGTGGCCCTCTGACCTGTAAGGTCAATGGAAGGCACGTTCTGTACGGCATCACCTCCTGGGGTAAGGGATGTGGACGCCGTGGCCAGCCAGGGATGTATACAAAAATTACTAAGTTCCTCAGATGGATCCACGATATTATCGTCTGAGCGTGTGGCCACTCTGACGGTTTTTCCACTACTCATGGATCTCGCTATCCCGTGTCAGGCTTGAGATAGTGGTGGCTCCACAGGTGGGGCACAAATCAAGTCTGTACTCAGTAGTGGGTATTATCCAGTGTTGTGATGTACTCTAGTGGTGGGCCACAAGTCAAGTCTGTACTCAGTAGTGGGTAGTATCCAGTGTTGTGGTGTACTCCAGTGGTGGGCCACAAGTCAGGTCTGTACTCAGTAGTGGGTACAATTCAGTGATGTTGTGACATAATCGAGTCAGACTTGAGTTAGTGGTAGCTCCAGAGATGAGCCACAAGTCAAGTTTGTACTCAGTAGTGGGTAGACTCCAGGGTTGTGACATACTCCAGTAGTGAGCCACAAGTCAGGTCTGTACTCAGTAGTAGGTAGAATCCAGTGTACTGTGACATACTCAAGTCACAGAAGTCAGGTATGTACTTTAAGCCGTAAACAGTAGTCAGTGCTAAGACACACTCAAGTCACACTTGCGTCCCTGCTACTCCTAGGTAGTAGCAAACAGGCGACACCTGAGGAACCACATAGTTCCTGCCAGTGTCCCCGTAAGCCCGACTGTGAGAATCGTTATGTGTATTATCTTCTAAGAAAAATAATACACATAAGGTAGGTAGTCAGTTGTTAGGGTAGGATAAGAGCTTACCAGGATAGCAATTGCAACTTCAAACATTCCATTATCATTGTTGTCGTGTTAGACAGCCAACCAACCTCCATTATTGTGATATTTGTATCAACATACAGAACTGTTAAAAGATATGTGTGCTGAATAACTAGAGTATAATTATCACTTGTCAGTGCTCAATAATAACTCACATGGAGACACAAACTTAGAGATTAATCTGTATGTTTCGACCTCCTCCTGGGGTTCTCTTCAGCTGAAAGGATCCCACAAGAGGGTCGAAATATACAGATCAATCAACCTCCTGCGTTTCAGTCTCTATGTGGGTCAGTTTTTAGCATACGTGTGGTGTTATCTAGGAAGAATGACTGTACTGAAGGTGCAGTATTTTATATCTGTAGGTAGTAGGTTGGTAGACAGCAACCACCCAGGGAGGTACTACCGTCCTGTGGTAGTAGGTTGGTAGACAGCAACCACCCAGGGAGGTACTACCGTCCTGTGGTAGTAGGTTGGTAGACAACAACCACCCAGGGAGGTACTACCGTCCTGTGGTAGTAGGTTGGTAGACAACAACCACCCAGGGAGGTACTACCGTCCTGTGGTAGTAGGTTGGTAGACAGCAACCACCCAGGGAGGTACTACCGTCCTGCCAAGTGAGTGTAAAACGAAAGCCTGTAATTGTTTTACATGATGGTAGGATTGCTGGTGTCTTTTGTCTGTCTCATAAATATGCAAGATTACAGGTATGTCTTGCTACTTCTACTTACACTTAGGTCACACTACACATACATGTACACGTTTATTTATACACACTCATCTGAGTTTTCTTTGATTTTATCTTAATAGTTCTTGGTCTTATTACTTTTCCTTTTATATCCATGGGGAAGTGGAATAAGAATCTTTCCTCCGTAAGCCATGCGTGTTGTAAAAGTCAACTAAAATGCCGGGAACAATGGGCTAGTAACCCCTTTTCCTGTAAAGATTACTAAAAAGAATAAGAAGAAGAAAATTGTCAAAGTGGGAAGTCTGAATGTGCGTGGATGTTGTGCAAATGATAAGAAAGAGATGATTGTGGATGTTATGAATGAGAAGAAGCTGGATGTCCTGGCTTTAAGTGAAACAAAGCTGAAGGGGGTGGGAGAGTTTCAATGGAGAGGAATAAATGGGATTAGGTCAGGGGTTTCAAATAGAGTTAGAGCTAAAGAAGGAGTAGCAATAATGTTGAAGGATAAGCTATGGCAGGAAAAGAGGGACTATAAATGTATTAATTCAAGGATTATGTGGAGTAAAATAAAGATTGGATGTGAAAAGTGGGTTATAGTAAGCGTGTATGCACCTGGAGAAGAGAGAAGTGTAGAGGAGAGAGAGAGATTTTGGGAAATGTTGAGTGAATGCGTGGGGAGTTTTGAATCAAGTGTGAGAGTAATGGTGGTTGGGGATTTCAATGCTAAAGTGGGTAAAAATGTTATGGAGGGAGTAGTAGGTAAATTTGGGGTGCCAGGGGTAAATGTAAATGGGGAGCCTTTAATTGAGCTATGTGTAGAAAGAGATTTGGTAATAAGTAATACATATTTTATGAAAAAGAGGATAAATAAATATACAAGGTATGATGTAGCACGTAATGAAAGTAGTTTGTTAGATTATGTATTGGTGGATAAAAGGTTGATGGGTAGGCTCCAGGATGTACATGTTTATAGAGGGGCAACTGATATATCGGATCATTATTTAGTTGTAGCTACAGTTAGAGTAAGAGGTAGATGGGAAAAGAGGAAGGTGGCAACAACAAGTAAGAGGGAGGTGAAAGTGTATAAACTAAGGGAGGAGGAAGTTCGGGTGAGATATAAGCGACTATTGGCAGAAAGGTGGGCTAGTGCAAAGATGAGTAGTGGGGGGGTTGAAGAGGGTTGGAATAGTTTTAAAAATGCAGTATTAGAATGTGGGGCAGAAGTTTGTGGTTATAGGAGGGTGGGGGCAGGAGGAAAGAGGAGTGATTGGTGGAATGATGAAGTAAAGGGTGTGATAAAAGAGAAAAAGGTAGCTTATGAGAGGTTTTTACAAAGCAGAAGTGTTATAAGAAGAGCAGAGTATATGGAGAGTAAAAGAAAGGTGAAGAGAGTGGTGAGAGAGTGCAAAAGGAGAGCAGATGATAGAGTGGGAGAGGCACTGTCAAGAAATTTTAATGAAAATAAGAAAAAATTTTGGAGTGAGTTAAACAAGTTAAGAAAGCCTAGGGAAAGTATGGATTTGTCAGTTAAAAACAGAGTAGGGGAGTTAGTAGATGGGGAGAGGGAGGTATTAGGTAGATGGCGAGAATATTTTGAGGAACTTTTAAATGTTGAGGAAGAAAGGGAGGCGGTAATTTCATGCACTGGCCAGGGAGGTATACCATCTTTTAGGAGTGAAGAAGAGCAGAATGTAAGTGTGGGGGAGGTACGTGAGGCATTACGTAGAATGAAAGGGGGTAAAGCAGCTGGAACTGATGGGATCATGACAGAAATGTTAAAAGCAGGGGGGGATATAGTGTTGGAGTGGTTGGTACTTTTGTTTAATAAATGTATGAAAGAGGGGAAGGTACCTAGGGATTGGCAGAGAGCATGTATAGTCCCTTTATATAAAGGGAAAGGGGACAAAAGAGATTGTAAAAATTATAGAGGAATAAGTTTACTGAGTATACCAGGAAAAGTGTACGGTAGGGTTATAATTGAAAGAATTAGAGGTAAGACAGAATGTAGGATTGCGGATGAGCAAGGAGGTTTCAGAGTGGGTAGGGGATGTGTAGATCAAGTGTTTACATTGAAGCATATATGTGAACAGTATTTAGATAAAGGTAGGGAAGTTTTTATTGCATTTATGGATTTAGAAAAGGCATATGATAGAGTGGATAGGGGAGCAATGTGGCAGATGTTGCAAGTATATGGAATAGGTGGTAAGTTACTAAATGCTGTAAGGAGTTTTTATGAGGATAGTGAGGCTCAGGTTAGGGTGTGTAGAAGAGAGGGAGAATACTTCCCAGGTAAAAGTAGGTCTTAGACAGGGATGTGTAATGTCACCATGGTTGTTTAATATATTTATAGATGGGGTTGTAAAAGAAGTAAATGCTAGGGTGTTCGGGAGAGGGGTGGGATTAAATTATGGGGAATCAAATTCAAAATTGGAATTGACACAGTTACTTTTTGCTGATGATACTGTGCTTATGGGAGATTCTAAAGAAAAATTGCAAAGGTTAGTGGATGAGTTTGGGAATGTGTGTAAAGGTAGAAAGTTGAAAGTGAACATAGAAAAGAGTAAGGTGATGAGGGTATCAAATGATTTAGATAAAGAAAAATTGGATATCAAATTGGGGAGGAGGAGTATGGAAGAAGTGAATGTTTTCAGATACTTGGGAGTTGACGTGTCGGCGGATGGATTTATGAAGGATGAGGTTAATCATAGAATTGATGAGGGAAAAAAGGTGAGTGGTGCGTTGAGGTATATGTGGAGTCAAAAAACGTTATCTATGGAGGCAAAGAAGGGAATGTATGAAAGTATAGTAGTACCAACACTCTTATATGGGTGTGAAGCTTGGGTGGTAAATGCAGCAGCGAGGAGACGGTTGGAGGCAGTGGAGATGTCCTGTCTAAGGGCAATGTGTGGTGTAAATATTATGCAGAAAATTCGGAGTGTGGAAATTAGGAAAAGGTGTGGAGTTAATAAAAGTATTAGTCAGAGGGCAGAAGAGGGGTTGTTGAGGTGGTTTGGTCATTTAGAGAGAATGGATCAAAGTAGAATGACATGGAAAGCATATAAATCTATAGGGGAAGGAAGGCGGGGTAGGGGTCGTCCTCGAAAGGGTTGGAGAGAGGGGGTAAAGGAGGTTTTGTGGGCGAGGGGCTTGGACTTCCAGCAAGCGTGCATGAGCGTGTTAGATAGGAGTGAATGGAGACGAATGGTACTTGGGACCTGACGATCTGTTGGAGTGTGAGCAGGGTAATATTTAGTGAAGGGATTCAGGGAAACCGGTTATTTTCATATAGTCGGACTTGAGTCCTGGAAATGGGAAGTACAATGCCTGCACTTTAAAGGAGGGGTTTGGGATATTGGCAGTTTGGAGGGATATGTTGTGTATCTTTATACGTATATGCTTCTAAACTGTTGTATTCTGAGCACCTCTGCAAAAACAGTGATAATGTGTGAGTGTGGTGAAAGTGTTGAATGATGATGAAAGTATTTTCTT
Source organism: Cherax quadricarinatus (assembly GCF_038502225.1). Lineage (NCBI taxonomy): Eukaryota > Metazoa > Arthropoda > Malacostraca > Decapoda > Parastacidae > Cherax > Cherax quadricarinatus. The sequence goes on along the minus strand of NC_091389.1, from coordinate 9,806,779 downwards.
TTTGGGGATTTTCTTTCTTTTTTGGGTCACCCTGCCTCGGTGGGAGACGGCCGACTTGTTGAAAAAAAAAATGAATTAAGGAAAGATCCTGGACTTCATCTTACGAAAGCAGACAAAGCAAATGCGATAGTAATTATGGACAAGGTAGATTATGGGGAAGAAATAATATATTATTAGAAAATAGTTGAAACTGACATGCCCCTGAAGCTTCAGGAACGCCACTGGATTCTTAAGAAGGATCAGGTCAGTTTATGATAATCCCATGTCAGGAGACACTTGGGTACATTTGCAAGTACAAATCATCACCATCAAAGCCTATTTTGGTTATTTCACCTAAAGACATTTAATTTGTGCCTAAAAATTCAATAATGCAAGAGAAAATAGCACTGCAGTAGGCCTACTTGACTATATTAGGCAGGTCAGTATGTACTCCTTTGCCTGCACTTAACTACTGTCAGTTCCATAGCATTTTTGTAGCTGTTATTATAATTAGACAGTTGTGCAACACTTCGGTACCTTTACTGCGGAACCTTCTGGCCAGCCAGCGACTTCCTCAGTCCAATACAGAGAAGGATGAAGAGCAGAAGTTTGAGGTACCTGGAGAGGGTTTTGGGGGGTCAACGTCCCTGGGGATCGGTCTGAGACCAGGCCTCATGGTGGATTAGGGTCTGATCAACCAGGCTGTTGAATTTAGGTGCCTGTCCAGTGCCTTGATAGATAAATACACCACCAACATTCAAGCAACCATACAGGTGTATACAACCATACAACAATGCATTTTGCAATATTAATCTCTTAAGAATATAACATTAATGTTACCGTCTATATATTAATGTTGAATGTGGATTTTTAAATGTAAAAAGAATCATCTGATAATTTTTTTTATTTATTAAACCCCCTTGCAGTATTATGTGGCATTAAGAAATACGTGGTACCTCGGGATACGAACCTAATTCGTTCCAGAAGGCTGTTCGAGTGCCGATAAAGAACGAATTTGTTCCCATAAGGAATAATGTAAATTAGATTAGTCCGTTTCAGACCCCCAAAAATACACTTACAAAAGCACTTACAAAAATACACTTACATAATTGTTCGAGTTGGTAGATGTTCGTAACTCGAGGTACCACTGGGTATTTTTTCAATATATATATTTTTAAATACTCTCCCAATACACCAGAAATATATTGTAATCAGTGGTGATGTTAATTTTTGAAGGGGTGGAGAGGGAAGCCAGGAGGTCTTACTCAGATGACCACAAGTTAAATTAGTGGGTCTCTAAAGATCTAAGACCAGAAAAGCTCCATTAGTGTGTCTTTATAGGCCTAAGACCAGAAAAGCTCAGTGCCCAGTTCCAAAAAAAAAATAATATTTCTGCTCAGGATTCCATTGGTAGGTTAAAACCAGCCTATGGACATCCATAGGCCTATATTTTTTGACCTGTGTCAAAAAGATGAACGTTCACAGCCTACCCAGAATGTTTATGTACATATACATTTTTTAATGTGTATTTTGTGTTTGTTTACCAGTTTTTGTGTTTTTCATTGTTAAAATAAACAGAAAATGTTTATTATGGAATTTTTACTACCCTCAATAGGTAGTGGAGTAGGCCTACTGGGTAGGTTCCTCTAATTCAACCTAGAAGAATGTAATTATTGACAGGCCTACTGGGTAGATAATTACTGATAGGCAGTATAGTAGGCCTACTGGGTAGGTTCCTCTCTAATTCAACCTAGAATGTAATTATTGACAGGCCTACTGGGTAGGTAATTACTGATAGGCAGTATAGTAGGCCTACTGGGTAGGTTCCTCTCTAATTCAACCTAGAATGTAATTATAGACAGGTCTACTGGGTAGGTAATTACTGATAGGCAGTATAGTAGGCCTACTGGGTAGGTTCCTCTCTAATTCAACCTAGAATGTAATTATTGACAGGCCTACTGGGTAGGTAATTACTGATAGGCAGTATAGTAGGCCTACTGGGTAGGTTCATCTCTAATTCAACCTAGAATGTAATTGACAGGCCTACTGGGTAGGTAATTACTGATAGGCAGTATAGTAGGCCTACTGGGTAGGTTCCTCTCTAATTCAACCTAGAATGTAATTGACAGGCCTACTGGGTAGGTAATTACTGATAGGCAGTATAGTAGGCCTACTGGGTAGGTTCCTCTCTAATTCAACCTAGAATGTAATTATTGACAGGCCTACTGGGTAGGTAATTACTGATAGGCAGTATAGTAGGCCTACTGGGTAGGTTCCTCTCTAATTCAACCTAGAATGTAATTATTGACAGGCCTACTGGGTAGGTAATTACTGATAGGCAGTATAGTAGGCCTACTGGGTAGGTTCCTAATTCAACCTAGAATGTAATTATTGACAGGCCTACTGGGCAGGTAATTACTGATAGGCAGTATAGTAGGCCTACTGGGTAGGTTCCTCTCTAATTCAACCTAGAATGTAATTATTGATAGGCCTACTGGACAGGTAATTACTGATAGGCAGTGTAGTAGGCCTACTGGGTAGGTTCCTCTCTAATTCAACCTAGAATGTAATTATTGACAGGCCTACTGGGTAGGTAATTATTGATAGGCAGTATAGTAGGCCTACTGGGTAGGCTCCTCCAGGTCCATGGGTCAGTTATTACAGACAATAAAGATCAACATTAAATCGTACGATGTCATTTACTATTCTACAAATGACAGGTTTGTGAATTAATAAAAAATGAAATCAGTACAGCAGAAAATGATGATTAACACTCAATAATAACCCACATGGAGACACAAACCCGGGAGAGTGATTGATACGTACCGTATTTCGCGGCTTATTAGACGCACGTTTTTTTCCACGTCTCAAAAACCAGCCTGCGTCCTATAAACTGAAGGTCAGTGACGGGAGCTATAAGTTTGGGGTGTGGCGTGGACTGTAGCTCTCCCAGTTACACCCGATGCCGAGCCATTGGAGCTAAAACAAGTCCTATAAGTCGAGAAATACGGTATACGTATTTTGACCCCAATCTGGGGTCTTCTTCAGCAGATGAAAAGGGATTTTTTTTTTTTTTAACACACTGGCCATCTCCCACTGAGGCAGAGCGACCTAAAAAGAAAAACCAAAGTTTTTCTTTTTAGATTTAGTAATTTATACAGGTGTTACTAGCACCTTGCTGCCAGCATTTAGTAGTTTATACAGGAGAAGGTGTTACTAACACCTTGTTGCCAGCATTTAGTAATTTATACAGGAGAAGGTGTTACTAGCACCTTGTTGCCGGCGTTTAGTAATTTATATGGAAGGCGTTACTAGCACCTTGTTGCCGGCGTTTAGTAATTTATATGGAAGGCGTTACTAGCACCTTGTTGCCGGCGTTTAGTAATTTATATGGAAGGCGTTACTAGCACCTTGTTGCCGGCGTTTAGTAATTTATACAGGAGAAGGTGTTACTAGCACCTTGTTGCCAGCACCTAGTAATTTATACAGGAGAAGGTGTTACTAGCACCTTGTTGCCAGCACCTAGTAATTTATACAGGAGAAGGTGTTACTAGCACCTTGTTGCCAGCACCTAGTAATTTATACAGGAGAAGGTGTTACTAGCACCTTGTTGCCAGCACCTAGTAATTTATACAGGAGAAGGTGTTACTAGCACCTTGTTGCCAGCATCTAGTAATTTATACAGGAGAAGGTGTTACTAGCACCTTGTTGCCAGCACCTAGTAATTTATACAGGAGAAGGTGTTACTAGCACCTTGTTGCCAGCACCTAGTAATTTATACAGGAGAAGGTGTTACTAACACCTTGTTGCCGGCATTTTAGTCGCTCGTACAACACACATGGCTTACAGAGGAAGAATTCCGTTCTACCTTCTCATGGGGAGGGATCAAAATACTACACAGATCAACCAATCATCTGAGTTTCCGCCTCCATGTGGGTTATACCGAGCAGTGACAAGTGATCATAACACTTCAGTTATCCATGATGATTAATATTGTTTATAAGCACCAGAATCGAGGCACTACAATCTCCACCTAACTACACAATCATTCTCTCTCTTACTAAATACACATTTAACAGTATTATTGATTGTAATCAAACCAAAGACACCTTTGGTTCATATTTTTCAATTAAGACATTCTTGTGCGCTAGGCTTCAAGGAACCATATAGGGATAAAAGACACACACGTCACTGACTTTTGTTGGGTTATCTTGGTGGGTAATTTACATATAGTATAGTATCCCCCATATTCAATAGGAGATACATTCCAAGACCTGCCATGGATGCCCAAAACTGTGGATAGTAGCGAACCATATATATGTCATTTCTCGTTTACATACACACCTACGATAAAGTTTAACTGATAAATTACGATAAACTGAGAATTATCACTTTTTTTCAGTGATGGGAACCACTTCAAGGCTTCTCTTAGGCTTTGAAAAATTTCCATCATCACTACTTCTGCACTTTAGAGCCATTAAGCAAAATTAAGGGGTATTTTGGGCCACAGTAAACCATGGTTAACTGGAATCGTGGATACCGAATCCATGTATACCGGAGTTCTACTATATGGTACTATGTATGATAATTTGTGTAACTGTATTTATGTATACCTGTACCTATATAAACTTATTTATTATTATTATTATTATGTCAGCTATCTTAAAAAACTATTAGACGTAGAGTAATTTTTTTGCAAATACAAAAAGTACACCCAAAATTAAATAGCCTTTTAACTTGCTATTTAATTTTGAATGGAGTCTGGTTAATGATGGTACAGTTCTGTTAATGATGGTACAGTTCTGTTAATGATGGTACAGTTCTGTTAATGATGGTACAGTTCTGTTAATGATGGTACAGTTCTGTTAATGATGGTACAGTTCTGTTAATGATGGTACAGTTCTGTTAATGATGGTACAGTTCTGTTAATGATGGTACAGTTCTGTTAATGATGGTACAGTTCTGTTAATGATGGTACAGTTGTTAGTGATGGTACAGTTCTGTTAATGATGGTACAGTTCTGTTAATGATGGTACAGTTCTGTTAATGATGGTGCAGTTCTGTTAATGATGGTACAGTTCTGTTAATGATGGTACAGTTCTGTTAATGATGGTACAGTTCTGTTAATGATGGTACAGTTGTTAATGATGGTACAGTTCTGTTAATGATGGTACAGTTCTGTTAATGATGGTACAGTTCTGTTAATGATGGTACAGTTCTGTTAATGATGGTACAGTTCTGTTAATGATGGTGCAGTTCTGTTAATGATGGTACAGTTCTGTTAATGATGGTACAGTTCTGTTAATGATGGTACAGTTCTGTTAATGATGGTACAGTTCTGTTAATGATGGTGCAGTTCTGTTAATGATGGTGCAGTTCTGTTAATGATGGTACAGTTCTGTTAATGATGGTGCAGTTCTGTTAATGATGGTGCAGTTCTGTTAATGATGGTACAGTTCTGTTAATGATGGTACAGTTCTGTTAATGATGGTGCAGTTCTGTTAATGATGGTACGGTTCTGTTAATGATGGTACAGTTCTGTTAATGATGGTACAGTTCTGTTAATGATGGTACAGTTCTGTTAATGATGGTACAGTTCTGTTAATGATGGTACAGTTCTGTTAATGATGGTACAGTTCTGTTAATGATGGTACAGTTCTGTTAATGATGGTACAGTTCTGTTAATGATGGTACAGTTCTGTTAATGATGGTGCAGTTCTGTTAATGATGGTGCAGTTCTGTTAATGATGGTACAGTTCTGTTAATGATGGTACAGTTCTGTTAATGATGGTGCAGTTCTGTTAATGATGGTACGGTTCTGTTAATGATGGTACAGTTCTGTTAATGATGGTACAGTTCTGTTAATGATGGTACAGTTCTGTTAATGATGGTACAGTTCTGTTAATGATGGTACAGTTCTGTTAATGATGGTACGGTTCTGTTAGTGACAGTAATGTGTGTGTAAATTATTTTCCACACAGGGTCAATAAACACATGGGGAATGGAAGGAAATTTGGTTCAATCAATGAAAGAGGACGACAAGTCCAATTCCTGGGATCAAGAGCCCTCACCAGCATCAAGGAACCTTCATTGAGGGGAGGGTATAGTAGTAGTAAGGATCTTATTTCTTTGCATAGTTTACGATGTGTAATGCTATATAGTCCTTGTGGCTTAGCGCTTCTTTTGATTATAATAATAATAATACGATGTGTAATTATAATTTTGATTTGCTAAGTACAAAGAAAGCAACTACCATGCCGGGGCATTTCGGGCAGACTGAACCTAATGCATAAGGTCTGTCAGGAAACAGGACAAGTGTACGAGACGTGCTTCACTCTGTTCCTCAATTAACCCTTAAACTGTCCATTATTATTATAATCAAGGGGGAAGCGCTAAACCCGGAGGATTATACAGCGCCTGGGGGGGGGGATGTGGAAGGCATTCAGGCTTAATTCGGGGAACTGGAGCACAGATCCAATTCCCTAAATCAAGAGCCCCTCACCAACATCAAGGAACCTTCCTTGAGGGGTCAAACTGTCCAAATATAGATCTACATTGACGTGCGCAGCGCTCCAACCTTGATTTTCTCCATCTATTAAACTCAGTTGTACTATAGCCAATACCAAATTCACTATATTAGACCATAGTGCAATTACTAGTGAGAGACTGGTGCTATTTTTAATTTGTATTTTTATATTATTAGATTAAATCTAGTTGTACTATAGCTCATTCTAGCTCAAAACATAGACTCCACAAAAGTCATTATATTAGACCTTAGTGCAATTACAAGTGAGAGTCTTGTTCTATTTTAAATTTGTATTTTTATATTACTAGTTTATACCTAGTTGTACTTTAGTTCATTCCAGCACAACACATAGACAACATCAACTTCATTATGTGTAGTAGTGACTATACTTTATATGACCAAAATACTCTAGCTATATACTTATCCAAGCTTCCCACCACTACAGATATCAGTACTAGAACTCAACACATAACTCAGGATATAAATAACCATAATTTAAACCTAGAAGATGATTGATCACGTTGACCCTGATCTAAACCTCCATAATCTGACACCCAATCAAAACCTATTGGAAAGTAACTGCCTTTATTACACAGCATCACAAGCCAGCACTATCCTAAACAATGCTAAAAGCCTATCAGTACTTAACTACAACATCAGGTCCTTAAGCAAACACTATGATGACCTCCTGGCACTCCTTGAATCACTAAAGACACCCTTCTCCTGCATTATTCTTACTGAGACCTGGCTTAAGCAGGACACAATAGATATCTACCCTCTACCAGGATACACAGCAATTCACAACTGCAGACCAAACCAAGTTGGGGGTGGTATTGCAATCTATTACTCTAACCAATTATCTTGTATTAGCACCACTTGCTTTAGTGATGAATATGGGGAATACATTTTTGCTAATTTTACTGTAAAAAACCTTAAGACACCTATAACAATCGGTGCCATTTACCGGATACCTCACACAAACATCCCAAATTTCAGTGAGAAATTAAAGTCACTAATAACAAACAGACAAATGAATAAGCACCACCTTCTCTTAGCTGGAGACTTCAACATCAACCTTGGCTTACTAGATGATCAGCCTGTAACTGATTTCATCAACAATATGAACAACACACTTCTCATACCAACAATAACTAAACCAACCAGGCTCACTGAGACAAGTGCAACCATAATAGACCACATATGGACCAATATACTAGCCCCCCTTAAATCAGGGATAATCACAGATAGCACTACAGACCACTACCCTACCTTCCTCCTGACAAACATTAATAAACCACCACTTGAATACAACAAAGTCTCATTTAGACTCCATGACGAGGCCTCAATAAGGAAGTTCACAACTGACCTAGAGATTGTTGACTGGCCTACAGAATTCTCCAAGGCCAATGGTATTGATGACTGGACAGACATTTTTCTTAACAAATTACTTAGACTATACAACAAACATTGTCCTATAAAAACGAAACAGATTACAAACAAACGGCTTGGTTGCCCATGGCTAACCAGCACCATTCTGAAATCCATTGACAAGAAACACCAATATGAAAAGCAATATAGACAGGGCTTAATACACAAAGATATTCTTAAACACTATTCATCAGTTCTCACCAAAGTAATAAAGAAAGCCAAACAACTATACTACTCCAGTAGATTCACAGACACTAGAGGAGATATAAAAAAGACCTGGAAAACACTCTCTCAGAGTCTAGGGACCCACAAACTGAAAAAAAACAAGAATATTGTCCTAACTAAACCTAATGAAACACCACTACATCCCACTGACACAGCTAACAAGATAAACGACTTCTTCTCAACCATAGGATCTAATCTCGCCAATAAAATCCCACATACTAATGCCCATGCCGGGGACTACCTAGATGGGAATTTCCCAAATTCCTTCTATCTTGCACCAACTGAGCCCTCGGAAGTCACCGAGATTATAAAGTCACTTAAAAACAACTCAGGAAATCTGTCTAATGTCCCACCATTACTGTACAAGCGAGCGGCCCATATCCTTTCGCATGCTATTTCATTACTTTTTAACAAGTCACTAGAAACTAGCACCTTCCCAAAACTACTCAAGATGGCAAGGGTTACACCAATACATAAAGGTGGTGACCCTACAGACTTAAGCAACTATAGGCCAACATCAAACTTACCATTGCTATCCAAAATCTTTGAGAAACTCGTGCACAGGAGACTATATTCATTTATAACAGCACAAAACATACTCAACCCCTGCCAATTTGGATTTAGGAAAAATAAAAGCACTAATGATGCAATCATAAAAATGCTAGATCGCTTTACACAGCATTGGAAAATAAGGAATATCCACTAGGAATTTTTATTGACCTAAGAAAAGCTTTTGACACAGTAGACCACGACATCCTACTCCACAAACTTGACCATTACGGTATAAGAGGCCATGCGCTTGCTTATTTCAAATCTTACCTTACTAATAGGTATCAGTATGTTACCATTAAAGACACAGCATCAACAACACAGCCACTTGATACTGGAGTTCCGCAGGGAAGTGTCCTTGGTCCCCTGCTCTTCCTCATATACATCAATGATCTTCCAAACGTATCCCAACACCTGAAACCCATTCTCTTTGCTGACGACACGACTTATGTCATCTCTCACCCTAATCTTGCCACCCTCAACACCATTGTTAACGAGGAGCTGATCAAAATATCGACTTGGATGACAGCCAATAAACTTACGCTTAACACTGACAAAACCTACTATATTATGTTTGGTAGCAGAGCAGGAGATGCACAAATTAACATTAAGATCGACAACACTCTAATTACCAGACATAATGAGGGCAAATTCCTAGGCCTATACCTTGACAACAACCTGAATTTCAGCACCCATATCCAACACATAACCAAAAAAGTATCCAAAACAGTTGGGATCCTCTCCAAGATACGATACTACGTGCCGCAAAATGCCCTTCTCACACTATACCACTCACTTATTTATCCATACCTCACCTATGCTATTTGTGCTTGGGGATCAACTGCAGCAACACACCTAAAGCCAATAATAACCCAACAAAAAGCTGCAGTAAGAATAATCACTAAATCCCATCCCTGGCAACCCCCCCCCACCCACTCTTCATAGATCTAAACTTACTCCCTGTTCAGTACATCCACACTTACTACTGTGCAATCTACATCTACAGGACCTTAAACTCCAATATCAACCTTGACCTAAAACGCTTTCTTGATAGTTGTGACAGAACCCACAGGCATAACACCAGACACAAACATCTCTACGACATTCCCCATGTCCGACTAAACCTTTACAAAAATTCAATGTATGTCAAAGGCCCTAAAATCTGGAACACCCTACCTGAGAACTCTAGAACTGCAGACACATTCATCACCTTCAAAACTACCATTAGAAAACATCTTATCTCCCTGATAAACCCCATCAACTAACTACACGAATACCACCTGGTGGTTCACACTTACACTCACTCACCCATTTGACCATAAACAGAAATATTAATCTCAATCTTAAAATAATGAATCCTATGATACTCCAATACTGAAACTATGTACTGTGCCAAAACAAAAGCATTCACATTGCTAAACTCACAAACTAGTATTTAGTCACTTAGCCATAATACCAACTTACCTCATAATTTGTAATATTTTAAAATAAAGAATTAAACTAAGTCTGCCCGAAATGCCTAGCCATGCTAGGCGTTCTAGTGGTACACTCTGTAATCATTATTTAACTACATGTAAACCACACAACAACCAAATTCTGTAAATTCAACATTGTAATCTTTATAGAGAATAAACTTTGAATGGTCACCCTGTCCGGTGGCTTTTTTTTGGGTCGCCCTGTGCGGTGGCTTTTTTTGGGTCACCCTGTCCGGTGGCTTTTTTTTGGGTCACCCTGTCCGGTGGCTTTTTTTTGGGTCACCCTGTCCGGTGGCTTTTTTTTGGGTCACCCTGTCCGGTGGCTTTTTTTGGGTCACCCTGTCCAGTGGCTTTTTTTTGGGTCACCCTGTCCGGTGGCTTTTTTTTGGGTCACCCTGTCCGGTGGCTTTTTTTGGGTCACCCTGTCCGGTGGTTTTTGGGTCACCCTGTCCAGTGGCTTTTTTTTGGGTCACCCTGTCCGGTGGCTTTTTTTTGGGTCACCCTGTCCGGTGGCTTTTTTTGGGTCACCCTGTCTGGTGGCTTTTTTTTGGGTCACCCTGTCTGGTGGCTTTTTTTTGGGTCACCCTGTCTGGTGGCTTTTTTTTGGGTCACCCTGTCCAGTGGCTTTTTTTGGGTCACCCTGTCCAGTGGCTTTTTTTGGGTCACCCTGTCCAGTGGCTTTTTTTGGGTCACCCTGTCTGGTGGCTTTTTTTTGGGTCACCCTGTCCGGTGGCTTTTTTTGGGTCACCCTGTCCAGTGGCTTTTTTTGGGTCACCCTGTCCGGTGGCTTTTTTTGGGTCACCCTGTCTGGTAGCTTTTTGCATGCACAAGTAAGTTTTACCCATCTCTGTATAAGCGTTGTATCATGCTATTATTGTGATAATATAGGCCTGTACCTATCTTACAGGTCTGTATTAGGCCTGTACCTATCTATAGGTACAGAAACACATTTACAAATGCTTGGCACATAGATCGTTTCACGACTCGCAAAATCATAACAACACGATTGCAAAACAAACCACAGAATGGTTGGGATTTAAACCCATGTGAGTCCTAAGACTGTCCTGGATTTAAATAGGGGAAGATAATCACCAGAGCCACTAACACATTCTCTAATTTATATAGTCTAATCAAACCATGGAACAGATGGGGTTTAAACCCAGGACAAGTGAGTTTTAGTACTCGCTCACCATGAGTTTGAATCCCACCCATTCCATGGTCTCAGACCAGGCCTAAACTGGACAAGAATAATACAGGATTCAGAAACATTAAGAAGTACAGTTGATCCTTGAACAACACGGGTTTGAACTGCGTGGATCCACTTATATGCGTATTTTTTCCAGTAAATATGCTGAACAATTCACAAACAAGCAAAATTATTTACAACCATTATCTCTCGGTCCACAGCAGGATTCGAACCTACACACACTGCATTAAAGTACAGTCTCTCCTCACTTAGTGACGTACTCGTTTACCAACGACTCGGACTTACAACAGGCTCTCTGACCAGAATGCATACCTAAATAATGTATATTAGAGCTAATTTCCTCTATTCCGTTTATTACTGTATACAGTACACTACTGTATAAACATTTAAAAATATACCAGAAATGTTATAAACGGTGCAAAAGTGACATTAAAACAATATCAAAGATGGTTGACACAAACCCACTACCATTATAGTATGATCCTCACTTAGTGACGAATTTGTTTACTGACGTGGTCTTAGGAACAGAACTCCGTCATTAAGTGAGGAGTGGCCGTATACATAGTACTTACACCGCTGTAATTACTATGTACTTTGATGTAGAGTGTGTAGGTTTGAATCCTGCTGTGGACTGAGAGATAATGTTTGTTCAATATATATACTGGAAAACTTTTGGAGATCTATGACAATTTGAAAAAAATTTGTAGAACTGCATAGCCTAGAAATATAAAAAAAATTAAGAAAAAGTTAAGCACGTCGTGAATGCAAAACATATACGTAAATACTACTCTATTTTATTATTTACTACCCTAAAATATACACAAATCTATTATAAAAAGTTAAAATTTATCAAAACTTACGCATGCAAACATTTATAAATCATACACAGTCGAGATTATTATAATTAAAACTAAGTGCTAAACCCACCAGGGTCATACAGAGCTATCACAGTTGAGAGAAATGTAAACAAATGTAAAGATGCAATATTAACTCATAACTGTATAAAATTAACATTAGTACATAGTGTACTACTATAATAATTTCATAGCCACCTCTTATTGCTATTGCAGTGAGCTCAGGTGTTGCAAATGCACCTACCATCCGACTTACAACCGAGTTCGGTTCCGAGAAACCGGTCGTAAGTCGAAATGGTCGTAAGTTGAACTTTACTACTGAATATCAACAAAACATTTTTGTAATGACTTTATTTTATTGTTTTATTTTGGTATTTCATGTTTTACTTTACTTTTTATGTTGTTAGTACTGTGTTTTATACTGTAAGGTTTAGCATAAACACTGTGTGCAACACAAATACTTGTTTATTTCCCAGAAATTTGGCATAAAAACACGGTCGTAAGTCAAGCAGGTCGTAAGTCGGATGGTAGGTGTATCAGTGTTAAACACATGAGCAGTTCATCTCTCCAGTAAATTGCATATCACAGTAAAAAGTGATCTCTTGCAGTTCTTGGGTATTTTTCACGGTGTTTAGAGCATTACTGTTAACCTTGAATAAGACCATGGGGCCCATACCAAGTGCCAATAGTGATGCTGGAAGTAACACCATGAGAGCCATACCAAGTGCCACTAGTGATGCTGGAAGTAACACCATGAGAGCCATACCAAGTGCCACTAGTGATGCTGGAAGTAACACCATGGATCCCATACTGAGTGCCACTAGTGATGCTGGAACACCGTGGGCCCCATACCAAGTGCCACTATTGATGCTGGAAGCAACAACGTGGGCCCCATACCAAGTGCCACTGTTGATGCTGAAAGCAACAACATGGGTCCCATACCAAGTGCCACTGTTGATGCTGAAAGCAACAACATGGGTCCCATACCAAGTGCCACTATTGATGCTGAAAGCAACAACATGGGTCCCATACCAAGTGCCACTGTTGATGCTGGAAGTGCTCTGAAGAAGCCGAGAAAAGTTATAACATTACAAGCATAAGTTGAACAGCTTGATATATACATTAAGTCCTCGACTTATGAACACATTGGGGACCTCCTGAGTTGTGTATAACATTCATAATATGGGAAGAAGTGTTTAATTTACGAACATGTTGGGACCTTCTGTATTGAAGATTAAGACAAGTGTTGCAACAGCTGGGTATCTTTATTGATCACACATTTTCCATACACAGCAGGGTTCTTCAGTCAAATACAGAAGGAGCAGTAGAAATGAAATAGAGATGATGTAATCAGTCCATCAACCTTTGGTTGATAGATTGATTAAGTGTTTGTGATTGATTATGTGTTTGTAAGTTGAGGGTACACTATACTGTACATTGAGGTCTGCAGCTGTGGCTGCCCGCCATTTCAAGATAAATGAATCGAACGTAAGGACCATAAAAAAATAAAAAGATAAGAAAATTCATGAAGTTGTTGCTGTAGCTACACCAGGAAGCGCGAAAACGTTGTACATTTCGTGAAATACCTTTTATCTTGTATTGAAACTGCAGCTTTTATTATACCTGGAGTATACCCGGAGAGGTTTACGGGGGTCAACGCCCCCACAACCCGGTCTGTGACCAGGCCTCATGTGGGTGCAGAATTGCTATAAGACATACCTATAGACTCTAATATGATTCAAGAAAAAATTAAGTTATTGTATGATATCTTCGAGCAAAAGGAAGGTGGAGGATCTAAAGCTGGAGAATTTAGAAAGAGGTTTGACTCAATTGGTAACGCACTCAGCTCACACACTGAGGTCCAGGGGTCGATCCCTGGTACAGCTGGAAACATTAGGATGTGTTTCCTTAAGACACCTTCTGTCCAATGTTCACCCATCCGTAAAATAGGTACCTGGATGCTAGTCAACTGGTGTGGGTTGCATCCTGGGTCAAAACTGACCTCGGTACACGAACAGCTCCCTACTCAAACAAAGCTCAGCACTTGACCAAACAATCATGAACTGCCAGAAGTTCACTGCAAACTATTTTGTGTTTCTTAACATTTTTTGGTGGTTTTTATATTATTTGTATAAATAAGTCTTCATGGGGCCTATGAAGATTAGTGATAACAACCAACCAAAATGGAGAATGGAGACAAATGGTTTTTAATACTTGACGTGCTGTTGGAGTGTGAGCAAAGTAACATTTATGAAGGGATTCAGGGAAACTGGCAGGCCAGACTTGAGTCCTGGAGATGGGAAGTACAGTGTCTATACTCTGAAGGAGGGGTGTTAATGTTGCAGTTTTATAACTGTAGTGTAAAGCACCCTTCTGGAAAGACAGTGATGGAGTGAATGATGGTTAAAGTTTTTCTTTTTCGGGCCACCCTGCCTTGGTGGGAATCGGCCAGTGTGTTAATAAATAAATAAAACCAACCAAAAAGAAAATTGGTTGCAAAGAATCTGTTCGACACTAGATCGGATCGGCACTCAAACAGCCTTCTGGAATGAATTACGTTTGAGTACCAAGGTTCCACTATATGTCACTGACGTCAGCTAGGCCTGTATACCTTGTACATGTACAGGGTCTTGGCAAGAGGCGTGGAGTTAAAAGATAAAGAATCACACAAAGTGGGAGTTGTCACAGTTGCTCTTTGCTGATGACACTGTGCTCTTAGGAGATTCTGAAGAGAAGTTGCAGAGATTGGTGGATGAATTTTGTAGGGTGTGCAAAAGAAGAAAATTAAAAGTGAATACAGGAAAGAGTAAGGTTATGAGGATAACAAAAAGATTAGGTGATGAAAGATTGGATATCAGATTGGAGGGAGAGAGTATGGAGGAGGTGAATGTATTCAGATACAGTGGACCCCCGCATAACGATCACCTCCGAATGCGACCAATTATGTAAGTGTATTTATGTAAGTGCGTTTGTACGTGTATGTTTGGGGGTCTGAAATGGACTAATCTACTTCACAATATTCCTTATGGGAACAAATTCGGTCAGTACTGGCACCTGAACATACTTCTGGATTGAAAAAATATCGTTAACCGGGGGTCCACTGTATTTGGGAGTGGACGTGTCAGCGGATGGGTCTATGAAAGATGAGGTAAATCATAGAATTGATGAGGGGAAAAGGGTGAGTGGTGCACTTAGGAGTCTGTGGAGACAAAGAACTTTGTCCTTGGAGGCAAAGAGGGGAATGTATGAGAGTATAGTTTTACCAACGCTCTTATATGGGTGTGAAGCATGGGTGATGAATGTTGCAGCGAGGAGAAGGCTGGAGGCAGTGGAGATGTCATGTCTGAGGGCAATGTGTGGTGTGAATATAATGCAGAGAATTCATAGTTTGGAAGTTAGGAGGAGGTGCGGGATTACCAAAACTGTTGTCCAGAGGGCTGAGGAAGGGTTGTTGAGGTGGTTCGGACATGTAGAGAGAATGGAGCGAAACAGAATGACTTCAAGAGTGTATCAGTCTGTAGTGGAAGGAAGGCAGGGTAGGGGTCAGCCTAGGAAAGGTTGGAGGGAGGGGGTAAAGGAGGTTTTGTGTGCGAGGGGCTTGGACTTCCAGCAGGCATGCGTGAGCGTGTTTGATAGGAGTGAATGGAGACAAATGGTTTTTAATACTTGACGTGCTGTTGGAGTGTGAGCAAAGTAACATTTATGAAGGGATTCAGGGAAACCGGCAGGCCGGACTTGTGTCCTGGAGATGGGAAGTACAGTGCCTGCACTCTGAAGGAGGGGTGTTAATGTTGCAGTTTAAAAACTGTAGTGTAAAGCACCCTTCTGGCAAGACAGTGATGGAGTGAATGATGGTGAAAGTTTTTCTTTTTCGGGCCACCCTGCCTTGGTGGGAATCGGCCAGTGTGATAATAAAAAAAAAATAATATTATTAACACACTGGCCATCTCCCACAGAGGAAGGGTGACCCCCCCAAAAAAAAAAAACTTTCACCATCATTCACACAATCAGTCTTTTTCACGTCATTTTTTTATTTTTGAAGTCTAGTGTTAGTAATACATATAACACATAGTGTTTTGTACAAGACAATAGTAATGAAGGTACTGACAGTCAGACATAAATTTACAGTATCCATAAATACACTACAGTACTGTAAATGTATTTTCTCTTCCTTATGATTTTCTTAATAAATTTTCTATTCTCTAGCTTACTTTAATGCAAGAATACAGTATACAGTGGAACCTCAAAAATCGAACTGCTCCCAACACAACCAATTATGTAAGTGTATTTTTGTAAGTGCTTTTATAAGTGTATTTTTGAGGGTCTGAAATGGACTAATCTAATTTATATTATTCCTGATGGGAATAAATTCATTCGGTAAAGACACTCA
Organism: Cherax quadricarinatus; assembly: GCF_038502225.1. Classification (NCBI taxonomy): domain Eukaryota; kingdom Metazoa; phylum Arthropoda; class Malacostraca; order Decapoda; family Parastacidae; genus Cherax; species Cherax quadricarinatus. The sequence continues at coordinate 9,790,146 of NC_091389.1, read as the reverse complement.
AACAGCCGTCTGGACCGAAGAAAGTTCGATATTTGAGGTTCCACTGTATAATGTTGCAGTTTAAAAACTGTAGTGTAAAACACCCTTCTGGCAAGACAGTGATGGAGTGAATGATGGTGAAAGTTTTTATTTTTCGGGCCACCCTGCCTTGGTGGGAATCGGCCAGTGTGTTAATAACAATAAAAAATATATAACATACAAAATATGTGTTTGTCGATTGTTTATCGGTAAAGCTTTTAGTAGTTAAGTTTGTGGGGAGTTAAAATTTATATGTGGATTTTCGACTATGCGGGGGGTTGTTGCCCTCTTACCCCCATGCTGTTCATGGATCAACTGTACATAAGAACTGCGTACAATACTGTATATGCAGAAATTACCACAATCGGGGAAGGAGGCATTAAAATCATACGGGTTAAACAGTACTTGGGAAATGGGAGGCAATCTGGTTTGATCTAAGGAAGGGGAGGACAATTCCAATTCCTTGGATCAAGAGCCCCTCACCAGCATCAAGGCACCTCCCTTGAGAAGGGGATAAGAATAAGAGAATTTTTCCTAAACAGTCTCCAGTATAGTCTACCACTGAACTAGAAATGATGAGTACAGTAGTCCCTGGTATAACTGTAGAAGGATACCGTATTTTGCGTCCTATTAGATGCATTTTTTCCATAAAATGTCTCCAAAAACCAGCCTGCATCTTATAAATTGAAGGTCAGTGACAGGAGCTATAAGTTTGGAGTGTGACGTGGGCTGTAGCTCTCCCAGTTACGTCCGATGCTGAGCCATTAAAACTAAAACAAGTCTTATAAGCCATGTCTTATAAGCCACGAAATACGGTACATCCCAAGATCTACCGCAGATGCCCAACACTACAGGTATTAGCAAACCCTATATATATAAGTCATTTTTTGCTTACACACCTATGATAAAATTTAATTGATAAATTATGCACCATAAAACATTACCGACATTAAATAATAATAATAAAGTACACTGTACGTTGTTATACTTCATGATTGGAAGATACATTCTTGCCGCACATCTTAGTGAGTTCAGCATACAATTTTTTCCTTGTTGTATTGAGAATTATCATTTTTTACATTGATGGGAAGCACTTCACGGATTCTCTTAGGCTTTGAAGAACTGCCACCGTCACTATTTTTGCACTTTGGGGCCGTTATTAAGCAAAATTAAGGGATATTTTCGGGACACGGTAAACTGTGGATAACTGAATCCATGAAAATCGAATTTACAGATATGGGGCTTCTACTGTATCCCATTTCAACTATTCCTTCTACTTCAACTAAATCTGGTGTTGGCTGTCAGTAGCAACTCGATAAAAAAGAATGAAACAGACAGGCCAATGAGAAAACAGGTGATAACAGAACATTAAGGAGGCTAACTTTTACCAAGTCATTATTCCTATGTGGTTCCTTCCACTTTACATTGGTAGTCAACTGACCTTGAAGCTTATCGACAACACAAAGAGTCATTAAGGCTGTGTGTCACATATACACCACCAGTCAAAATCACTTTAATCCCTAAAATAGGGATTATACACTCAGTGTATATCGACAGAGACATAAATACCTCTGAAGTGTATAATGACATGAGAAACATACAGCTCAGTGTATATACACAATATACATCTCTCAATGTAGACTGAGACATACACTGCTCAGTGTATATACACAAGAGATATACACCTCTTGGTGTATACAGACTGAGAGACATAACTCTTAGTGAATATACGTAAGATATTCACCTCTCAGTGTACATAGCTAACCTTACATACAAAGTAATTAACCATATCACAAAAATGTTATGGTTCTTGTTGAATTACATTCATTCATTGTACCTCCTATGATATATGATCTTGTTGCACGCTCTGTAGTGCCAGCGCCTCTTGCTTAACATCTGGTATGCTATGCGACTGTGGTGGTTGTTCGCCTTGTTTCACGTCTTGCGCAAGAGGGTCTTGTTGCATATCCTGCACTAGTGAGTCTTCCTGTTTAATGTATATCACGTTTTGCAACGATGATGGTTGTTGCTGCTCTTGTTGCATGTGTTCAGGTGGGGAGTCCTCGTGCTTGATACACAGCATGTTCTGCAACAGCGGTAGTTGCTCCTCATGGTCCTCGTACTGTGGTAGCAAGTCCTCTTGCTTGATATCCTGCATGTTTTGCAACAATGGGAGCTCCTCTTCCTGTTGCATCTCTTGTCTCTGTTCCTCATCTCTGTTCCGTGATGATTCTATCACTGAAAGATCAAATATTATTTAATTATATATAGTTTACATCCTAGATAGTAGGTTGGTAGACAGCAACTGCCCAGGAAGGTACTACTGTCCTGTGGTAATAGGTTGGTAGACATTAACTGCCCAGGGAGGTACTACTGTCCTGTGGTAGTAGGTTGGTAGACAGCAACTGCCCAGGAAGGTACTACCGTCCTGTGGTAATAGGTTGGTAGACATTAACTGCCCAGGGAGGTACTACTGCCCTGTGGTAGTAGGTTGGTAGACAGCAACTGCCCAGGAAGGTACTACCGTCCTGTGGTAATAGGTTGGTAGACATTAACTGCCCAGGGAGGTACTACTGTCCTGTGGTAGTAGGTTGGTAGACAGCAACTGCCCAGGAAAGTACTACCATCCTGTGGTAATAGGTTGGTAGACATTAACTGCCCAGGGAGGTACTACTGCCCTGTGGTAGTAGGTTGGTAGACAGCAACTGCCCAGGAAAGTACTACCATCCTGTGGTAATAGGTTGGTAGACATTAACTGCCCAGGGAGGCACTACTGTCCTGTGGTAATAGGTTGGTAGACAGCAACTGCCCAGGAAGGTACTACTGTCCTGTGGTAGTAGGTTGGTAGACAACAACCACCCAGGAAGGTACTACTGTCCTGTGGTAGTAGGTTGGTAGACAGCAACTGCCCAGGAAAGTACTACCGTCCTGTGGTAATACGTTGGTAGACATTAACTACCCAGGGAGGCACTACTGTCCTGTGGTAATAGGTTGGTAGACAGCAACTGCCCAGGAAGGTACTACTGTCCTGTGGTAGTAGGTTGGTAGACAGCAACTGCCCAGGGAGGTACTACCATCCTGTGGTAGTAGGTTGGTAGACAATAACTGCCCAAGGAGGTACTACTGTCCTGTGGTAGTAGGTTGGTGACAGCAACCACCCAGGGAGGTACTACCATCCTGTGGTAGTAGGTTGGGACAGCACAATACTACTGTACTACTGTCCTGTGGTATTAGGTTGGTAGACAGCAACTGCCCAGGGAGGTATTACTGTCCTGTGGTAGTAGGTTGGTAGACAGCAACTGCCCAGGAAAGTACTACCATCCTGTGGCAGTAGGTTGGTAGACAGTAACTGTCCAAGGAGGTACTACTGTCCTGTGGTAGTAGGTTGGTAGACAGTAACTGCCCAGGGAGGTACATCCTGTGGTAGTAGGTTGGTAGACAGCAACTGCCCAGGGAGGTACTACTGTCCTGTGGTAGTAGGTTGGTAGATAACAACTGCCCAGGGAGGTACTACTGTCCTGTGGTAGTAGGTTGGTAGATAACAACTGCCCAGGGAGGTACTACTGTCCTGTGGTAGTAGGTTGGTAGATAACAACTGCCCAGGGAGGTACTACTGTCCTGTGGTAGTAGGTTGGTAGATAACAACTGCCCAGGGAGGTACTACTGTCCTGTGGTAGTAGGTTGGTAGACAACCACCCAGGGAGGTACTACTGTCCTGTGGTAGTAGGTTGGTAGACAACAACCACCCAGGGAGGTACTACTGTCCTGTGGTAGTAGGTTGGTAGACAGCAACTGCCCAGGGAGGTACTACTGTCCTGTGGTAGTAGGTTGGTAGACAGCAACCACCCAGGGAGGTACTACTGTCCTGTGGTAGTAGGTTGGTAGACAACCACCCAGGGAGGTACTACTGTCCTGTGGTAGTAGGTTGGTAGACAACAACCACCCAGGGAGGTACTACTGTCCTGTTGTAGTAGGTTGGTAGACAGCAGCTTTGCAGGGAGGTACAACTGTCCTGTGGTAGTAGGTTGGTAGACAGCAACTGCCTAGGGAGGTACTACTGTCCTGTGGTAGTAGGTTGGTAGACAGCAACCACCCAGGGAGGTACTACTGTCCTGTGGTAGTAGGTTGGTAGACAGCAACCACCCAGGGAGGTACTACTGTCCTGTGGTAGTAGGTTGGTAGACAGCAACCACCCAGGGAGGTACTACTGTCCTGTGGTAGTAGGTTGGTAGACAGCAACTGCCCAGGGAGGTACTACTGTCCTGTGGTAGTAGGTTGGTAGACAGCAACCACCCAGGGAGGTACTACTGTCCTGTGGTAGTAGGCTGGTAGACAGCAACCACCCAGGGAGGTACTACTGTCCTGTGGTAGTAGGTTGGTAGACAACAACCACCCAGGGAGGTACTACCATCCTGTGGTAGTAGGTTGGTAAAACATAAGCCTGAAATTGTTTTACATGATGGTAGGATTGCTGGTGTCTTTTTTCTGTCTCATAAACCTGCACGGTTCCAGGTACATCTTGCTACTTCTACTTACACTTAGGTCACACTACACATGCATATACAAGCATATACACCTACCATCCGACTTACAACCGAGTTCGGTTCCGAGAAACCGGTCGTAAGTCGAAATGGTCGTAAGTCGAACTTTACTACTGAATATCAACAAAACATTTTTGTAATGACTTTATTTTATTGTTTTATTTTGGTATTTCATGTTTTACTTTACTTTTTATGTTGTTAGTACTGTGTTTTATAGAGTAAGGTTTAGGATAAACACTGTGTACAACACAAATACTGGTTTATTTCCCAGAAATTTGGCATAAAAAACACGGTCGTAAGTCGAGTGGTCGTAAGTCGAGTGGTCGTAAGTCGAGCAGGTCGTAAGTCGGATGGTGGGTGTATATACACACCCCTCTGGGTTTTCATCTATTTTTTTACTAGTTCCTGTTATTGTTTATTTTCTCTTATCTCCATGAGGAAGTGGAACAGAATTCTTCCTCCATAAGTCATGCGTGTTGTAAGAGGCGACTAAAATGCCTGTAGCAAGGGGCTGGTAACCCCTTCTCCTGTATAAATTAGTACAGTGGACCCCCGCATAACGATTACCTCCGAATGTGACAAATTATGTAAGTGTATTTATGTAAGTGCGTTTGTACGTATATGTTTGGGGGTCTGAAATGGACTAATCTACTTCACAATATTCCTTATGGGAACAAATTCGGTCAGTACTGGCACCTGAACATACTTCTGGAGTGAAAAAATATCGTTAACCGGGGGTCCACTGTATATTTAAAAACAGAAACGGTATCGTTTTTCTTTTTGGGTCACCCTGCCTCGGTGGGATACGGTTGGTTTGTTGAAAGAAGAAGAAAGAATATAGTTTAAGATAAGATAAGATAAGATTTCGTTCGGATTTTTAACCCCGGAGGGTTAGCCACCCAGGATAACCCAAGAAAGTCAGTGCTTCATCGAGGACTGTCTAACTTATTTCCATTGGGGTCCTTAATCTTGTCCCCCAGGATGCGACCCACACCAGTCGACTAACACCCAGGTACCTATTTGCTGCTAGGTGAACAGGACAATAGGTGTAAGGAAACGTGTCGAAATGTTTCCACCCGCCGGGAATCTAATTTCAACACGCCGGCCGTATCCCACCGAGGCAGGGCGACCTAAAACGATAAATTTAGTAATTTATACAGGTGTTACTACTGTAAAGCTAAGTGGCATAGAGTAAAGCACTGTTAAATGAAGTACTCTACAGTGAAGAACTGTCAAGAGAATCACTGTAAAGCAAAAGACTGTAAAAAAAAGCAAAGCACTGTAAAGCCAAGCTATCTAAAGTGAAGCACTGTAAAGCCAAGCTATCTAAAGCAAAGCACTGTAAAGCCAAGCTATCTAAAGCAAAGCACTGTAAAGCCAAGCTATCTAAAGCAAAGCACTGTAAAGCCAAGCTATCTAAAGCAAAGCACTGTAAAGCCAAGCTATCTAAAGCAAAGCACTGTAAAGCCAAGCTATCTAAAGTGAAGCACTGTAAAGCAAAGCTATCTAAAGTGAAGCACTGTAAAGCCAAGCTATCTAAAGCAAAGCACTGTAAAGCCAAGCTATCTAAAGTGAAGCACTGTAAAGCAAAGCTATCTAAAGTGAAGCACTGCCAAGCTATCTGTAAAGCCAAGCTATCTAAAGTAAAGCACTGTAAAGCCAAGCTATCTAAAGTGAAGCACTGTAAAGCCAAGCTATCTAAAGTGAAGCACTGTAAAGCCAAGCTATCTAAAGTGAAGCACTGTAAAGCCAAGCTATCTAAAGTGAAGCACTGTAAAGCCAAGCTATCTAAAGTGAAGCACTGTAAAGCCAAGCTATCTAAAGCAAAGCACTGTAAAGCCAAGCTATCTAAAGTGAAGCACTGTAAAGCAAAGCTATCTAAAGTGAAGCACTGTAAAGCCAAGCTATCTAAAGCAAAGCACTGTAAAGCCAAGCTATCTAAAGTGAAGCACTGTAAAGCCAAGCTATCTAAAGCAAAGCACTGTAAAGCCAAGCTATCTAAAGTGAAGCACTGTAAAGCCAAGCTATCTAAAGCAAAGCACTGTAAAGCCAAGCTATCTAAAGTGAAGCACTGTAAAGCAAAGCTATCTAAAGTGAAGCACTGTAAAGCCAAGCTATCTAAAGCAAAGCACTGTAAAGCCAAGCTATCTAAAGTGAAGCACTGTAAAGCAAAGCTATCTAAAGCAAAGCACTGTAAAGCCAAGCTATCTAAAGTGAAGCACTGTAAAGCAAAGCTATGTGAAGTGAAGCACTTTAGGGCAAAACACTCTAAATCAAAGCGCCCCAAAGCAAAGCGATCTAAAGCAAAGTGCAGTAATAAAGCAGGTCTAAAGCAAAGTGTAGTAATAAAGCAGGGCTACCTGGAGTTTACCTGGAGAGAGTTCCGGGGGTCAACGCCCCCGCGGCCCGGTCTGTGACCAGGCCTCCTGGTGGATCAGAGCCTGATCAACCAGGCTGTTGCTGCTGGCTGCACGCAAACCAACGTACGAGCCACATCCCGGCTGGTCAGGAACCGACTTTAGGTGCTTGTCCAGTGCCAGCTTGAAGACTGCCAGGGGTCTGTTGGTAATCCCCCTTATGTATGCTGGGAGGCAGTTGAACAGTCTCGGGCCCCTGACACTTATTGTATGGTCTCTTAACGTGCTAGTGACACCTCTGCTTTTCATTGGGGGGATGTTGCATCGTCTGCCAAGTCTTTTGCTTTCGTAGTGAGTGATTTTCGTGTGCAAGTTCGGTACTAGTCCCTCTAGGATTTTCCAGGTGTATATAATCATGTATCTCTCCCTCCTGCGTTCCAGGGAATACAGGTTTAGGAACCTCAAGCGCTCCCAGTAATTGAGGTGTTTTATCTCCGTTATGCGCGCTGTGAAAGTTCTCTGTACATTTTCTAGGTCGGCAATTTCACTTGAATTCTGAAGGAGAGGTGGAGACATTTGTAGTTTTGAGGTGTAATATCAGCGCCACTCTGGTAAGACTGATGGTAAAAGCACTTCTTTGGGTCACTCTACCTCGGTGGGAGATGGACAGTTTCTTAACCTCTGATGAAAAGTGCAGTAATAAAGCAGGGCTAAAGCAAAGTGTAGTAATAAAGCAGGTCTAAAGCAAAGTGCAGTAATAAAGCAGGTCTAAAGCAAAGTGCAGTAATAAAGCAAAGTGCAGTAATAAAGCAAGGCTAAAGCAAAGTGCAGTAATAAAGCAGGGCTAAAGCAAAGTGCAGTAATAAAGCAAGGCTAAAGCAAAGTGCAGTAATAAAGCAAGGCTAAAGCAAAGTGCAGTAATAAAGCAGGTCTAAAGCAAAGTGCAGTAATAAAGCAGGTCTAAAGCAAAGTGCAGTAATAAAGCAGGGCTAAAGCAAAGTGCAGTAATAAAGCAGGTCTAAAGCAAAGTGCAGTAATAAAGCAGGTCTAAAGCAAAGTGCAGTAATAAAGCAGGTCTAAAGCAAAGTGCAGTAATAAAGCAGGGCTAAAGCAAAGTGCAGTAATAAAGCAGGTCTAAAGCAAAGTGCAGTAATAAAGCAGGTCTAAAGCAAAGTGCAGTAATAAAGCAGGGCTAAAGCTAAGTGCAGTAATAAAGCAAAGTGCAGTAATAAAGCAAGGCTAAAGCAAAGTGCAGTAATAAAGCAGGGCTAAAGCAAAGTGCAGTAATAAAGCAGGTCTAAAGCAAAGTGCAGTAATAAAGCAGGTCTAAAGCAAAGTGCAGTAATAAAGCAGGTCTAAAGCAAAGTGCAGTAATAAAGCAAAGTGCAGTAATAAAGCAGGTCTAAAGCAAAGTGCAGTAATAAAGCAGGGCTAAAGCAAAGTGCAGTAATAAAGCAAGGCTAAAGCAAAGTGCAGTAATAAAGCAAGGCTAAAGCAAAGTGCAGTAATAAAGCAAGGCTAAAGCAAAGTGCAGTAATAAAGCAAAGTGCAGTAATAAAGCAGGTCTAAAGCAAAGTGCAGTAATAAAGCAGGTCTAAAGCAAAGTGCAGTAATAAAGCAAGGCTAAAGCAAAGTGCAGTAATAAAGCAAGGCTAAAGCAAAGTGCAGTAATAAAGCAAAGTGCAGTAATAAAGCAAAGTGCAGTAATAAAGCAAGGCTAAAGCAAAGTGCAGTAATAAAGCAAGGCTAAAGCAAAGTGCAGTAATAAAGCAAAGTGCAGTAATAAAGCAGGGCTAAAGCAAAGTGCAGTAATAAAGCAAGGCTAAAGCAAAGTGCAGTAATAAAGCAAAGTGCAGTAATAAAGCAGGGCTAAAGCAAAGTGCAGTAATAAAGCAAGGCTAAAGCAAAGTGCAGTAATAAAGCAAGGCTAAAGCAAAGTGCAGTAATAAAGCAAAGTGCAGTAATAAAGCAGGTCTAAAGCAAAGTGCAGTAATAAAGCAAAGTGCAGTAATAAAGCAAAGTGCAGTAATAAAGCAAAGTGCAGTAATAAAGCAGGTCTAAAGCAAAGTGCAGTAATAAAGCAGGTCTAAAGCAAAGTGCAGTAATAAAGCAGGTCTAAACCAAAGTGCAGTAATAAAGCAAAGTGCAGTAATAAAGCAGGGCTAAAGCAAAGTGCAGTAATAAAGCAGGGCTAAAGCAAAGTGCAGTAATAAAGCAAAGTGCAGTAATAAAGCAAGGCTAAAGCAAAGTGCAGTAATAAAGCAGGTCTAAAGCAAAGTGCAGTAATAAAGCAAAGTGCAGTAATAAAGCAAAGTGCAGTAATAAAGCAGGTCTAAAGCAAAGTGCAGTAATAAAGCAGGGCTAAAGCAAAGTGCAGTAATAAAGCAGGGCTAAAGCAAAGTGTAGTAATAAAGCAAAGTGCAGTAATAAAGCAGGGCTAAAGCAAAGTGCAGTAATAAAGCAGGGCTAAAGCAAAGTGCAGTAATAAAGCAAAGTGCAGTAATAAAGCAAGGCTAAAGCAAAGTGCAGTAATAAAGCAGGTCTAAAGCAAAGTGCAGTAATAAAGCAAAGTGCAGTAATAAAGCAGGGCTAAAGCAAAGTGCAGTAATAAAGCAGGGCTAAAGCAAAGTGTAGTAATAAAGCAAAGTGCAGTAATAAAGCAGGGCTAAAGCAAAGTGCAGTAATAAAGCAAAGCTAAAGCAAAGTGCAGTAATAAAGCAGGGCTAAAGCAAAGTGCAGTAATAAAACAAGGCTAAAGCAAAGTGCAGTAATAAAGCAAGGCTAAAGCAAAGTGCAGTAATAAAGCAAGGCTAAAGCAAAGTGCAGTAATAAAGCAAGGCTAAAGCAAAGTGCAGTAATAAAGCAAGGCTAAAGCAAAGTGCAGTAATAAAGCAAGGCTAAAGCAAAGTGCAGTAATAAAGCAGGGCTAAAGCAAAGTGTAGTAATAAAGCAAAGTGCAGTAATAAAGCAAGGCTAAAGCAAAGTGCAGTAATAAAGCAGGTCTAAAGCAAAGTGCAGTAATAAAGCAGGTCTAAAGCAAAGTGCAGTAATAAAGCAGGTCTAAAGCAAAGTGCAGTAATAAAGCAAAGTGCAGTAATAAAGCAAAGTGCAGTAATAAAGCAGGTCTAAAGCAAAGTGCAGTAATAAAGCAAAGTGCAGTAATAAAGCAGGTCTAAAGCAAAGTGCAGTAATAAAGCAGGGCTAAAGCAAAGTGCAGTAATAAAGCAAGGCTAAAGCAAAGTGCAGTAATAAAGCAAAGTGCAGTAATAAAGCAAAGTGCAGTAATAAAGCAAAGTGCAGTAATAAAGCAGGTCTAAAGCAAAGTGCAGTAATAAAGCAAAGTGCAGTAATAAAGCAGGTCTAAAGCAAAGTGCAGTAATAAAGCAGGTCTAAAGCAAAGTGCAGTAATAAAGCAAAGTGCAGTAATAAAGCAAAGTGCAGTAATAAAGCAGGTCTAAAGCAAAGTGCAGTAATAAAGCAGGTCTAAAGCAAAGTGCAGTAATAAAGCAGGACTAAAGCAAAGTGCAGTAATAAAGCAGGGCTAAAGCAAAGTGCAGTAATAAAGCAAAGTGCAGTAATAAAGCAGGTCTAAAGCAAAGTGCAGTAATAAAGCAGGTCTAAAGCAAAGTGCAGTAATAAAGCAGGTCTAAAGCAAAGTGCAGTAATAAAGCAGGGCTAAAGCAAAGTGCAGTAATAAAGCAAAGTGCAGTAATAAAGCAGGTCTAAAGCAAAGTGCAGTAATAAAGCAGGTCTAAAGCAAAGTGCAGTAATAAAGCAGGTCTAAAGCAAAGTGCAGTAATAAAGCAGGTCTAAAGCAAAGTGCAGTAATAAAGCAAAGTGCAGTAATAAAGCAGGTCTAAAGCAAAGTGCAGTAATAAAGCAAAGTGCAGTAATAAAGCAGGTCTAAAGCAAAGTGCAGTAATAAAGCAGGTCTAAAGCAAAGTGCAGTAATAAAGCAAAGTGCAGTAATAAAGCAGGTCTAAAGCAAAGTGCAGTAATAAAGCAAAGTGCAGTAATAAAGCAGGGCTAAAGCAAAGTGCAGTAATAAAGCATGTCTAAAGCAAAGTGCAGTAATAAAGCAAAGTGCAGTAATAAAGCAGGTCTAAAGCAAAGTGCAGTAATAAAGCAGGGCTAAAGCAAAGTGCAGTAATAAAGCAGGGCTAAAGCAAAGTGCAGTAATAAAGCAGGTCTAAAGCAAAGTGCAGTAATAAAGCAAAGTGCAGTAATAAAGCAGGTCTAAAGCAAAGTGCAGTAATAAAGCAGGGCTAAAGCAAAGTGCAGTAATAAAGCAGGGCTAAAGCAAAGTGCAGTAATAAAGCAGGTCTAAAGGAAAGTGCAGTAATAAAGCAGGTCTAAAGCAAAGTGCAGTAATAAAGCAAAGTGCAGTAATAAAGCAAAGTGCAGTAATAAAGCAAAGTGCAGTAATAAAGCAAAGTGCAGTAATAAAGCAGGTCTAAAGCAAAGTGCAGTAATAAAGCAGGGCTAAAGCAAAGTGCAGTAATAAAGCAGGGCTAAAGCAAAGTGCAGTAATAAAGCAAAGTGCAGTAATAAAGCAGGGCTAAAGCAAAGTGCAGTAATAAAGCAAAGTGCAGTAATAAAGCAGGGCTAAAGCAAAGTGCAGTAATAAAGCAAAGTGCAGTAATAAAGCAAAGTGCAGTAATAAAGCAGGGCTAAAGCAAAGTGCAATAATAAAGCAGGTCTAAAGCAAAGTGCAGTAATAAAGCAAGGCTAAAGCAAAGTGCAGTAATAAAGCAAAGTGCAGTAATAAAGCAAAGTGCAGTAATAAAGCAGGTCTAAAGCAAAGTGCAGTAATAAAGCAGGTCTAAAGCAAAGTGCAGTAATAAAGCAAAGTGCAGTAATAAAGCAAAGTGCAGTAATAAAGCAGGTCTAAAGCAAAGTGCAGTAATAAAGCAAAGTGCAGTAATAAAGCAAAGTGCAGTAATAAAGCAGGGTTAAAGCAAAGTGCAGTAATAAAGCAGGTCTAAAGCAAAGTGCAGTAATAAAGCAAGGCTAAAGCAAAGTGCAGTAATAAAGCAGGTCTAAAGCAAAGTGCACTAATAAAGCAAAGTGCAGTAATAAAGCAAGGCTAAAGCAAAGTGCAGTAATAAAGAAGGTCTAAAGCAAAGTGCAGTAATAAAGCAAAGTGCAGTAATAAAGCAATGTGCAGTAATAAAGCAAGGCTAAAGCAAAGTGCAGTAATAAAGCAAGGCTAAAGCAAAGTGCAGTAATAAAGCAAGGCTAAAGCAAAGTGCAGTAATAAAGCAAAGTGCAGTAATAAAGCAGGGCTAAAGCAAAGTGCAGTAATAAAGCAGGTCTAAAGCAAAGTGTAGTAATAAAGCAAAGTGCAGTAATAAAGCAAGGCTAAAGCAAAGTGCAGTAATAAAGCAGGGCTAAAGCAAAGTGCAGTAATAAAGCAAGGCTAAAGCAAAGTGCAGTAATAAAGCAAGGCTAAAGCAAAGTGTAGTAATAAAGCAGGGCTAAAGCAAAGTGCAGTAATAAAGCAGGGCTAAAGCAAAGTGCAGTAATAAAGCAAAGTGCAGTAATAAAGCAGGGCTAAAGCAAAGTGCAGTAATAAAGCAGGTCTAAAGCAAAGTGCAGTAATAAAGCAGGTCTAAAGCAAAGTGCAGTAATAAAGCAAGGCTAAAGCAAAGTGCAGTAATAAAGCAAGGCTAAAGCAAAGTGTAGTAATAAAGCAGGGCTAAAGCAAAGTGCAGTAATAAAGCAGGGCTAAAGCAAAGTGCAGTAATAAAGCAGGTCTAAAGCAAAGTGCAGTAATAAAGCAAAGTGCAGTACTAAAGCAGGTCTAAAGCAAAGTGCAGTAATAAAGCAGGTCTAAAGCAAAGTGCAGTAATAAAGCAAAGTGCAGTAATAAAGCAGGTCTAAAGCAAAGTGCAGTAATAAAGCAGGGCTAAAGCAAAGTGCAGTAATAAAGCAGAGCTAAAGCAAAGTGCAGTAATAAAGCAGGGCTAAAGCAAAGTGTAGTAATAAAGCAAAGTGCAGTAATAAAGCAAGGCTAAAGCAAAGTGCAGTAATAAAGCAGGGCTAAAGCAAAGTGCAGTAATAAAGCAGGTCTAAAGCAAAGTGCAGTAATAAAGCAAAGTGCAGTAATAAAGCAGGTCTAAAGCAAAGTGCAGTAATAAAGCAGGGCTAAAGCAAAGTGCAGTAATAAAGCAGGGCTAAAGCAAAGTGTAGTAATAAAGCAAGGCTAAAGCATACCAACAAACAATAATTCTACCTTTGCAGAAGAACTGTACGAGAAGGTTGGCGTCCTCCTCCTTGAGCCAGCTGCCAGATATGATCCCTTTTTGGTTCCTCGTGGGACACTCTTTGTAGTAGAGGGAGACAATCTTGTATCCTCCCCCTTGTATTTTGATGCTCTGGAGAAAAAAATGATTGTTTTGGCTTTTAAAACTAGGCATTAAACCATGATAATAAAAATTCTAGACCTATTTTACACAGTACTGGAAAAAATTAATATCCGCTTGGACTCTATCGACCTTAAGAAAGCTTTCGATACAGCAGATCATAGCGTCCTACACCTCAAGCTTGATCATTACGGTATAAGAGGTCATACACTGGTGTACTACAGGGTAACATTTTTGGTCCTCTCCTTTTCCTTTCATACATCAATGATCTTTGAAGTGTACCATAATAATTTATGCCTATTCTCTTTGCTGGTGAAATGACTTTTGTTATCTCCTACCCAAATCTAGCCTCACTCAACCCTATTGTTAACAAAGAACTCACAAAAATAGCAACCCGGTTGACCATCAATATAGACAAAACCTTTTACATTATGTTTGGGAGTAGAGCAAGTGAGGTCCAACTAAACATTATGCTTAATAACACCCTTATTGCTAAACATAACGAGGGTAATTCCTGGGTCTGCACGTTGACAGCAACCTGAATATCAACACCCATATCCAACACATAACAAAAAAAAAGTTTCTAAAACAGTTGGCATCCTCTCAAAGATACGTTACTATGTACCACAACAGCACTATTTACAATATACTATTCACTGATCTACCCCTACCTCACCTATGCTATTTGTTCCTGAGGTTCCATTTAAATCATCATTAGCTTGGACATTAGTACAGTGGACCCCCAGTTTACGATATTATTTCACTCCAGAAGTATGTTCAGGTGCCAGTACTGACCGAATTTGTTCCCATAAAGAATATTGTGAAGTAGATTAGTCCATTTCAGACCCCCAAACATACACGTACAAACGCACTTACATAAATACACTTACATAATTGGTCGCATTGGGAGCTGATTGTAAACCGGGGGTCCACTGTAATTGGAATTTTACTGGCAGGATTTGATCCTATGTTTGAGAAAAAGTCATTTATCCTGTTAGCTGTATCAACAGGCTGGAGTTTCGGTTCGTTTGGTTTAGTACAATACAGTGGTACCTCGGGATACGAACTTAATTTGTTCCAGAAAGCTGTTCAAGTGCCAATTCCAAGTGCTTGGAATTTAACTATTTTTCGTAAAAGTTCTTGGAATTTCCTATTTTTTTCACAAAAGTACTTGGAATTTCACTATTTTTCACAAAGCTCTTATGCATAGGAAGAGAGGCTGTAATAATAAGAATAATAATAATAGTATATAGAAAGTCTCTTATTATGCAGAGCATTTCAGGCAAATTAGATCAATTTTGTCCCAGGATGCCACCCACACCAGTCCACTAAGACCCAGGTACCTACTACTGCTAGGTGAATAGGGACAGCAGGTGTCTTAAGGAAACACATCTTACTGTTTCCACCCATACTGGGGATCGAATCACAAACATCAGTGTGTGATTCGAGTGCTCAGCCGTGTTTTTTACATTACTAGTTTAGTTGACCACTTGCTAACCACCAGAGAATTAAAAAAACACCAAGCGACTGGTGTACCTGCTTCTCAACAGCATCAAACGCTCTCCAAAGATTCCTGTTCTGACTGGCGCGCTTCCCCATGACCAGCAGGTGGGCGTCCCTCTTATTTTTTCTGAGATTCTTCTCCTGTTTGAAGTTGTAACCGCACTCACAGGTGTACTTACGTACAGCCACCAGACACGTGCAGTTGGGACACACTCGCTTGCACTTTCCTTTGAGACCTGAGCAAAAAAAAAAAAAACAATAAATATGCATTATTAAAATAAAAAAATAATCGCTTATTATAGTCAGCTTTCTTACGAAGCTTCTCTCTATAGCGCAATTTTGTTTGGTAATTGTGAATGAAAAAGCATAGATGCTCCTCAACTTACAATGGTTCGACTTACGGTATTTCGACTTTATGATGGTGCAAAAGCAATTACTCTGGAGACGAAACTAAAGATAATAACCCAGAATGAAGGCAGCAAGTCCCTAACTTGTACATATATATAGCACCAACAAATCCTACTGAAGTCTCACTAATAATTAAATCATTAAAAAACAAGGCAGGAGACCTAAATAAATTGCCACCAATCATGTATAAAAAAGCAAATCGTGTGCTGTCCCCCATTACTGCAACACTATTTAACAACTCTGTTGAATCGTCAACATTCCCATCCATACTCAAGACGGCGAGGGTCACCCCGATCCTCAAAGGAGGAGAACCTACAGAACTAAATAACTACAGACCGATATCTAACTTGCCTTTGCTCTCTAAAATCTTTGAAAAAAATAATACAAAAATAAATTTACTAATACCTTCTGTCCCATAACATACTGAACCCCTGCCAGTTTGGGTTTTGGCCAAAACAAACAAGAATGATAGATCTATGGAAGGCATTTAATACAGTAGACCACAATATCTTGCACCTAAACCAGGAGCATTATGGGGTCAGAGGACACTCACTCAATTACCTAAAATCTTATCTTAGTGGTAGATACCAGTATGTATATACAAATGCCACGACCTCCCATACTCAGCCTGTAGTTGTTGGAGTGCCACAGGGAAGTGTTCTAGGTCCTCTACTCTTTCTTATTTACATCAATGACCTCCCAGTGCATTGCGACTCCTTAAACCAGTCCTATTCGCAGATGGCACTACTTACGTCTTCTCCCACCCAAACCCGGCTGTACTTAGTAACACTGTAAACAGTGAACTACATAAAATATCAAACTGGATGACAACCAACAAACTTACTCTCAATATAAACGAAACCTACTTCATGCTTTTTGGAAACAGATCAGTAAATATCCAGCTAAACACATCGATAGATGGGTCATCCATTACAAGACACACTGAGGGCAAATTTCTAGATCTCCATCACTGTAATCTTAAATTTCAGACCCACATCCAGCATATAACCAAGAAAGTTTTGAAAACAGTAGATATCCTTTCCAAGATACGATACTATGTACCCCAAAGGGCGTTCCTCACTTTATATCACTCTCTAATATACCCTTACCTCACCTATGGTATTTGTGCTTGGGGATTTACCATGGCCAATCACCTTAAACCTTTAATAACCCAACAAAAAGCTGTTGTGCAGATGATCACAAACTCATGCACCAGACAACACACCCCACCACGCTTCAAAAGCTTGAACTTATTTAACCCTTTGAGGGTTTTGGTCGTACTAGTACGTTTTACGCGTAGGGGTTTTTGACGTACTAGTACTCATAAATTCTAGCGGCCTCAAATCTAGTGGGAGAAAGCTGGTAGGCCTTCATATGAAAGAATGGGTCTATGTGGTCAGTGTGCACAGTCTAAAAAAAATCCTGCAGCACACAGTGCATAATGAGAAAAAAAAAAACTTTGACCATTTTTTTTAATAAATCAGCGACTTTGCAGTGTATTTTCGTATGGTATTTATTGTTGTATTCTAGTTTTCTTGGTCTCATTTTATAGAATGGAAGACATATTACAGAAATTGAGATGATTTTGACTGGTTTTACAATGAAAGGTGCCTTGAAATTGAGCTCAAAGTAGCAGAAATGTTCGATTTTTACCAAACTTCAAAAGTAAACAAATCGTGCCAAGCGTGCAATACACGTCAACTGGTGAGTCTAATATTCTTTTACAAGTGCACCAATAATATTTATACCATTTTTTACACTAATGCAGTAGTCTGCATAACAGTAAATCTTATATTTTTTGTGAGAATAAAAATTCAAAGTGGAAAGCAAAAGAATATAAGAGGGGCCTTGAGACGTGACTAATGACTAGAGGAAATGTCATTTTAGTGCCAGGAATGTTTTTCTTGTTTATTCTGGACCCTATTCGGAAATTGGCATCTTTTGAAATTTGTGTGAAATTGGCAAAATTGCTAAATTCTGACCACTGTACTGGATAGTTGAATTTATAAATGGGTGGTTTCTTGCACCCATTCGATAGAAAAAATGGAGTTCTAGCGAAATATTCATGTTTTTTGTCGACTAGTACAGTGAAATTGGCCGAAAATGGGGCTCAAAGTGGGCAAAATCGCCGATGCGTAAACATCGCCAAGACCGCTAACTTTGCGAGAGCATAATTCCGTAAGTTTTCTATCAAATTTCAAACTTTTGGTGTCTTTATGATCGGGAAAAGATTCTCTATCTTTTCATAAGAGAAAATAATTTTTTTTTTTTTTTTAAATTTGGCCGACCCTGAGAACGAGTTTCGGAAAGGGCCTGTCGACCCTCAAAGGGTTAATATACAATTTTTTTTTTTTTTTTTTTCAACAAGTCGGCTGTCTCCCACCAAGGCAGGGCGACCCAAAAAAGAAATTAAATCCCCAAAAAGAAAATACTTTCATCATCATTCAACACTTTCACCACACTCGCACATTATCACTGTTTTTGCAGAGGTGCTCAGAATACAACAGTTTAGAAGCATACACATATAAAGATACACAACATATCCCTCCAAACTGCCAATATACGAAATATACACACTTATTATTGTGCCTACTATAATATACAGAGCATTAAACTCCAATAACCCCCTACTCAAACTTCTCCTAGACAGATTCAACAGAACACACAGGCATAACACGAGGTGCAAAACACTTTTGACATCCCTCGCGTCCATCTCACACTATGTAAGACTCTCACTATGCAAGAACGCTATGCACATAAAAGGTCCAAAGATCTGGAACTCGCTACCAGAACAGGTCAAGGATCCCCAGACAGCTTATAAATTTAGGACTTTGCTAAAAAATCATCTTATCTCACAATATTAACCAAATCAACCAAACATCTACTCCAATACTGAAACTATGTACTGTGCCAAAACAAAAGCATTCACATTGCTAAACTCACAAACTAGTATTTAGTCACTTAGCCATAATACCAGCTTACCTCATAATTTGTAATATTTTAAAATAAAGAATTAAACTAAGTCTGCCTGAAATGCCTAGCCATGCTAGGTGTTCTAGTGGTACACTCTGTAATCATTATTTAACTACATGTAAACCACACAACAACCAAATTCTGTAAATTCAACATTGTAATCTTTATAGAGAATAAATTTTGAATTTGAATTTGAACTAGTTTTATGATGATAAATTAGACACATGTGCAACTCTTGGGTATCTTTATTGAGGAAATGTTTTGCCACACAGTGGCTTCATCAGTCCATACGTAGGAGAAACTTGAAGAACAGGAGGAGAATGAGGTAATCAGTCCTTCAACCTTGAGTCGATGTGTTCAGTCCATCAAGGTTGAGGGACTGATTACCTCATTCTCCTCCTGTTCTTCAAGTTTCTCCTACGTATGGACTGATGAAGCCACTGTGTGGCGAAACGTTTCCTCAATAAAGATACCCAAGAGTTGCACATATGTCTAATTTATCAACATGTCGGTTCTCTGAACCATTCATCTACAAACTAGTTTTATCATGTGACCTCTAGGCTCTTAGTTCTGCCATTCCATAAAATCATTTTGTTTCTCAATATTAACCAAATCTGCCAAAACATCTGCTAATTAGTCTTATCATGTGACCTCCTGACTTTTAATTCTACCAATCCATAAAATATTACCACCTGCACCATCACTTTTAAATTAGATTTTGTATTAAGTTTACATGAGATTTATTAAGTCTAAATAAGACTATAAAACAACTAACCACTATTCCATGTTTATTAAGTATAATTACTATGTACTATTATCTTATCTAGTTTTAATTAGTTACTATGTACACCTACCATCCGACTTACAACCGAGTTCGGTTCCGAGAAACCGGTCGTAAGTCGAAATGGTCGTAAGTCGAACTTTACTACTGAATATCAACATCACATTTTTGTAATGACTTTATTTTATTGTTTTATTTTGGTATTTCATGTTTTACTTTACTTTTTATGTTGTTAGTACTGTGTTTTATACTGTAAGGTTTAGCATAAACACTGTCTACAACAAATACTTGTTTATTTCCCAGAAATTTGGCATAAAAAACACGGTCGTGAGTCGAGTGGTCATAAGTCGAGCAGGTCGTAAGTCGGATGGTAGGTGTATTACCAATTATGTAAGTGTATTTATGTAAGTGCGTTTGTACATGTATGTTTGGGGGTGTGAAATGGACTAATCTACTTCACAATATTCCTTATGGGAACAAATTCGGTCAGTACTGGCACCTGAACATACTTCTGGAATGAAAAAATATCGTAAACCGGGGGTCCACTGTATTAGGATTAGTTTGCCTGAAATGCCTTGGCATGATAGTGGCTATCTTTGTACTTAGCCAATCAAAATTCTAATTACACATTGTAACGTTTACAAAGAAATAAACATTATTATTATTATTATTATTTATTATTATTATACAAAAATGCAGTGCACAGAAGAGGCCTGAAGATCTGGAACTCTTTGCCCAAAACAGCAAGAGGTCCCCTGCCCACTAATCAGTTTAGGACTATACTCAAAAATCATCTCATCTCTCAATAACAACCATACTCACACTATGCTAAACTCCAACCAAATTTGAAGCAACTCACCCAAATATTTTATTATCCCTTAATTATTAAGCCATTATATTACAATCTTAAAAATGTATGTACATCTTCTTCTCTTCCTTTCAACGTACCGGCAGTATCCCACCGAAGCGGGGCGGCCCAAAAGGAAAAACTAAAGTTTCTCCTTTTAAATTTAGTAATATATACAGGAGAAGGGGTTACTAGGCCCTAGCTCCCAGCATTTTAGTCGCCTCTTACGACACGCATGGCTTACGGAGGAAGAATTCTGTTCCACTTCCCCATGTACATATGTATTACTAATTGTACTACCTCATATTAATAATAGAGTAAAATACTGAATATCTGTAATTTACCACTCTTCACCTGTCTAGAGTCTAGACTTAAGTAGTTTTAAGTAGAAGGTTAAGTCTGCCTGAAATGCCTCGGCATGATAGTGGCTTTCTTTGTACCAATCAAATTATGAAATATAAACACAGATTGTAACCTTAGTAAAGAAATAAAAGTTTTGATTTTTATTCGATTTTTTAACATAAGCCCATCATAAGTTAGGGACCACCTGTATATTCATAACGGAATAGCGTGTGGAAAGGCCTTCACCGTACATGATAATGAATTTTCAGTGAACGGTTTCCAATCGCATTTACAAAAAGGATACTAGACTGAGA
>NC_091389.1:9749697-9762197 GCF_038502225.1 Cherax quadricarinatus | reverse complement strand
ATAAAAAAATTATTATTTTTTTAACACATCGACCATCTCCCACCAAGGTAGGGTGGCCCGAAAAAGAAAAACTTTCATCATTCACTCCATCACTATCTTTCCTCTGTCTCTGCATTATATTCACACCACACATTGCCCTCAGACACATCACCACCACTACCTCCAGCCTCCTCCACCACTACCTCCGGCCTCCTCCACCACTACCTCCAGCCTTCTCCTTGTTGCAACATTCACCACCCATGCTTTACACCCATATAAGAGCCTTGGTATAACTATACTCTCATACATTCCCATCTTTGTTTCCATGGACAAAGTTCTTTGTCTCCACAGACTCCTCAGTGCACCACTCACCTTTTTCCCCTCGTCAGTTCCATCATAGACACATCTACTGACACGTCCAGTCCTGGATATCTAAATACATTCACCTCCTCCATACTCTCTCCCTCCAATCTGATATCCAATCTTTCATTACCTAATTTTTTTGCTATCCTCATAACCTTACTCTTTCCTATATTCACTTTTAACTTGCTCAGCAACTCGTCTTCAGAATCTGCCAAAAGCACAGTGTCATCAGCAAACATCAACTGTGACAACTCCCACTTTGTGTTAGATTATTTATGTTTTAACTCCACAAATCCTGCCAACACCTGAACATTCACTTCTCTTACAACCCCATCTATAAATATATTAAACAACCATATTAACATCACACATCCTTGTCTAAGGCCTACTTTTTCTGGGAAATAATATTAAACACAATAATGATATCATAATGACATACACAATACAGAAGATTCTCAACGTGTTTAAGTCGAAGACTTACTGTACTATATATTATATATAATTTCCTTCTTTCAACAAACCGGCTGTATCCCACTGGTGGAGGGGGACCTAAAAAGAAAAACAAAAGTTTCTCTTTTTAACTTTAGTTATGTATACAGGAGAAGGGGTTACTAGCCCCTTGCTTCCAGCATTTTAGCTGCCTCTTATGACACGCATGGCTTACTGAGAAAGAATTCTGTTCAAATTGAAAGTTTATTCTCTAAGAGGATTACAATGATGAGTTTACAGAATTTGGTTGTTGTGTGGTTTACATGTAGTAAAATAATAATTACAGAGTGTACCACTAGAACACCTAGCATGGCTAGGTATTACAGAGTGTACCACTAGAACACCTAGCATGGCTAGGTATTACAGAGTGTACCACTAGAACACCTAGCATGGCTAGGTATTACAGAGTGTACCACTAGAACACCTAGCATGGCTAGGCATTACAGAGTGTACCACTAGAACACCTAGCATGGCTAGGTATTACAGAGTGTACCACTAGAACACCTAGCATGGCTAGGTATTACAGAGTGTACCACTAGAACACCTAGCATGGCTAGGCATTACAGAGTGTACCACTAGAACACCTAGCATGGCTAGGCATTTCGGGCAGACTTAAATTAAATCTTAAGTTTAAAATATTACAAATTATGAGGTAAGTTGGTATTATGGCTAAGTGACTAAATACTAGTTTGTGAGTTTAGCAATGTGAATGCTTTTGTTTTGGCACAGTACATAGTTTCAGTATTAGAGTATCACAGGATTCTAGTTATTTTAAGATTGAGATTAATATTTCTGTTTATGGTCAAATGGGTGAGTGAGTGTAAGTGTGAACCACCAGGTGGTATTCGTGTAGTTAGTTGAGGCGATGAATGTGTCTGCAGTTATTACATACAATTATTACATATTGTATTTTATTAACTATTATTATCACTTACGTATTATCATTATTATATATTACCTATTATTATTATATATTATTTTAAAACATCGGCCGAGTCCCACCAAGGCAGGGTGGCCCGAAAAAGAAAAACTTTCACCATCATTCACTCCATCACTGTCTTGCCAGAAGGGTGCTTTACACTACAGTTTTTAAACTACAACATTAACACCCCTCCTTCAGAGTGCAGGCACTGTACTTCCCATCTCCAGGACTCAAGTCCGGCCTGCCGGTTTCCCTGAACCCCTTCATAAATGTTACCTTACTCACACTCCAACAGCACATCAAGTCCTAAAAACCATTTGTCTCCATTCACTCCTATTAAACACGCTCACGGACGCCTGCTGGAAGTCCAAGCCCCTCACACACAAAACCTCCTTTACCCCCTCCCTCCAACCTTTCCTAGGCCGACCCCTACCCTGCCTTCCCTCCACTACAGATTCATACACTCTCAAAGTCATTCTATTTCCCTCCATCCTCTCTACATGTCCGAACCATCTCAACAACCCCTCCTCAATATTCTGGATAATAGTTTCAGAAATATATTATCATTAACTATTATGATTATTACAAATTAATATATATTGCTTTTACATTTTAATTATTATTCGTATTATTATGTTTGGGCGAGAGGGCGCACTAGACCCATAGGGGTTATACAGAGCCTAGGGAAATGGAAGACACACAAGTTTAAGCCAACAGTGGTACAACAGTAATACAATAGTGGCACATTGGTGCAACAGTAGTACTACAGTACAACCATGGTACAACAGTGGTACAACAGTAGTACAACAGTGGTACAACAGTAGTACTACAGTACAACAGTAGTACTACAGTACAACAATGGTACAACAGTGGTACAATGGTACAACAGTGGTACAACAGTAGTACAACAGTGGTACAACAGTAGTACAACAGTGGTACAACAGTAGTACTACAGTACAACAGTAGTACTACAGTACAACCATGGTACAACAGTGGTACAACAGTGAACAATGCTGCTCCACAATATTTACCTCCAGTAACTGGTACAACAGTGGTACAACAGTGAACAATGCTGCTCCACAATATTTACCTCCAGTAACTGGTACAACAGTGGTACAACAGTGAACAACGCTGCTCCACAATATTTACCTCCAGTAACTGGTACAACAGTGGTACAACAGTGAACAATGCTGCTCCACAATATTTACCTCCAGTAACTGGTACAACAGTGGTACAACAGTGAACAATGCTGCTCCACAATATTTACCTCCAGTAACTGGTACAACAGTGGTACAACAGTCAACAACGCTGCTCCACAATATTTCCCTCCAGTAACTGGTACAACAGTGGTACAACAGTGAACAATGCTGCTCCACAATATTTACCTCCAGCAACTGGTACAACAGTGGTACAACAGTGAACAATGCTGCTCCACAATATTTACCTCCAGTAACTGGTACAACAGTGGTACAACAGTGAACAATGCTGCTCCACAATATTTACCTCCAGTAACTGGTACAACAGTGGTACAACAGTGGTACAACAGTGGTACAACAGTCAACAACGCTGCTCCACAATATTTACCTCCATTAACTGGTACAACAGTGGTACAACAGTCAACAACACTGCTCCACAATATTTACCTCCAGTAACTGGTACAACAGTGGTACAACAGTGGTACAACAGTCAACAACGATGCTCCACAATATTTACCTCCAGCAACTGGTACAACAGTGGTACAACAGTAGTACAACAGTGGTACAACAGTCAACAACGCTGCTCCACAATATTTACCTCCAGTAACTGGTACAACAGTGGTACAACAGTAGTACAACAGTGGAACAACAGTCAACGCTGCTCCACAATATTTACCTCCAGTAACTGGTACAACAGTGGTACAACAGTGGTACAACAGTGGTACAACAGTGGTACAACAGTCAACAACACTGCTCCACAATATTTACCTCCAGTAACTGGTACAACAGTGGTACAACAGTCAATGCTGCTCCACAATATTTACCTCCAGCAACTGGTACAACAGTGGTACAACAGTGGTACAACAGTGGTACAACAGTCAACAACGCTGCTCCACAATATTTACCTCCAGTAACTGGTACAACAGTGGTACAACAGTAGTACAACAGTGGTACAACAGTCAACAACGCTGCTCCACAACATTTACCTCCAGTAACTGGTACAACAGTGGTACAACAGTAGTACAAGTGGTACAACAGTCAACAACGCTGCTCCACAATATTTACCTCCAGCAACTGGTACAACAGTGGTACAACAGTAGTACAACAGTGGTACAACAGTGGTACAACAGTCAACAATGCTACTCCACAATATTTACCTCCAGTAACTGGTACAACAGTGGTACAACAGTAGTACAACAGTGGTACAACAGTCAACAACGCTGCTCCACAATATTTACCTCCAGTAACTGGTACAACAGTGGTACAACAGTCAACAACGCTGCTCCACAATATTTACCTCCAGCAACTGGTACAACAGTGGTACAACAGTCAACAACGCTGCTCCACAATATTTACCTCCAGCAACTGGTACAACAGTGGTACAACAGTACAACAGTGGTACAACAGTGGTACAACAGTCAACAACGCTGCTCCACAATATTTACCTCCAGCAACTGGTACAACAGTAGTACAACAGTGGTACAACAGTCAACAACGCTGCTCCACAATATTTACCTCCAGTAACTGGTACAACAGTGGTACAACAGTGGTACAACAGTCAACAACGCTGCTCCACAATATTTACCTCCAGCAACTGGTACAACAGTGGTACAACAGTCAACAACGCTGCTCCACAATATTTACTTCCAGTAACTGGTACAACAGTGGTACAACAGTCAACAACGCTGCTCCACAATATTTACCTCCAGCAACTGGTACAACAGTGGTACAACAGTGGTACAACAGTCAACAACGCTGCTCCACAATATTTACCTCCAGCAACTGGTACAACAGTGGTACAACAGTACAACAGTGGTACAACAGTCAACAACGCTGCTCCACAATATTTACCTCCAGCAACTGGTACAACAGTGGTACAACAGTCAACAACGCTGCTCCACAATATTTACCTCCAGCAACTGGTACAACAGTGGTACAACAGTGGTACAACAGTGGTACAACAGTCAACAACGCTGCTCCACAATATTTACCTCCAGCAACTGGTACAACAGTGGTACAACAGTACAACAGTGGTACAACAGTCAACAACGCTGCTCCACAATATTTACCTCCAGCAACTGGTACAACAGTGGTACAACAGTCAACAACGCTGCTCCACAATATTTACCTCCAGTAACTGGTACAACAGTGGTACAACAGTCAACAATGCTGCTCCACAATATTTACCTCCAGCAACTGGTACAACAGTGGTACAACAGTCAACAACGCTGCTCCACAATATTTACCTCCAGTAACTGGTACAACAGTGGTACAACAGTCAACAACGCTGCTCCACAATATTTACCTCCAGCAACTGGTACAACAGTGGTACAACAGTCAACAACGCTGCTCCACAATATTTACCTCCAGCAACTGGTACAACAGTGGTACAACAGTACAACAGTGGTACAACAGTGGTACAACAGTCAACAACGCTGCTCCACAATATTTACCTCCAGCAACTGGTACAACAGTGGTACAACAGTCAACAACGCTGCTCCACAATATTTACCTCCAGCAACTGGTACAACAGTGGTACAACAGTACAACAGTGGTACAACAGTGGTACAACAGTCAACAACGCTGCTCCACAATATTTACCTCCAGCAACTGGTACAACAGTGGTACAACAGTCAACAACGCTGCTCCACAATATTTACCTCCAGCAACTGGTACAACAGTGGTACAACAGTACAACAGTGGTACAACAGTGGTACAACAGTCAACGCTGCTCCACAATATTTACCTCCAGCAACTGGTACAACAGTGGTACAACAGTCAACAACGCTGCTCCACAATATTTACCTCCAGCAACTGGTACAACAGTGGTACAACAGTCAACAACACTGCTCCACAATATTTACCTCCAGCAACTGGTACAACAGTGGTACAACAGTGGTACAACAGTCAACAACGCTGCTCCACAATATTTACCTCCAGCAACTGGTACAACAGTGGTACAACAGTCAACAACGCTGCTCCACAATATTTACCTCCAGCAACTGGTACAACAGTGGTACAACAGTGGTACAACAGTCAACGCTGCTCCACAATATTTACCTCCAGTAACTGGTACAACAGTGGTACAACAGTGGTACAACAGTCAACAACGCTGCTCCACAATATTTACCTCCAGTAACTGGTACAACAGTGGTACAACAGTCAACAACGCTGCTCCACAATATTTACCTCCAGCAACTGGTACAACAGTGGTACAACAGTGGTACAACAGTCAACAACGCTGCTCCACAATATTTACCTCCAGCAACTGGTACAACAGTGGTACAACAGTGGTACAACAGTCAACAACGCTGCTCCACAATATTTACCTCCAGTAACTGGTACAACAGTGGTACAACAGTCAACAACGCTGCTCCACAATATTTACCTCCAGCAACTGGTACAACAGTGGTACAACAGTCAACAACGCTGCTCCACAATATTTACCTCCAGTAACTGGTACAACAGTGGTACAACAGTGGTACAACAGTCAACAACGCTGCTCCACAATATTTACCTCCAGCAACTGGTACAACAGTGGTACAACAGTCAACAACGCTGCTCCACAATATTTACCTCCAGCAACTGGTACAACAGTGGTACAACAGTACAACAGTGGTACAACAGTGGTACAACAGTCAACAACGCTGCTCCACAATATTTACCTCCAGCAACTGGTACAACAGTGGTACAACAGTCAACAACGCTGCTCCACAATATTTACCTCCAGCAACTGGTACAACAGTGGTACAACAGTACAACAGTGGTACAACAGTCAACAACGCTGCTCCACAATATTTACCTCCAGCAACTGGTACAACAGTGGTACAACAGTCAACAACGCTGCTCCACAATATTTACCTCCAGCAACTGGTATAACAGTGGTACAACAGTACAACAGTGGTACAACAGTGGTACAACAGTCAACAACGCTGCTCCACAATATTTACCTCCAGCAACTGGTACAACAGTGGTACAACAGTCAACAACGCTGCTCCACAATATTTACCTCCAGCAACTGGTACAACAGTGGTACAACAGTCAACAACACTGCTCCACAATATTTACCTCCAGCAACTGGTACAACAGTGGTACAACAGTGGTACAACAGTCAACAACGCTGCTCCACAATATTTACCTCCAGCAACTGGTACAACAGTGGTACAACAGTCAACAACGCTGCTCCACAATATTTACCTCCAGCAACTGGTACAACAGTGGTACAACAGTAGTACAACAGTCAACAATGCTGCTCCACAATATTTACCTCCAGTAACTGGTACAACAGTGGTACAACAGTGGTACAACAGTCAACAACGCTGCTCCACAATATTTACCTCCAGTAACTGGTACAACAGTGGTACAACAGTCAACAACGCTGCTCCACAATATTTACCTCCAGCAACTGGTACAACAGTGGTACAACAGTGGTACAACAGTCAACAACGCTGCTCCACAATATTTACCTCCAGCAACTGGTACAACAGTGGTACAACAGTGGTACAACAGTCAACAACGCTGCTCCACAATATTTACCTCCAGTAACTGGTACAACAGTGGTACAACAGTCAACAACGCTGCTCCACAATATTTACCTCCAGCAACTGGTACAACAGTGGTACAACAGTCAACAACGCTGCTCCACAATATTTACCTCCAGTAACTGGTACAACAGTGGTACAACAGTCAACAACGCTGCTCCACAATATTTACCTCCAGCAACTGGTACAACAGTGGTACAACAGTGGTACAACAGTGAACAACGCTGCTCCACAATATTTACCTCCAGTAACTGGTACAACAGTGGTACAACAGTCAACAACGCTGCTCCACAATATTTACCTCCAGCAACTGGTACAACAGTGGTACAACAGTGAACAACGCTGCTCCACAATATTTACCTCCAGCAACTGGTACAACAGTGGTACAACAGTCAACAACGCTGCTCCACAATATTTACCTCCAGCAACTGGTACAACAGTGGTACAACAGTGGTACAACAGTCAACAACAGTGAACAATGCTGCTCCACAATATTTACCTCCAGTAACTGGTACAACAGTGGTACAACAGTGGTACAACAGTGGTACAACGCTGCTCCACAATATTTACCTCCAGTAACTGGTACAACAGTGGTACAACAGTGGTACAACAGTCAACAACGCTGCTCCACAATATTTACCTCCAGCAACTGGTACAACAGTGGTACAACAGTCAACAACGCTGCTCCACAATATTTACCTCCAGCAACTGGTACAACAGTGGTACAACAGTACAACAGTGGTACAACAGTGGTACAACAGTCAACAACGCTGCTCCACAATATTTACCTCCAGTAACTGGTACAACAGTGGTACAACAGTAGTACAACAGTGGTACAACAGTCAACAACGCTGCTCCACAATATTTACCTCCAGTAACTGGTACAACAGTGGTACAACAGTCAACAACGCTGCTCCACAATATTTACCTCCAGTAACTGGTACAACAGTGGTACAACAGTGGTACAACAGTGGTACAACAGTCAACAACGCTGCTCCACAATATTTACCTCCAGTAACTGGTACAACAGTGGTACAACAGTGGTACAACAGTCAACAACGCTGCTCCACAATATTTACCTCCAGCAACTGGTACAACAGTGGTACAACAGTGGTACAACAGTGGTACAACAGTCAACAACGCTGCTCCACAATATTTACCTCCAGTAACTCAAGGATCATCACTATAATATTCACCTCCGTCACCTCAGTGACACTTAATATAAAGTTTTTCTTTTTTTTTTACAGTTTTACAATTATTTTTTTGAGTTTTATTGGCCATTTTTTATTTAAAAAAATATAGAATAATAAAAAAACTTAATAATAATGATATTAATACGATATTTTGTGTTTTTTGAGGGTTACTCACTTGTTTTTCGACCAGCTGTCCATATTTCAGTATTATTTCGGTCATAACTCGAAAATGACTTATTCGATCGGATTCAAATTTTCAGTGCTTGTGTACGGTAACTAGGACCAGATTTCTGGAAGAATTGGCATGTGTAGGTGGTCTGTGAGCAGAGTTATAAAGCACATTAGCAGGATTTTGGAAAGGGTTAACCTGCAGAATTCTTCAACAGCTTGGCTTCAAACGTTCAAAAACAGAAAATAGGACCTATTAGGCTTCACATGTGTGATGGCAAATTTATTGACCTGTCATAATAGCAAAAGAAATAAAATCTTTGGGCTCTGTGCCGTAAGATAAGATAAGATTTCGTTGGGATTTTTAACCCCGGAGGGTTAGCCACCCAGGATAACCCAAGAAAGTCAGTGCGTCATCGAGGACTGTCTAACTTATTTCCATTGTGGTCCTTAATCTTGTCCCCCAGGATGCGACCCACACCAGTCGACTAACACCCAGGATGCGACCCACACCAGTCGACTAACACCCAGGATGCCACCCACACCAGTCGACTAACACCCAGGATGCCACCCACACCAGTCGACTAACACCCAGGATGCGACCCACACCAGTCGACTAACACCCAGGTACCTATTTGCTGCTAGGTGAACAGGACAACAGGTGTAAGGAAACGTGTCGAAATGTTTCCACCCGCCGGGAATCGAACCCGGGCCCTCCGTGTGTGAAGCGGGAGCTTTAGCCACCAGGCCACCGGGCCACGAAGGGTGAGGAGAGGCGACTGAGGTGATCAGTCCCTCAACCTGCCATCCACTAGTTTACGTACGGTATACATAAATATATTTACACAAATTATCATACATAATAACATATGTAAACTACCCACCAGGGTAAACCCTCCCCCTGGCCTCGCCAGTAGGCCTTCTGCAGTGTTCCTCCATTATGTTCTTAAATATGCTTACTTCATCTTCCTCTCGGTTGTTTCTAGTACCACCATGGTGTGGGCGGTAGTCGAAAGGTTAGGGGCCCATAATGAGTCCAGGGACTGGGCCCCAAAATTCTGATGGTTAGGTTAGGTACGGTTTGTCAAGAAATTGTTTCCTGGCGCTAGTATTAGTCATGTGACCCACAGCTGGAGCTTTTGGTCATCTGACAGAGGCCTTCCACTGGCTTACCCCTCCACCCTTTTAAAAATTATGGATAATAATTCTAACCACCTAGTCTCACTGCTTCAGAGGGTGACTGAGGAAGATGTGACAGAAGACTTACAGAAGTACAAGGGGTAACTGAGCAAGTTCCTGCAACAAGACCATCACTAGGAAGTCTGGTAACACACAAGTACTGATGGTACATTGAACGTGCAACAGTCCCCAATGACAAGCAGGGGAGCCACGAGTACACTGGAGGACAACACAATAGGTGTCAGGGGACCAAGACTGTTCAACTGCCTCCCAGCATACATAAGGGGATTACCATAGACCGCTGGCTGTCTTCAAGACCCCTGGTTGTCTTCAAGACCCCTGGCTGTCTTCAAGACCCCAGGCTGTCTTCAAGACCCCTGGCTGTCTTCAAGACCCCTGGCTGTCTTCAAGACCCCTGGCTGTCTTCAAGACCCTTGGTTGTCTTCAAGACCCCTGTCTTCAAGACCCTTGGCTGTCTTAAAGACCCCTGGTTGTCTTCAAGACCCCTGGCTGTCTTCAAGACCCCTGGCTGTCTTAAAGACCCCTGCCTGTCTTCAAGACCTCTGGTTGTCTTCAAGACCCCTGGTTGTCTTCAAGACCCCTGGCTGTCTTCAAGACCCCTGGCTGTCTTAAAGACCTCTGGTTGTCTTCAAGATCCCTGGCTGTCTTCAAGACCTCTAGTTGTCTTCAAGACCCCTGGTTGTCTTCAAGACCCCTGGCTGTCTTCAAGACCCCTGGCTGTCTTCAAGACCCCTGGCTGTCTTCAAGACCCCTGGCTGTCTTCAAGACCCCTGGCTGTCTTCAAGACCCCTGGCTGTCTTCAAGACCCCTGGCTGTCTTCAAGACCCCTGGTTGTCTTCAAGACCCCTGGCTGTCTTCAAGACCCTTGGTTGTCTTCAAGACCCCTGTCTTCAAGACCCTTGGCTGTCTTAAAGACCCCTGGTTGTCTTCAAGACCCCTGGCTGTCTTCAAGACCCCTGGCTGTCTTAAAGACCCCTGCCTGTCTTCAAGACCTCTGGTTGTCTTCAAGACCCCTGGTTGTCTTCAAGACCCCTGGCTGTCTTCAAGACCCCTGGCTGTCTTAAAGACCTCTGGTTGTCTTCAAGATCCCTGGCTGTCTTCAAGACCTCTAGTTGTCTTCAAGACCCCTGGTTGTCTTCAAGACCCCTGGCTGTCTTCAAGACCCCTGGCTGTCTTCAAGACCCCTGGCTGTCTTCAAGACCCCTGGCTGTCTTCAAGACCCCTGGCTGTCTTCAAGACCCCTGGCTGTCTTCAAGACCCCTGGCTGTCTTCAAGACCCCTGGCTGTCTTCAAGACCCCTGGTTGTCTTCAAGACCCCTGGCTGTCTTCAAGACCCCTGGCTGTCTTCAAGACCCCTGGCTGTCTTCAAGACCCCTGGCTGTCTTCAAGACCCCTGGCTGTCTTCAAGACCCCTGGCTGTCTTCAAGACCCCTGGCTGTCTTTAAAACCCCTGGCTGTCTTCAAGACCCCTGGTTGTCTTCAAGACCCCTGGTTGTCTTCAAGACCCCTGACTGTCTTCAAGACCCCTGGTTGTCTTCAAGACCCCTGACTGTCTTCAAGACCCCTGGTTGTCTTCAAGACCCCTGGCTGTCTTCAAGACCCCTGGCTGTCTTTAAAACCCCTGGCTGTCTTCAAGACCCCTGGTTGTCTTCAAGACCCCTGGTTGTCTTCAAGACCCCTGGCTGTCTTCAAGACCCCTGGTTGTCTTCAAGACCCCTGGTTGTCTTCAAGACCCCTGGCTGTCTTCAAGACCCCTGGTTGTCTTCAAGACCCCTGGCTGTCTTCAAGACCCCTGGCTGTCTTCAAGACCCCTGGCTGTCTTCAAGACCCCTGGTTGTCTTCAAGACCCCTGGTTGTCTTCAAGACCCCTGGTTGTCTTCAAGACCCCTGACTGTCTTTAACCAGGTACTGGTGACAGATGTGGTGAATAGTGATGGTGATATATGTGGTGAATAGTGATAGTGAAAGATGTAATGTATAATGATAGATGTAATGAATAGTGATGGTGATGTAGTGAATAGTGATAGTGATACATGTGGTGAATAGTGATAGTGATACATGTGGTGAATAGTGATAGTGATACATGTGGTGAATAGTGATAGTGAAAGATGTGTAATGTTGGTGAGAGATATTGTGAATAGTGATGGTGACAGATGTGGTTAATAGTGATGGTGATATATGTGATGAATAGTGATAGTGAAAGATGTAATGTATAATGATAGATGTAATGAATAGTGATGGTGATATATGTGGTGACACTGGGAGATGAACAAGTCTTGGTGTTTGTACACTTTCATGTAAAAACAATAATAATAATAGTAATAATAATAATAATAATAATAATAATAATAATAATAATAAAATAAACTTTAATGACTGTCCTCTTATAACTCTTAGGAGTTTAATGCTCTGATAGAAAAAAAAACTCATTTTTGATCAACAAAAAGGA
>NC_091389.1:9590164-9749597 GCF_038502225.1 Cherax quadricarinatus | reverse complement strand
AGGTGAACAGTGACAGCAGGTGTAAGGTAACTAACACCCAGGTACCTACTTACTGCTAGGTGAACAGTGACAGCAGGTGTAAGGTAACTAACACTCAGGTACCTACTTACTGCTAGGTGAACAGTGACAGCAGGTGTAAGGTAACTAACACTCAGGTACCTACTTACTGCTAGGTGAACAGTGACAGCAGGCATAAGGTAACTAACACCCAGGTACCTACTTGCTGCTAGGTGAACAGTGACAGCAGGTGTAAGGTAACTAACACTCAGGTACCTACTTACTGCTAGGTGAACAGTGACAGCAGGTGTAAGGTAACTAACACTCAGGTACCTACTTACTGCTAGGTGAACAGTGACAGCAGGTGTAAGGTAACTAACACTCAGGTACCTACTTACTGCTAGGTGAACAGTGACAGCAGGTGTAAGGTAACTAACACCCAGGTACCTACTTACTGCTAGGTGAACAGTGACAGCAGGTGTAAGGTAACTAACACCCTGGTACCTACTTACTGCTAGGTGAACAGTGACAGCAGGTGTAAGGTAACTAACACCCAGGTACATACTTACTGCTAGGTGAA
Source organism: Cherax quadricarinatus (assembly GCF_038502225.1). NCBI lineage: Eukaryota > Metazoa > Arthropoda > Malacostraca > Decapoda > Parastacidae > Cherax > Cherax quadricarinatus. Next base: position 9,749,020 of record NC_091389.1, on the reverse strand, counting down.
CAGTGACAGTGGGTATAAGGTAACTAACACCCAGGTACCTACTTACTGCTAGATGAACAGTGACAGCAGGTGTAAGGTAACTAACACCCAGGTACCTACTTTCTCCTAGGTGAACAGTGACAGCAGGTGTAAGGTAACTAACACCCAGGTACCTACTTTCTCCTAGGTGAACAGTGACAGCAGGTGTAAGGTAACTAACACCCAGGTACCTACTTTCTCCTAGGTGAACAGTGACAGCAGGTGTAAGGTAACTAACACCCAGGTACGTACTTACTGCTAGGTGAACAGTGACAGTAGGTGTAAGGTAACTAACACCCATGTACCTGCTTACTGCTAGGTGAACAGTGACAGCAGGTGTAAGGTAACTAACACCCAGGTACCTACTTACTGCTAGGTGAACAGTGACAGCGGGTATAAGGTAACTAACACCCAGGTACCTACTTACTGCTAGGTGAACAGTGACAGCAGGTGTAAGGTAACTAACACCCAGGTACCTACTTTCTCCTAGGTGAACAGTGACAGCAGGTATCTTAAGAAAACGCATCCTAATGTTTCCACCTTCACTGGAGATCAAACCGCAGTGAGCTGAGTGCACTACCAACCCAGCCGTGGGCTCATGACTCAAGGCTCTGCAGCTGTCCTCCTGACATGCTAATGGCTTTCTTTGTGCTTAACAGTACAGTGAACCCCCGGTTAACGAACTTTTTTCATTCCAGTAGTATGTTCAGGTGCCAGTACTGACCGAATTTGTTCCCATAAGGAATATTGTGAAGTAGATTAGTCCATTTCAGACCCCCAAACATACACGTACAAACGCACTTACATAAATACACTTACATAATTGGTCGCATTATGCGTTAAGCGGGGGTCCACTGTATTTTATTACATGTAAACTACATTTTGTTTACTGCAGAAAAGAAATAAACCTGTATGTATTATAATTCTGATCAGCCCTGACTCAGGAAACCATATTAACAAGATTGCAGACAAATCACTGAACGGACAGGGATTGAACCCATCCCGTAGAATCCTAGAGGGACTAGTACCGAACTTGCACACGAAAATCACTCACTACGAAAGCAAAAGACTTGGCAGACGATGCACCATCCCCCCAATGAAAAGCAGGGGTGTCACTAGCACGTTAAAAGACCATACAATAAGTGTCAGGGGCCCGAGACTGTTCAACTGCCTCCCAGCATACATAAGGGGGATTACCAACAGACCCCTGGCAGTCTTCAAGCTGGCACTGGACAAGCACCTAAAGTCGGTTCCTGACCAGCCGGGCTGTGGCTCGTACGTTGGTTTGCGTGCAGCCAGCACCAACAGCCTGGTTGATCAGGCTCTGATCCACTAGGAGGCCTGGTCACAGACCGGGCCGCGGGGGCGTTGACCCCCGGAACTCTCTCCAGGTAGAGTTTTAGAAGTCATAATCCAATCTGTTATTCTTACAACAATTAAAATAGATTAATTCATTATTCATTAACACCTTAATGTTAAGCAGTTCTCTCGCATTTTCAGAGTTGATGACCCCTTAGAGACTGCGTACATATAAGCAATTAGTTATTGCCTTATTAATCTTAAGTTAGGCTTAAGTTTGCCTAAAATGCTCTGCATAACAAGAATAATAATAATATTTTGACATGATACATGTTTGTACATGAGTGGTGCACTTAGGAGTCTGTGGAGACAAAGAACTTTGTCCTTGGAGGCAAAGAGGGGAATGTATGAGAGTATAGTTTTACCAACGCTCTTATATGGGTGTGAAGCGTGGGTGATGAATGTTGCAGCGAGGAGAAGGCTGGAGGCAGTGGAGATGTCATGTCTGAGGGCAATGTGTGGTGTGAATATAATGCAGAGAATTCGTAGTTTGGAAGTTAGGAGGAGGTGCGGGATTACCAAAACTGTTGTCCAGAGGGCTGAGGAAGGGTTGTTGAGGTGGTTCGGACATGTGGAGAGAATGGAGCGAAACAGAATGACTTCAAGAGTGTATCAGTCTGTAGTGGAAGGAAGGCGGGGTAGGGGTCGGCCTAGGAAAGGTTGGAGGGAGGGGGTAAAGGAGGTTTTGTGTGCGAGGGGCTTGGACTTCCAGCAGGCATGCGTGAGCGTGTTTGATAGGAGTGAATGGAGACAAATGGTTTTTAATACTTGACGTGCTGTTGGAGTGTGAGCAAAGTAACATTTATGAAGGGGTTCAGGGAAACCGGCAGGCCGGACTTGAGTCCTGGAGATGGGAAGTACAGTGCCTGCACTCTGAAGGAGGGGTGTTAATGTTGCAGTTTAAAAACTGTAGTGTAAAGCACCCTTCTGGCAAGACAGTGATGGAGTGAATGATGGTGAAAGTTTTTCTTTTTTGGGCCACCCTGCCTTGGTGGGAATCGGCCAGTGTGATAATAAAAAAAAAAAAAAAAGTTTGGAAAGATTTAGCTTGACACGGGGAATGTGATAGAGGTTTTCGTGCCTAGTGTTGTGTCTATGAGGCCTTTTGTAATTGTCAGGAAAGTGTTTCAAGTCGGGATGTATATTAGAATTGCCTGTTCTGTAAATGTAGGTTGCACAATAGTATGAGTGAATGTTTTCTACAGTGAGTAGGTTTAAGTCTTTGAAGAGTGGGGGGGGGGTGTTGCCTAGCAATGGGTTGTCAGCATGCACACCTTAATGTCACCCGTCTCTGTACAAACATTGTATCATGCTGCAATAAGATCACAGCAAACAGGTGATATCACAATATGCAGAACAACTACTGCGATAAAATAGTGAAATTCCAAGTGATTTTGTGATCTCACATTATCAAGGAACAGTTACTTGATAATGCGAGAAATCACGAAAGGGCTTGGAATTTCACCATTTTTTCACAGTGGTTGTTCTGCATAGTATCATGCTGAAATGAAGATTATGATTATTAACTCCAGTGCTAACCTCCCATGTCTCAACAGGCTTCATTTCAAATCTCTTTACTCAATACAAGGCTTCCTTCACTGACATTACGTGGAAGCCTAATGAAACCTTAAATGTCAGTGTCGACAACACTCATTCACGCATGTACGCACACTAAAATAATTTATTGGCCGGCCAGGAAAAGGGTTAGCCCTTTACCCAGTTATAAAATAGAATTGATGGAGGGAAAAAGTGGGTGGTGCATTGAGGTATCTGTGGAAACAAAGAACATCGTCCATGGAAACAAAGAACATCGTCCATGGAAACAAAGAACATCGTCCATGGAAACAAAGAACATCGTCCATGGAAACAAAGAACATCGTCCATGGAAACAAAGAACATCGTCCATGGAAACAAAGAACATCGTTCATGGAAACAAAGAAGCAGATTGTATGGGTGTACAGAAAGTTCTTGACTTACAAACACATTGCGGACCTCCTGAATTGTGTATACCTTATTTCATGGCTTATAAGACTTGTTTTAGTTTCAGTGGCTCGGCATCGGACATAACTGGGAGAGCTACAGCCCATGTCACACCCCAAACTTATAGCTCTCGTCACTGACCTTCAGTTTATAGGATGCAGGCTGGCTTTTGGAGACATTTTATGAAAAAAAAAATGCGTCTAATCCGCAAAATACGGTAATAATGATATTATATACACAATAAAGATGCAATGACATACACAATAGAGAAGGTTCTCAACGTGTTTGCAGATCGAGAACTTATTGTGTAGTGGTACTAACACTGTTATTATTATTATTATTATTATTATTATTAGTGTCTGTGTCACTATTATTCTGTTATTCTGTCACTTTCAGAAAGTTGACACTCAGGACAGTATGGTGAACAACACTGATGATGACGTCATTGATGTAAAAGATGGTGAGTTTGATATTGTTTTTTGTTGCATTCGTCAGACGAATAATTGATGATTGTTTTTGTTGAATTCATCAAATGGATAATGATTAATCTAAAAATCGGTAATTTTTATTTTACTTGTCTCTGTTTTTTGCTGCAGTTGTCATGAAAAATGAACTGACAGGAGCCTTTATCATACAGTGAAGCATTAGGTACTAGGGGACTTTCCCCTAGCACCTAATGTGTACTTCATTATGATACAGGTGAGTGCTTGGGTTGCACTCAGGGTGCAACCTTTTTGTACTCAACTATTTGTGGCTGCAGGGGTTGAGTCATAGCTCCTAGCCTGGCCTCTTTATGAGTTGAACAATGCCACTGAGCTATGAGGTGGGAAATACAGTGCCTGTACTCTGAAGAATGAGTGAGGATGTTACAGTCCTGTTGGTGGGAAGTACAGTGCCTGTACTCTGAAGGATGAGTGAGGATGTTACAGTACTGGTGGTGGGAAGTACAGTGCCTGTACTCTGAAGGATGAGTGAGGATGTTACACTCACGGTGGTGGGAAATACAGTGCCTGTACTCTGAAGGATGAGTGAGGATGTTACACTCACGGTGGTGGGAAATACAGTGCCTGTACTCTGAAGAATGAGTGAGGATGTTACAGTCCTGGTGGTGGAAAGTACAGTGCCTGTACTCTGAAAGATGAGTGAGGATGTTACACTCCTGGTGGAGGGAAGTAAGGTGCCTGTACTCTGAAGGATGAGTGAGGATGTTACACTCCCGGTGGTGGGAAATACAGTGCCTGTACTCTGAAGGATGAGTGAGGATGTTACACTCACGGTGGTGGGAAATACAGTGCCTGTACTCTGAAGAATGAGTGAGGATGTTACAGTCCTGTTGGTGGGAAGTACAGTGCCTGTACTCTGAAGGATGAGTGAGGATGTTACACTCCTGGTGGTGGGAAGTACAGTGCCTGTACTCTGAAGGATGAGTGAGGAGGATGTTACACTCCCGGTGGTGGGAAATACAGTGCCTGTACTCTGAAGAATGAGTGAGGATATTACAGTCTTGGTGGTGGGAAGTACAGTGCCTGTACTCTGAAGGATGAGTGAGGATGTTACAGTCCTGATGGTGGGAAGTACAGTGCCTGTACTCTGAAGGATGAGTGAGGATGTTACAGTCCTGGTGGTGGGAAGTACAGTGCCTGTACTCTGAAGGATGAGTGAGGATATTACAGTCCTTATGGTGGGAAGTACAGTGCCTGTACTCTGAAGGATGAGTGAGGATGTTACAGTCCTGGTGGTGGGAAGTACAGTGGCTATACTCTGAAGGATGAGTGAGGATGTTACAGTCCTGATGGTGGGAAGTACAGTGCCTGTACTCTGAAGGATGAGTAAGGATGTTACAGTCCTGGTGGTGGGAAGTACAGTGCCTGTACTCTGAAGAATGAGTGAAGATGTTACAGTCCTGGTGGTGGGAAGTACAGTACCTGTACTCTGAAGGATGAGTGAGGATGTTACAGTCCTGATGGTGGGAAGTAAAGTACCTGTACTCTGAAGGATGAGTGAGGATGTTACAGTCCTGGTGGTGGGAAGTACAGTGCCTGTACTCTGAAGAATGAGTAAGGATGTTACAGTCCTGGTGGTGGGAAGTACAGTGCCTATACTCTGAAGGATGAGTGAGGATGTTACAGTCCTGGTGGTGGGAAGTACAGTGCCTGTACTCTGAAGGATGAGTGAGGATGTTACAGTCCTGGTGGTGGGAAGTACAGTGCCTGTACTCTGAAGGATGAGTGAGGATGTTACAGTCCTGGTGGTGGGAAGTACAGTGCCTATACTCTGAAGGATGAGTGAGGATGTTACAGTCCTGGTGGTGGGAAGTACAGTGCCTGTACTCTGAAGGATGAGTGAGGATGTTACAGTCCTGGTGGTGGGAAGTACAGTGGCTATACTCTGAAGGATGAGTGAGGATGTTACAGTCCTGATGGTGGGAAGTACAGTGCCTGTACTCTGAAGGATGAGTAAGGATGTTACAGTCCTGGTGGTGGGAAGTACAGTGCCTGTACTCTGAAGAATGAGTGAAGATGTTACAGTCCTGGTGGTGGGAAGTACAGTACCTGTACTCTGAAGGATGAGTGAGGATGTTACAGTCCTGGTGGTGGGAAGTACAGTGCCTGTACTCTGAAGGATGAGTGAGGATGTTACAGTCCTGGTGGTGGGAAGTACAGTGCCTATACTCTGAAGGATGAGTGAGGATGTTACAGTCCTGGTGGTGGGAAGTACAGTGCCTGTACTCTGAAGGATGAGTGAGGATGTTACAGTCCTGGTGGTGGGAAGTACAGTGGCTATACTCTGAAGGATGAGTGAGGATGTTACAGTCCTGATGGTGGGAAGTACAGTGCCTGTACTCTGAAGGATGAGTAAGGATGTTACAGTCCTGGTGGTGGGAAGTACAGTGCCTATACTCTGAAGGATGAGTGAGGATGTTACAGTCCTGGTGGTGGGAAGTACAGTGCCTGTACTCTGAAGGATGAGTGAGGATGTTACAGTCCTGGTGGTGGGAAGTACAGTGCCTGTACTCTGAAGGATGAGTGAGGATGTTACAGTCCTGGTGGTGGGAAGTACAGTGCCTATACTCTGAAGGATGAGTGAGGATGTTACAGTCCTGGTGGTGGGAAGTACAGTGCCTGTACTCTGAAGGATGAGTGAGGATGTTACAGTCCTGGTGGTGGGAAGTACAGTGGCTATACTCTGAAGGATGAGTGAGGATGTTACAGTCCTGATGGTGGGAAGTACAGTGCCTGTACTCTGAAGGATGAGTAAGGATGTTACAGTCCTGGTGGTGGGAAGTACAGTGCCTGTACTCTGAAGAATGAGTGAAGATGTTACAGTCCTGGTGGTGGGAAGTACAGTACCTGTACTCTGAAGGATGAGTGAGGATGTTACAGTCCTGGTGGTGGGAAGTACAGTGCCTGTACTCTGAAGGATGAGTGAGGATGTTACAGTCCTGGTGGTGGGAAGTACAGTGCCTATACTCTGAAGGATGAGTGAGGATGTTACAGTCCTGGTGGTGGGAAGTACAGTGCCTGTACTCTGAAGGATGAGTGAGGATGTTACAGTCCTGGTGGTGGGAAGTACAGTGGCTATACTCTGAAGGATGAGTGAGGATGTTACAGTCCTGATGGTGGGAAGTACAGTGCCTGTACTCTGAAGGATGAGTAAGGATGTTACAGTCCTGGTGGTGGGAAGTACAGTGCCTGTACTCTGAAGAATGAGTGAAGATGTTACAGTCCTGGTGGTGGGAAGTACAGTACCTGTACTCTGAAGGATGAGTGAGGATGTTACAGTCCTGATGGTGGGAAGTAAAGTACCTGTACTCTGAAGGATGAGTGAGGATGTTACAGTCCTGGTGGTGGGAAGTACAGTGCCTGTACTCTGAAGAATGAGTAAGGATGTTACAGTCCTGGTGGTGGGAAGTACAGTGCCTATACTCTGAAGGATGAGTGAGGATGTTACAGTCCTGGTGGTGGGAAGTACAGTGCCTGTACTCTGAAGGATGAGTGAGGATGTTACAGTCCTGGTGGTGGGAAGTACAGTGCCTGTACTCTGAAGGATGAGTGAGGATGTTACAGTCCTGATGGTGGGAAGTACAGTACCTGTACTCTGAAGGATGAGTGAGAATGTTACAGTACTGGTGGTGGGAAGTACAGTGCCTGTACTCTGAAGGATGAGTGAGGATGTTACAGTCCTGGTGGTGGGAAGTACAATGCCTGTACTCTGAAGGATGAGTGAGAATGTTACAGTACTTGTGGTGGGACGTACAGTGCCTGTACTCTGAAGGATGAGTGAGGATGTTACAGTACTGGTGGTGGGAAGTACAGTGCCTGTACTCTGAAGGATGAGTGAGGATGTTACAGTCCTGGTGGTGGGAAGTACAGTACCTGTACTCTGAAGGATGAGTGAGGATGTTACAGTCCTGGTCGTGGGAAGTAAGATAAGATAAGATTTCATTCGGATTTTTAACCCCGGAGGGTTAGCCACCCAGGATAACCCAAGGAAGTCAGTGCGTCATTGAGGACTGTCTAACTTATTTCCATTGGGGTCCTTAATCTTGTCCCCCAGGATGCGACCCACACCAGTTGACTAACACCCAGGTACCTATTTGCTGCTAGGTGAACAGGACAACAGGTGTAAGGGAACGTGTCAAAATGTTTCCACCCGCCGGGAATCGAACCCGGGCCCTCCGTGTGTGAAGCGGGAGCTTTAGCCACCAGGCCACCGGGCCACCTGTACTCTGAAGGATGAGTGAGGATGTTACAGTTCGGAGGATCATCTGAACTGATATATCAGCACACTTCTGGCAAGATTGGGATTGAATGAGCAATGGTGTTTCCCCTATGTTAGGTCACCCTACCTCAGTAGGAGACATCTAAAAATATGGTGGAACCTCGGTATATGACCAGCTCCCTACTTTTATTTATTTATTTAATAATTTGAACATACATACAGAGGTACAAAAAAATACAGGTAAGAGCAGCATGCCAAAGCCACTTGTATACATAGCATTACGGGCTGGCTTAAAATTAACTTAACTAAGCAATGATGTAATCAGTGATAAAACATTATTGTAAACAGTTAACAATAAAGCACAAATGAGTATTACAAAGACAAGTCATATGGTTGCATGCATTGTTGTACATTCAGTAGAATGGAGTATTCTGTTAGGTAGTGTATTTAAAAAATAACAAAGTTATATTGGGTCTTAGGTTTAACATTTATGTGATATAATTGTGAGAAACATTTAAGATATACAATTTATAAGGTTCAGTTATTCAGTATTTATTTGGTTTTGAGTGAGTAAGTGATCTTTGAGAAGAGACTTGAATTTATAAACAGTGTTTCTTTTATATTTACAGGTAATGAATTCCAGATTTTAGGGCCTTTTATGTGCATTGAGGTTTTGTATAGCGTGAGATGGACACGAGGAACATCAAAGAGTGATCTGTGCCTTGTGTTATGGTCATGTGTTCTGTTGAGGTTGGCAAGGAGATGTTTGAGGGGAGGGTTAATATCAGAGTTAAGTGTTCTATGTATGTAGTAGGTGCAGTAATAAGTATGGATGTTTTGTATGGTGAGTAGGTTTAGAGTTTTGACCAAACAAATATGACCTGCCAGAACTTCACTGTAAACTATTTTGTGTTTCTTCGCATTTTTTGTTTTCTTGTATTATTTGTATAAATAAGTCACCATGGGGCCTACGATGATTAGTGATAACAGCCAACCAAACAGAAAATTGGTTGGGAAGAACTTTGTTTGATACTCAAACAAAGTGGCACTCGAACAGCCATCTAGAATGAATTAAGGTCGCACGCCGAAGTTCCACCGTATATGTTTCATCTACTTACAGTTATTCCTCGCACACTAGCATTTCCAGCTTTCAAATGCACACACTTTTCCATCACATTTCGTATTTAGAATACACTACTGTGTGGTGATCCTTTCCTTACGTTGAATAGGGGTATAAAACAGCTCCAGTTAGCCAGAGTTACTTCATTTTCTGGCATATAAGGCACCCTTTTTCCCTACAAAGGTCTTAGAAAGTCAGCCTGAGCCTTATATGCTCATGGTTAGGATCAAGAGTATGTATTATGTTACACTTTACAAGTTGTTTACTAATGTTACGGTGCTGGAAACATCATCTTATATTTCTTATACTTTTGTGAGCCTTACATGCCACAAAATACAGTAACCAGTTAACAGGTCGTCATTTGACTACGACGCATGACAGGGGACACTGCCCTCTTTCCTGACAAACTAACCACCATCACTGCCCCCCCAGTTTTCATTTTAGTAATCTGTCAACAGAGCCATTAAAAGAAGAAGTGCTGCCGGAAAATAACGATATTTGCTATGAACTTGCTGATGCAGAATCCACTGAAGATCCGCCATCTGTTGTGGGCGACGACGACTCCAGCAACTTGTCATTGGTGACATCTGTCGGCACTCAGGTGAGGAGCTGCCAAGTTCTGGTTGGTTCCTCGTGTATTTCATTAATCATAGGCTAATGTGCCATATTTCTTTTTTTGTAGATTTTGATGTGCTACAAATGTTGTTTCATAGATTTTGATGTCTTACATGTCATTTTTCGTATATTTTGATGTCTTACGTGTCATTTTTCGTATATTTTGATGTCTTATGTGTCATTTTTTGTATATTTTGATGTCTTACGTGTCATTTTTCATATATTTTGATGTCTTACATGTCATTTTTCATATATTTTGATGTCTTACATGTCATTTTTCATATATTTTGATGTCTTACGTGTCATTTTTCATATATTTTGATGTCTTACGTGTTTTTTATAGATTTTGATGTGTTACATATTTCCTTTTTCATCAGTTTTGATGTTTGACATTCTTCTTGATCATACCCTTTTTTTTTTTAACATTTTACTGTCTTCCACTGAGGCAGAGTGACCCAAAAAAGAAGAAACACTTTCACCATCATTCACTTTATCACTGTCTTGCCAGAGACACACAAATACCACAGTACAGATGCCTCTCCAAATTGCAAATATCCCCACCCCTCCTTCAGAGTGCCGGCACTATACTTACCACCACCACCCCTCCTTCAGAGTGCCGGCACTATACTTACCACCACCACCCCCCCTTCAGAGTGCCGGCACTATACTTACCACCACCACCCCTCCTTCAGAGTGCCGACACTATACTTACTACCACCATCCCTCCTTCAGAGTGCCGGCACTATACTTACCACCACCACCCCTCCTTCAGAGTGCCGGCACTATACTTACCACCACCATCCCTCCTTCAGAGTGCCGGCACTATACTTACCACCACCATCCCTCCTTCAGAGTGCCGACACTATACTTACCACCACCACCCCTCCTTCAGAGTGCCGGCACTATACTTACCACCACCACCCCCCCTTCAGAGTGCAGGCACTATACTTACCACCACCACCCCTCCTTCAGAGTGCCGACACTATACTTACCACCACCATCCCTCCTTCAGAGTGCAGGCACTGTATTTACTACCACCATCCCTCCTTCAGAGTGCCGACACTATACTTACCACCACCATCCCTCCTTCAGAGTGCCGGCACTGTACTTACCACCACCGTCCCTCCTTCAGAGTGCAGGCACTGTACTTACCACCACCGTCCCTCCTTCAGAGTGCCGGCACTGTACTTACCACCACCGTCCCTCCTTCAGAGTGCAGGCACTATACTTACCACCACCATCCCTCCTTCAGAGTGCCAGCACTATACTTACCACCACCATCCCTCCTTCAGAGTGCCGGGACTATACTTACCACCACCATCCCTCCTTCAGAGTGCCGGCACTATACTTACCACCACCATCCCTCCTTCAGAGTGCAGGCACTGTACTTACCACCACCATCCCTCCTTCAGAGTGCCGGGACTATACTTACCACCACCATCCCTCCTTCAGAGTGCCGGGACTATACTTACCACCACCATCCCTCCTTCAGAGTGCAGGCACTATACTTACCACCACCATCCCTCCTTCAGAGTGCAGGCACTATACTTACCACCACCATCCCTCCTTCAGAGTGCAGGCACTATACTTACCACCACCACCCCTCCTTCAGAGTGCCGACACTATACTTACCACCATCCCTCCTTCAGAGTGCAGGCACTGTATTTACTACCACCATCCCTCCTTCAGAGTGCCGACACTATACTTACCACCACCATCCCTCCTTCAGAGTGCCGGCACTGTACTTACCACCACCGTCCCTCCTTCAGAGTGCAGGCACTGTACTTACCACCACCGTCCCTCCTTCAGAGTGCCGGCACTGTACTTACCACCACCGTCCCTCCTTCAGAGTGCAGGCACTATACTTACCACCACCATCCCTCCTTCAGAGTGCCAGCACTATACTTACCACCACCATCCCTCCTTCAGAGTGCCGGGACTATACTTACCACCACCATCCCTCCTTCAGAGTGCCGGCACTATACTTACCACCACCATCCCTCCTTCAGAGTGCAGGCACTATACTTACCACCACCATCCCTCCTTCAGAGTGCCGGGACTATACTTACCACCACCATCCCTCCTTCAGAGTGCCGGGACTATACTTACCACCACCATCCCTCCTTCAGAGTGCAGGCACTATACTTACCACCACCATCCCTCCTTCAGAGTGCAGGCACTATACTTACCACCACCATCCCTCCTTCAGAGTGCAGGCACTATACTTACCACCACCATCCCTCCTTCAGAGTGCAGGCACTATACTTACCACCACCATCCCTCCTTCAGAGTGCAGGCACTATACTTACCACCACCGTCCCTCCTTCAGAGTGCAGGCACTATACTTACCACCACCATCCCTCCTTCAGAGTGCTGGCACTATACTTACCACCACCGTCCCTCCTTCAGAGTGCAGGCACTATACTTACCACCACCATCCCTCCTTCAGAGTGCAGGCACTATACTTACCACCACCATCCCTCCTTCAGAGTGCCGGGACTATACTTACCACCACCATCCCTCCTTCAGAGTGCAGGCACTATACTTACCACCACCATCCCTCCTTCAGAGTGCAGGCACTATACTTACCACCACCATCCCTCCTTCAGAGTGCCGGGACTATACTTACCACCACCATCCCTCCTTCAGAGTGCCGGCACTATACTTACCACCACCGTCCCTCCTTCAGAGTGCAGGCACTATACTTACCACCACCATCCCTCCTTCAGAGTGCAGGCACTATACTTACCACCACCGTCCCTCCTTCAGAGTGCAGGCACTATACTTACCACCACCATCCCTCCTTCAGAGTGCACACTATACTTACCACCACCATCCCTCCTTCAGAGTGCAGGCACTATACTTACCACCACCGTCCCTCCTTCAGAGTGCAGGCACTATACTTACCACCACCATCCCTCCTTCAGAGTGCAGGCACAATACTTACCACCACCATCCCTCCTTCAGAGTGCAGGCACTATACTTACCACCACCATCCCTCCTTCAGAGTGCAGGCACTATACTTACCACCACCATCCCTCCTTCAGAGTGCAGGCACTATACTTACCACCACCATCCCTCCTTCAGAGTGCAGGCACTATACTTACCACCACCATCCCTCCTTCAGAGTGCAGGCACTATACTTACCACCACCGTCCCTCCTTCAGAGTGCAGGCACTATACTTACCACCACCATCCCTCCTTCAGAGTGCAGGCACTATACTTACCACCACCATCCCTCCTTCAGAGTGCAGGCACTATACTTACCACCACCGTCCCTCCTTCAGAGTGCAGGCACTATACTTACCACCACCATCCCTCCTTCAGAGTGCAGGCACTATACTTACCACCACCATCCCTCCTTCAGAGTGCAGGCACTATACTTACCACCACCATCCCTCCTTCAGAGTGCCGGCACTATACTTACCACCACCATCCCTCCTTCAGAGTGCAGGCACTATACTTACCACCACCATCCCTCCTTCAGAGTGCAGGCACTATACTTACCACCACCATCCCTCCTTCAGAGTGCTGGGACTATACTTACCACCACCATCCCTCCTTCAGAGTGCTGGGACTATACTTACCACCACCATCCCTCCTTCAGAGTGCTGGGACTATACTTACCACCACCATCCCTCCTTCAGAGTGCCGACACTATACTTACCACCACCGTCCCTCCTTCAGAGTGCAGGCACTATACTTACCACCACCATCCCTCCTTCAGAGTGCCGGCACTATACTTACCACCACCATCCCTCCTTCAGAGTGCTGGGACTATACTTACCACCACCATCCCTCCTTCAGAGTGCAGGCACTATACTTACCACCACCGTCCCTCCTTCAGAGTGCAGGCACTATACTTACCACCACCGTCCCTCCTTCAGAGTGCAGGCACTATACTTACCACCACCGTCCCTCCTTCAGAGTGCTGGCACTATACTTACCACCACCATCCCTCCTTCAGAGTGCTGGGACTATACTTACCACCACCATCCCTCCTTCAGAGTGCTGGGACTATACTTACCACCACCATCCCTCCTTCAGAGTGCCGGCACTATACTTACCACCACCATCCCTCCTTCAGAGTGCCGGCACTATACTTACCACCACCATCCCTCCTTCAGAGTGCTGGGACTATACTTACCACCACCATCCCTCCTTCAGAGTGCTGGGACTATACTTACCACCACCATCCCTCCTTCAGAGTGCCGGCACTATACTTACCACCACCATCCCTCCTTCAGAGTGCTGGGACTATACTTACCACCACCATCCCTCCTTCAGAGTGCAGACACTAAACTTACCACCACCATCCCTCTATACTTCAGAGTGCCGGCACTATACTTACCACCACCATCCCTCCTTCAGAGTGCTGGGACTATACTTACCACCACCATCCCTCCTTCAGAGTGCTGGGACTATACTTACCACCACCATCCCTCCTTCAGAGTGCCGGCACTATACTTACCACCACCATCCCTCCTTCAGAGTGCTGGGACTATACTTACCACCACCATCCCTCCTTCAGAGTGCAGGCACTATACTTACCACCACCATCCCTCCTTCAGAGTGCTGGGACTATACTTACCACCACCATCCCTCCTTCAGAGTGCTGGGACTATACTTACCACCACCATCCCTCCTTCAGAGTGCTGGGACTATACTTACCACCACCATCCCTCCTTCAGAGTGCTGGGACTATACTTACCACCACCATCCCTCCTTCAGAGTGCTGGGACTATACTTACCACCACCATCCCTCCTTCAGAGTGCTGGGACTATACTTACCACCACCATCCCTCCTTCAGAGTGCAGGCACTATACTTACCACCACCATCCCTCCTTCAGAGTGCTGGGACTATACTTACCACCACCATCCCTCCTTCAGAGTGCTGGGACTATACTTACCACCACCATCCCTCCTTCAGAGTGCTGGGACTATACTTACCACCACCATCCCTCCTTCAGAGTGCTGGGACTATACTTACCACCACCATCCCTCCTTCAGAGTGCTGGGACTATACTTACCACCACCATCCCTCCTTCAGAGTGCTGGCACTATACTTACCACCACCATCCCTCCTTCAGAGTGCAGGCACTATACTTACCACCACCATCCCTCCTTCAGAGTGCTGGGACTATACTTACCACCACCATCCCTCCTTCAGAGTGCAGGCACTATACTTACCACCACCATCCCTCCTTCAGAGTGCCGGCACTATACTTACCACCACCATCCCTCCTTCAGAGTGCTGGGACTATACTTACCACCACCATCCCTCCTTCAGAGTGCAGGCACTATACTTACCACCACCATCCCTCCTTCAGAGTGCTGGGACTATACTTACCACCACCATCCCTCCTTCAGAGTGCCGGCACTATACTTACCACCACCATCCCTCCTTCAGAGTGCTGGGACTATACTTACCACCACCATCCCTCCTTCAGAGTGCAGGCACTATACTTACCACCACCATCCCTCCTTCAGAGTGCTGGGACTATACTTACCACCACCATCCCTCCTTCAGAGTGCTGGGACTATACTTACCACCACCATCCCTCCTTCAGAGTGCAGGCACTGTACTTACCACCACCATCCCTCCTTCAGAGTGCCGGCACTATACTTACCACCACCATCCCTCCTTCAGAGTGCCGGGACTATACTTACCACCACCATCCCTCCTTCAGAGTGCAGGCACTATACTTACCACCACCATCCCTCCTTCAGAGTGCCGGCACTATACTTACCACCACCATCCCTCCTTCAGAGTGCTGGGACTATACTTACCACCACCATCCCTCCTTCAGAGTGCTGGGACTATACTTACCACCACCATCCCTCCTTCAGAGTGCTGGGACTATACTTACCACCACCATCCCTCCTTCAGAGTGCAGGCACTATACTTACCACCACCATCCCTCCTTCAGAGTGCCGGCACTATACTTACCACCACCATCCCTCCTTCAGAGTGCCGGGACTATACTTACCACCACCATCCCTCCTTCAGAGTGCAGGCACTATACTTACCACCACCATCCCTCCTTCAGAGTGCCGGCACTATACTTACCACCACCATCCCTCCTTCAGAGTGCTGGGACTATACTTACCACCACCATCCCTCCTTCAGAGTGCTGGGACTATACTTACCACCACCATCCCTCCTTCAGAGTGCTGGGACTATACTTACCACCACCATCCCTCCTTCAGAGTGCAGGCACTGTACTTACCACCACCATCCCTCCTTCAGAGTGCCGGCACTATACTTACCACCACCATCCCTCCTTCAGAGTGCCGGGACTATACTTACCACCACCATCCCTCCTTCAGAGTGCAGGCACTATACTTACCACCACCATCCCTCCTTCAGAGTGCCGGCACTATACTTACCACCACCATCCCTCCTTCAGAGTGCCGGGACTATACTTACCACCACCATCCCTCCTTCAGAGTGCTGGCACTATACTTACCACCACCATCCCTCCTTCAGAGTGCTGGGACTATACTTACCACCACCATCCCTCCTTCAGAGTGCTGGGACTATACTTACCACCACCATCCCTCCTTCAGAGTGCTGGGACTATACTTACCACCACCATCCCTCCTTCAGAGTGCAGGCACTATACTTACCACCACCATCCCTCCTTCAGAGTGCAGGCACTATACTTACCACCACCATCCCTCCTTCAGAGTGCTGGGACTATACTTACCACCACCATCCCTCCTTCAGAGTGCAGGCACTATACTTACCACCACCATCCCTCCTTCAGAGTGCAGGCACTATACTTACCACCACCATCCCTCCTTCAGAGTGCAGGCACTATACTTACCACCACCATCCCTCCTTCAGAGTGCCGGCACTATACTTACCACCACCATCCCTCCTTCAGAGTGCTGGGACTATACTTACCACCACCATCCCTCCTTCAGAGTGCAGGCACTATACTTACCACCACCATCCCTCCTTCAGAGTGCAGGCACTATACTTACCACCACCATCCCTCCTTCAGAGTGCTGGCACTATACTTACCACCACCATCCCTCCTTCAGAGTGCAGGCACTATACTTACCACCACCATCCCTCCTTCAGAGTGCAGGCACTATACTTACCACCACCATCCCTCCTTCAGAGTGCAGGCACTATACTTACCACCACCATCCCTCCTTCAGAGTGCAGGCACTATACTTACCACCACCATCCCTCCTTCAGAGTGCAGGCACTATACTTACCACCACCATCCCTCCTTCAGAGTGCCGGGACTATACTTACCACCACCATCCCTCCTTCAGAGTGCTGGCACTATACTTACCACCACCGTCCCTCCTTCAGAGTGCAGGCACTATACTTACCACCACCATCCCTCCTTCAGAGTGCAGGCACAATACTTACCACCACCATCCCTCCTTCAGAGTGCAGACACTATACTTACCACCACCATCCCTCCTTCAGAGTGCCAGCACTATACTTACCACCACCATCCCTCCTTCAGAGTGCAGGCACTATACTTACCACCACCATCCCTCCTTCAGAGTGCTGGCACTATACTTACCACCACCATCCCTCCTTCAGAGTGCAGGCACTATACTTACCACCACCATCCCTCCTTCAGAGTGCAGGCACTATACTTACCACCACCATCCCTCCTTCAGAGTGCAGGCACTATACTTACCACCACCATCCCTCCTTCAGAGTGCTGGGACTATACTTACCACCACCATCCCTCCTTCAGAGTGCTGGGACTATACTTACCACCACCATCCCTCCTTCAGAGTGCTGGGACTATACTTACCACCACCATCCCTCCTTCAGAGTGCTGGGACTATACTTACCACCACCATCCCTCCTTCAGAGTGCTGGGACTATACTTACCACCACCATCCCTCCTTCAGAGTGCAGGCACTATACTTACCACCACCATCCCTCCTTCAGAGTGCAGGCACTATACTTACCACCACCATCCCTCCTTCAGAGTGCTGGGACTATACTTACCACCACCATCCCTCCTTCAGAGTGCAGGCACTATACTTACCACCACCATCCCTCCTTCAGAGTGCCGGGACTATACTTACCACCACCATCCCTCCTTCAGAGTGCTGGCACTATACTTACCACCACCATCCCTCCTTCAGAGTGCTGGGACTATACTTACCACCACCATCCCTCCTTCAGAGTGCAGGCACTATACTTACCACCACCATCCCTCCTTCAGAGTGCCGGGACTATACTTACCACCACCATCCCTCCTTCAGAGTGCTGGGACTATACTTACCACCACCATCCCTCCTTCAGAGTGCAGGCACTATACTTACCACCACCGTCCCTCCTTCAGAGTGCCGGGACTATACTTACCACCACCGTCCCTCCTTCAGAGTGCAGGCACTATACTTACCACCACCGTCCCTCCTTCAGAGTGCAGGCACTATACTTACCACCACCGTCCCTCCTTCAGAGTGCCGACACTATACTTACCACCACCGTCCCTCCTTCAGAGTGCAGGCACTATACTTACCACCACCATCCCTCCTTCAGAGTGCAGGCACTATACTTACCACCACCGTCCCTCCTTCAGAGTGCCGACACTATACTTACCACCACCGTCCCTCCTTCAGAGTGCAGGCACTATACTTACCACCACCATCCCTCCTTCAGAGTGCTGGCACTATACTTACCACCACCATCCCTCCTTCAGAGTGCTGGGACTATACTTACCACCACCATCCCTCCTTCAGAGTGCTGGCACTATACTTACCACCACCATCCCTCCTTCAGAGTGCAGGCACTATACTTACCACCACCATCCCTCCTTCAGAGTGCCGGGACTATACTTACCACCACCATCCCTCCTTCAGAGTGCTGGCACTATACTTACCACCACCATCCCTCCTTCAGAGTGCCGGGACTATACTTACCACCACCATCCCTCCTTCAGAGTGCTGGCACTATACTTACCACCACCATCCCTCCTTCAGAGTGCTGGCACTATACTTACCACCACCATCCCTCCTTCAGAGTGCAGGCACTATACTTACCACCACCATCCCTCCTTCAGAGTGCAGGCACTATACTTACCACCACCATCCCTCCTTCAGAGTGCTGGGACTATACTTACCACCACCATCCCTCCTTCAGAGTGCTGGCACTATACTTACCACCACCATCCCTCCTTCAGAGTGCTGGCACTATACTTACCACCACCATCCCTCCTTCAGAGTGCAGGCACTATACTTACCACCACCATCCCTCCTTCAGAGTGCAGGCACTATACTTACCACCACCATCCCTCCTTCAGAGTGCTGGGACTATACTTACCACCACCATCCCTCCTTCAGAGTGCTGGGACTATACTTACCACCACCATCCCTCCTTCAGAGTGCTGGGACTATACTTACCACCACCATCCCTCCTTCAGAGTGCAGGCACTATACTTACCACCACCATCCCTCCTTCAGAGTGCTGGGACTATACTTACCACCACCATCCCTCCTTCAGAGTGCAGGCACTATACTTACCACCACCATCCCTCCTTCAGAGTGCTGGGACTATACTTACCACCACCATCCCTCCTTCAGAGTGCAGGCACTATACTTACCACCACCATCCCTCCTTCAGAGTGCTGGGACTATACTTACCACCACCATCCCTCCTTCAGAGTGCAGGCACTATACTTACCACCACCATCCCTCCTTCAGAGTGCTGGGACTATACTTACCACCACCATCCCTCCTTCAGAGTGCTGGCACTATACTTACCACCACCGTCCCTCCTTCAGAGTGCAGGCACTATACTTACCACCACCATCCCTCCTTCAGAGTGCTGGCACTATACTTACCACCACCATCCCTCCTTCAGAGTGCTGGCACTATACTTACCACCACCGTCCCTCCTTCAGAGTGCTGGCACTATACTTACCACCACCATCCCTCCTTCAGAGTGCTGGCACTATACTTACCACCACCATCCCTCCTTCAGAGTGCTGGGACTATACTTACCACCACCATCCCTCCTTCAGAGTGCTGGCACTATACTTACCACCACCATCCCTCCTTCAGAGTGCAGACACTATACTTACCACCACCATCCCTCCTTCAGAGTGCCGGGACTATACTTACCACCACCATCCCTCCTTCAGAGTGCTGGGACTATACTTACCACCACCATCCCTCCTTCAGAGTGCAGGCACTGTACTTACCACCACCATCCCTCCTTCAGAGTGCTGGCACTATACTTACCACCACCATCCCTCCTTCAGAGTGCTGGGACTATACTTACCACCACCATCCCTCCTTCAGAGTGCCGGGACTATACTTACCACCACCATCCCTCCTTCAGAGTGCTGGGACTATACTTACCACCACCATCCCTCCTTCAGAGTGCTGGCACTATACTTACCACCACCATCCCTCCTTCAGAGTGCAGGCACTATACTTACCACCACCATCCCTCCTTCAGAGTGCCGGGACTATACTTACCACCACCATCCCTCCTTCAGAGTGCAGGCACTATACTTACCACCACCATCCCTCCTTCAGAGTGCTGGGACTATACTTACCACCACCATCCCTCCTTCAGAGTGCTGGGACTATACTTACCACCACCATCCCTCCTTCAGAGTGCTGGCACTATACTTACCACCACCATCCCTCCTTCAGAGTGCCGGCACTATACTTACCACCACCATCCCTCCTTCAGAGTGCAGGCACTATACTTACCACCACCACCCCTCCTTCAGAGTGCTGGCACTATACTTACCACCACCATCCCTCCTTCAGAGTGCTGGGACTATACTTACCACCACCATCCCTCCTTCAGAGTGCTGGGACTATACTTACCACCACCATCCCTCCTTCAGAGTGCAGGCACTATACTTACCACCACCACCCCTCCTTCAGAGTGCCGGCACTATACTTACCACCACCATCCCTCCTTCAGAGTGCTGGGACTATACTTACCACCACCATCCCTCCTTCAGAGTGCTGGCACTATACTTACCACCACCATCCCTCCTTCAGAGTGCAGGCACTATACTTACCACCACCATCCCTCCTTCAGAGTGCTGGCACTATACTTACCACCACCATCCCTCCTTCAGAGTGCCGGCACTATACTTACCACCACCATCCCTCCTTCAGAGTGCTGGCACTATACTTACCACCACCACCCCTCCTTCAGAGTGCCGGCACTATACTTACCACCACCATCCCTCCTTCAGAGTGCTGGCACTATACTTACCACCACCATCCCTCCTTCAGAGTGCTGGGACTATACTTACCACCACCGTCCCTCCTTCAGAGTGCCGGGACTATACTTACCACCACCATCCCTCCTTCAGAGTGCAGACACTATACTTACCACCACCATCCCTCCTTCAGAGTGCCGGGACTATACTTACCACCACCATCCCTCCTTCAGAGTGCTGGGACTATACTTACCACCACCATCCCTCCTTCAGAGTGCAGGCACTGTACTTACCACCACCATCCCTCCTTCAGAGTGCTGGCACTATACTTACCACCACCATCCCTCCTTCAGAGTGCTGGGACTATACTTACCACCACCATCCCTCCTTCAGAGTGCCGGGACTATACTTACCACCACCATCCCTCCTTCAGAGTGCTGGGACTATACTTACCACCACCATCCCTCCTTCAGAGTGCTGGCACTATACTTACCACCACCATCCCTCCTTCAGAGTGCAGGCACTATACTTACCACCACCATCCCTCCTTCAGAGTGCCGGGACTATACTTACCACCACCATCCCTCCTTCAGAGTGCAGGCACTATACTTACCACCACCATCCCTCCTTCAGAGTGCCGGGACTATACTTACCACCACCATCCCTCCTTCAGAGTGCTGGCACTATACTTACCACCACCATCCCTCCTTCAGAGTGCTGGGACTATACTTACCACCACCGTCCCTCCTTCAGAGTGCTGGCACTATACTTACCACCACCATCCCTCCTTCAGAGTGCTGGGACTATACTTACCACCACCATCCCTCCTTCAGAGTGCCGGCACTATACTTACCACCACCATCCCTCCTTCAGAGTGCTGGGACTATACTTACCACCACCATCCCTCCTTCAGAGTGCTGGCACTATACTTACCACCACCATCCCTCCTTCAGAGTGCTGGGACTATACTTACCACCACCATCCCTCCTTCAGAGTGCAGGCACTATACTTACCACCACCATCCCTCCTTCAGAGTGCTGGGACTATACTTACCACCACCATCCCTCCTTCAGAGTGCTGGGACTATACTTACCACCACCATCCCTCCTTCAGAGTGCTGGCACTATACTTACCACCACCATCCCTCCTTCAGAGTGCTGGGACTATACTTACCACCACCATCCCTCCTTCATTGTGCTGGCACTGTACTTACCACCTGCATCCCCCCTTCATTGTGCTGGCACTGTACTTACCACCTGCATCCCCCCTTCATTGTGCTGGCACTGTACTTACCACCTGCATCCCTCCTTCATTGTGCTGGCACTGTACTTACCACCTGCATCCCCCCTTCATTGTGCTGGCACTGTAGTTACCACCACCATCCCTCCTTCAGAGTGCAGGCACTATACTTACCACCACCATCCCTCCTTCAGAGTGCAGGCACTATACTTACCACCACCACCCCTCCTTCAGAGTGCAGGCACTGTACTTACCACCACCATCCCTCCTTCAGAGTGCCGGGACTATACTTACCACCACCATCCCTCCTTCAGAGTGCAGGCACTATACTTACCACCACCATCCCTCCTTCAGAGTGCAGGCACTATACTTACCACCACCATCCCTCCTTCAGAGTGTTGGGACTATACTTACCACCACCATCCCTCCTTCAGAGTGCTGGGACTATACTTACCACCACCATCCCTCCTTCAGAGTGCTGGGACTATACTTACCACCACCATCCCTCCTTCAGAGTGCTGGCACTATACTTACCACCACCATCCCTCCTTCAGAGTGCAGGCACTATACTTACCACCACCATCCCTCCTTCAGAGTGCTGGGACTATACTTACCACCACCATCCCTCCTTCAGAGTGCAGGCACTATACTTACCACCACCATCCCTCCTTCAGAGTGCTGGGACTATACTTACCACCACCATCCCTCCTTCAGAGTGCTGGCACTATACTTACCACCACCATCCCTCCTTCAGAGTGCTGGCACTATACTTACCACCACCATCCCTCCTTCAGAGTGCAGGCACTATACTTACCACCACCATCCCTCCTTCAGAGTGCTGGGACTATACTTACCACCACCATCCCTCCTTCAGAGTGCTGGCACTATACTTACCACCACCATCCCTCCTTCAGAGTGCTGGCACTATACTTACCACCACCATCCCTCCTTCAGAGTGCAGGCACTATACTTACCACCACCATCCCTCCTTCAGAGTGCTGGGACTATACTTACCACCACCATCCCTCCTTCAGAGTGCTGGCACTATACTTACCACCACCATCCCTCCTTCAGAGTGCTGGGACTATACTTACCACCACCATCCCTCCTTCAGAGTGCTGGCACTATACTTACCACCACCATCCCTCCTTCAGAGTGCTGGGACTATACTTACCACCACCATCCCTCCTTCAGAGTGCTGGGACTATACTTACCACCACCATCCCTCCTTCAGAGTGCTGGCACTATACTTACCACCACCATCCCTCCTTCAGAGTGCTGGCACTATACTTACCACCACCATCCCTCCTTCAGAGTGCTGGGACTATACTTACCACCACCGTCCCTCCTTCAGAGTGCTGGCACTATACTTACCACCACCATCCCTCCTTCAGAGTGCTGGGACTATACTTACCACCACCATCCCTCCTTCAGAGTGCTGGGACTATACTTACCACCACCATCCCTCCTTCAGAGTGCTGGGACTATACTTACCACCACCATCCCTCCTTCAGAGTGCTGGGACTATACTTACCACCACCATCCCTCCTTCAGAGTGCTGGCACTATACTTACCACCACCATCCCTCCTTCAGAGTGCTGGGACTATACTTACCACCACCATCCCTCCTTCAGAGTGCTGGGACTATACTTACCACCACCATCCCTCCTTCAGAGTGCTGGCACTATACTTACCACCACCATCCCTCCTTCAGAGTGCAGGCACTATACTTACCACCACCATCCCTCCTTCAGAGTGCTGGGACTATACTTACCACCACCATCCCTCCTTCAGAGTGCTGGCACTATACTTACCACCACCATCCCTCCTTCAGAGTGCTGGCACTATACTTACCACCACCATCCCTCCTTCAGAGTGCTGGGACTATACTTACCACCACCATCCCTCCTTCAGAGTGCAGGCACTATACTTACCACCACCATCCCTCCTTCAGAGTGCTGGGACTATACTTACCACCACCATCCCTCCTTCAGAGTGCCGGGACTATACTTACCACCACCATCCCTCCTTCAGAGTGCCGGCACTATACTTACCACCACCATCCCTCCTTCAGAGTGCTGGGACTATACTTACCACCACCATCCCTCCTTCAGAGTGCAGGCACTATACTTACCACCACCATCCCTCCTTCAGAGTGCTGGGACTATACTTACCACCACCATCCCTCCTTCAGAGTGCTGGCACTATACTTACCACCACCATCCCTCCTTCAGAGTGCCGGGACTATACTTACCACCACCATCCCTCCTTCAGAGTGCAGGCACTATACTTACCACCACCATCCCTCCTTCAGAGTGCTGGCACTATACTTACCACCACCATCCCTCCTTCAGAGTGCCGGGACTATACTTACCACCACCATCCCTCCTTCAGAGTGCAGGCACTATACTTACCACCACCATCCCTCCTTCAGAGTGCAGGCACTGTACTTACCACCACCATCCCTCCTTCAGAGTGCTGGGACTATACTTACCACCACCATCCCTCCTTCAGAGTGCAGGCACTATACTTACTACCACCATCCCTCCTTCAGAGTGCTGGCACTATACTTACCACCACCATCCCTCCTTCAGAGTGCTGGGACTATACTTACCACCACCATCCCTCCTTCAGAGTGCAGGCACTATACTTACCACCACCATCCCTCCTTCAGAGTGCAGGCACTATACTTACCACCACCACCCCTCCTTCAGAGTGCTGGCACTATACTTACCACCACCATCCCTCCTTCAGAGTGCTGGGACTATACTTACCACCACCATCCCTCCTTCAGAGTGCTGGGACTATACTTACCACCACCATCCCTCCTTCAGAGTGCTGGGACTATACTTACCACCACCATCCCTCCTTCAGAGTGCTGGGACTATACTTACCACCACCATCCCTCCTTCAGAGTGCAGGCACTGTACTTACCACCACCATCCCTCCTTCAGAGTGCTGGGACTATACTTACCACCACCATCCCTCCTTCAGAGTGCAGGCACTATACTTACTACCACCATCCCTCCTTCAGAGTGCTGGGACTATACTTACCACCACCGTCCCTCCTTCAGAGTGCTGGCACTATACTTACCACCACCATCCCTCCTTCAGAGTGCTGGGACTATACTTACCACCACCATCCCTCCTTCAGAGTGCTGGGACTATACTTACCACCACCATCCCTCCTTCAGAGTGCTGGGACTATACTTACCACCACCATCCCTCCTTCAGAGTGCTGGGACTATACTTACCACCACCATCCCTCCTTCAGAGTGCTGGGACTATACTTACCACCACCATCCCTCCTTCAGAGTGCTGGGACTATACTTACCACCACCATCCCTCCTTCAGAGTGCAGGCACTATACTTACCACCACCATCCCTCCTTCAGAGTGCAGGCACTGTACTTACCACCACCATCCCTCCTTCAGAGTGCAGGCACTGTACTTACCACTACCATCCCTCCTTCAGAGTGCAGGCACTGTACTTACTACCACCATCTCTCCTTCAGAGTGCAGGCACTGTACTTACTACCACCATCCCTCATTTAGAGTGCCAGCACTATACTTACCACCACCGTCCCTCCTTCAGAGTGCTGGCACTATACTCACCACCACCATCCCTCCTTCAGAGTGCTGGCACTATACTTACCACCACCGTCCCTCCTTCAGAGTGCAGGCACTATACTTACCACCACCATCCCTCCTTCAGAGTGCCAGCACTATACTTACCACCACCATCCCTCCTTCAGAGTGCCAGCACTATACTTACCACCACCATCCCTCCTTCAGAGTGCTGGCACTATACTTACCACCACCGTCCCTCCTTCAGAGTGCTGGCACTATACTCACCACCACCATCCCTCCTTCAGAGTGCCAGCACTATACTTACCACCACCATCCCTCCTTCAGAGTGCCGGGACTATACTTACCACCACCATCCCCCCTTCAGAGTGCCGGCACTATATTTACCACCACCATCCCTCCTTCAGAGTGCAGGCACTGTACTTACTACCACCATCCCTCCTTCAGAGTGCAGGCACTATACTTACTACCACCATCCCTCCTTCAAAGTGCAGGCACTGTACTTACTACCACCACCCCTCCTTCAAAGTGCAGGCACTATACTTCCCACCTCCAGGACTCAAGTCCGACTAACTGGTATCACTGAATCACTTCACAAAATGTTAACTTGTTCACACTCTAACAGCACATCAGGTCCAGAAATCAATTTCCTCCACTCATTCCCACCTAACACTCTTAAACCTGTATGGCTATACATTAATCTGTTCAGAATGTACAATCGTACTCCGAGTTTCGACCATAATTCGTTCCCGAAGGCTGTTCGAGTGCCGTTACCGAACGAATTTGCTCCCATAAGGAATAATAAATTAGATTAGTCGGTTTCAGACCCCCAAAAATACACTTACAAAAGTACACTTACAAAAATACACTTACAAAAATACACTTACAAAAATACACTTACAAAAATACACTTACAAAAGTACACTTACAAAAATACACTTACAAAAATACACTTACAAAAGTACACTTACAAAAATACACTTACAAAAATACACTTACAAAAATACACTTACAAAAATACACTTACAAAAATACACTTACAAAAGTACACTTACAAAAATACACTTACAAAAATACACTTACAAAAGTACACTTACAAAAGTACACTTACAAAAATACACTTACAAAAATACACTTACAAAAATACACTTACAAAAATACACTTACAAAAGTACACTTACAAAAGTACACTTACAAAAATACACTTACAAAAATACACTTACAAAAGTACACTTACAAAAGTACACTTACAAAAATACACTTACAAAAATACACTTACAAAAGTACACTTACAAAAGTACACTTACAAAAATACACTTACAAAAATACACTTACAAAAATACACTTACAAAAATACACTTACAAAAATACACTTACAAAAATACACTTACAAAAATACACTTACAAAAGTACACTTACAAAAATACACTTACAAAAATACACTTACAAAAATACACTTACAAAAATACACTTACAAAAGTACACTTACAAAAATACACTTACAAAAATACACTTACAAAAGTACACTTACAAAAATACACTTACAAAAATACACTTACAAAAGTACACTTACAAAAATACACTTACAAAAATACACTTACAAAAATACACTTACAAAAATACACTTACAAAAATACACTTACAAAAATACACTTACAAAAATACACTTACAAAAGCACTTACATAATTGTTCGAGTTGGGAGCCGTACGAAACTTGAGGTACCACTGTACGTTTATACACAATTTTATTGTTTCTAATAAGATACAATCATAAAACTGTACAATGAATGATGAATATAATAATGTGCATTTTTTTGGTGCTGGTTTATTCTTAAGATTTTATAAATACTCTGTGAGTTATTGGAGAAATTATTTTTTTTGTTTTTTCATTTTTATTTGTCAGCAAGGGTCAGGTTTTAATTTTCTTGTCTTAGGTTTGTCGGGAAACAGGACAAGTGTTAGGTAAGGTCTGTCAGGGAACTGGACGAGTGTTAGGTAAGGTCTGTCAGGGAACTGGACGAGTGTTAGGTAAGGTCTGTCAGGGAACTGGACGAGTGTTAGGTAAGGTCTGTCAGGGAACTGGACGAGTGTTAGGTAAGGTCTGTCGGAACTGGACGAGTGTTAGGTAAGGTCTGTCAGGGAACTGGACGAGTGTTAGGTAAGGTCTGTCAGGGAACAGGACAAGTGTTAGGTAAGGTTTGTCAGGAAACAGGACAAGTGTTAGGTAAGGTCTGTCAGGAAACAGGACAAAGTGTTAGGTAAGGTCTGTCAGGAAACATGACAGGTGCTTCCTGACACAGGTCTTAGTCATATGACGACCGACAGCTGGAGCGTTTGGTCATCTGGCTGAGACCTTCCACTGGCTTACCTCTCTACCACTTCAAAAACTATAATTATAATTATAACCATTAGATCTATTTATTCTCTGCTTCCTTAGAATTGTAACTTTTTCAATGTCTATTTTATGACATTTTACCCACACTGGGGCTTTGTCAGTACAGTAAAGGCGCTTCTCGACTTACGAAGGTTCGGTTTATGGTATTTCAACTTTACGATGGTGCAGCAGCAATTACCTTGGAGATGAGACTTAAGATAATTACCCAACATGAAGGCAACAAGTCCATAACTTGTATTCATTTGTTGAATACAAGTTATGGACTGGTATTTAGTTACAGTAATTACAGTGGACCCCCGGTTAACGATATTTTTTCACTCCAGAAGTATGTTCAGGTGCCAGTACTGACCGAATTTGTTCCCATAAGGAATATTGTGAAGTAGATTAGTCCATTTCAGACCCCCAAACATACACGTACAAACGCACTTACATAAATACACTTACATAATTGGTCGCATTCGGAGGTAATCGTTATGCGGGGGTCCACTGTATTTGCTTATTTATTAAGTGACATTGGAACATAATGCCATCGTAAGTCAAGGACCACCTATAGTTATAAAGCCCTACTATAGGTGATTAAACCCCACTGGCATTATGTAACCCCCACTGGGATTATATAACCATCCACCACTGGGATTATATAACTTCCCACTGTGGGTGTAATGTGTATTCACATCACTGCCTTACTTACACCATTGTTATCTGACTTTGTGGTTTCTCACGTAGGAACACTCCGATTGTCTGCCGCCTCTACCCGCCGCATGCAGTGGTGTTTCCGAAGCTACCAGCTGTCAGCCTACAACAGTCGGAGTCACGCAAACAGGTGATGACTTACAGATGGAGTTTATGCTGTTTAAATATAGATATTTAAATCTGATGTAGGTAGTAGGTTGGTAGGCAGCAACCGCCCAGGGAGGTACTACCGTCCTGCCAAGTGAGTGTAAAACGGAAACCTGTAATTGTTTTACATGATGGTAGGATTGCTGGTGTCTTTTTTCTGTCTCATAAACATGCAAGATTTCAGGTACGTCTTGCTACTACTTCTTACACTTAGGTCACACTACACATACATTTTTTTTTTTTCAACAAACCAGCTGTATCCCACCAAGGCAGGGTAGCCCAAAAAGAAAAACGAAACACATACACGTACATGTACAAGCATATATATATACACACCCCTCTGGGTTTTCTTCTATTTTCTTTCTAGTTCTTATTCTTGTTTATTTCCTCTTATCTCCATGGGGAAGTGGAACAGAATTCTTCCTCCGTAAGCCATGCGTGTTGTAAGAGGCGACTAAAATGCCGGGAGCAAGGGGCTAGTAACCCCTTTTCCTGTATAAATTACTAAATTTAAAAAGAGAAACTTTCGTTTTTCTTTTTGGGCCACCCTGCCTTGGTGGGATATGGCTGGTGTGTTGAAAGAAAAAGAGAATATGGCAAGCATGTGTGAGAGTGTGCTAGATGGGAGTGAGTTGAGACAAATGGTTTTTGGGACTTGAGCTGTTGGAATGTGAGCATGGTAATATTTTATGAAGGGATTCAGGGAAACCGGTTAGCCAGACTTGAGTCCTGGAGGTGGGAAGCACAATGCCTGCACTTTAAAGGAAGGGTTTGGGATATTTGCTGTTTGGAGGGAAAATCCTAGAGGGACTAGTACCGAACTTGCACACGAAAATCACTCACTACGAAAGCAAAAGACTTGGCAGACGATGCACCATCCCCCCAATGAAAAGCAGGGGTGTCACTAGCACGTTAAGAGACCATACAATAAGTGTCAGGGGCCCGAGACTGTTCAACTGCCTCCCAGCACACATAAGGGGGATTACCAACAGACCCCTGGCAGTCTTCAAGCTGGCACTGGACAAGCACCTAAAGTCAGTTCCGGATCAGCCGGGCTGTGGCTCATACGTTGGTTTGCGTGCAGCCAGCAGCAACAGCCTGGTTGATCAGGCTCTGATCCACCAGGAGGCCTGGTCACAGACCGGGCCGCGGGGGCGTTGACCCCCGGAACTCTCTCCAGGTAAACTCCAGGTAAACATCCAAACTGTCGTATCTGAGTGCCTTTGGCAAGACAGTGATAGTGTCGCCGTTCTGCAGTAGGAAACAGCCAGCGTGCTGAAAAAAACAGAGTTCAACCCTTTCACTGTCGAGACCGCTGCTCACAAACTTGCTGTCAGTATCAAAGAATTAAAAAACAAAATAATTTTTTCTTATGAAATGATAAGAGAATCTTTTCCCAGTGGTAATGACACCAAAAGTACGAAATTTGATGGAAAACTTAGGGAATTATGATCTCGCAAAGTTAGCAGTCATGATGATATTTACGCTTCGGCGATTTTACCTGCTTTAACCCTTTGACTGTCGCGGCCGTATATATACGTTTGCGAGGTACCGTGTTTGACGTATATATACTCATAAATTCTAGCGGCTTCAAATCAGGCAGGAGAAAGCTAGTAGGCCCACATGTGAGAGAATGGGTCTGTGTGGTCAGTGTGCACCACATAAAAAAAATCCTGGAGCACGCAGTGCATAATGAGAAAAAAAAAACTCCGACCGTTTTTTTTAATTAAAATGCCGACTTTGTGGTCTATTTTCGTATAGTATTTGTGGTTGTATTCTCGTTTTCTTGGTCTCATTTGATAGAATGGAAACTATATTATAGAAATGGAGGTGATTTTGATTAATTTTACTATAAAAAGAACCTGAAAATGGAGCACAAAGTACAGGAAATGTTTGATTTTTGCCGATGTTCAAAAGTGAACAAATGATGTCATTTTCCAATAAATGTCCAACTAGCCATTCTAATACGCAGTCATGAATGGGTTGATGTAATTTTTACAATTATTACAGTATTGCAGTAGTCTGCATAACAGTAAATCTTCTATTTTTTGTTTGAATAAAATTTCAAAATAAAAAGCAAGAGTAATATCACAGGGACCTGGAGACATGACTGATGAACAAAGAAAATGTTATTTTAGAGCCAGGAATGTCTGCATTGTTCATTCTGGACCTTATTTTGAAATTGTCGTATTTTTTAATTTTCGTGAAATTGGCCAAATTGCAAATTTCTGACCATGTTATTGGGTAGTTGAAATCGGTAAATGGGCAGTTTCTTGTACTCAATCGATAGAAAAAATCGAGTTCTGAAGAAATAGTTATGAGTTTGGTTGACTGGAATAACGGAATTAGCCGAAAATAGGGCTCAAAGTGGGCGAAATTGCCGATTTTTAAATATCGCCGAAGTCGCTAACTTCGCGAGAGCGTAATTCCGTCAGTTTTCCACCAAATTTCGTTTTTTTGGTGTCTTTACAATCGGGAAAAGAATCTCTATCATTTCATAAGAAAAAATAATTTTTTTTTTTTTCGAATATTTTGCGACACCAGAAGCAACTTCAGGATTTGGCCCTTCGACAGTCAAAGGGTTAAACCCTATTTTCAGCCAGTTCCATTGTTCCAGTCGACCAAACTCAGCTATTTCACTAGAACTCCTTTTGTTCTATCGGCTGAGTACAAGAAATTGCCCATTTACTTATTTCAGCTACCCAATAAAGTGATTAGAAATTGGTAATTTGGCCAATTTCATACACAATTTAAGAAATGACAATTTCAAAATAGGGTCCAGAATTAGCAGTGCAAACATTCCTAGCACTAACATAACATTTTCTCTGTTCACTAGTCATGTCTCCAGACCCTCTTATATTACACTTGCTTTCCATTTTGAATTTTATTCACACAAAAAACAGATTTATTGTTATGTAGACCACTGCATTATTGCACAGATGGTATAAATATTATCAGTGAATTTGTGAAAGCATATTAGACCCACCAGTTGACGTGTATTGGACACGTGACGTGATTTATTTACTCTTGAACGTTTCTGCTACTTTGAGCTGAATTTCAATTTTTTTTATCTGTAAGCCATTCAAAATCATCTCTAGTTCTGTAATATATCTTCCAATCTATCAAATGAGATCAAGAAAACGAGAATACAACCATAAATACCATACGAAAATACACCACAAAGTCGCTGTTTTAAATGAAAAACACAGTCGGGATTTTTTCTCTCATTACGCACTGTGTGCTGCAGGATTTTTTTTTATACTGTGCACACTGACCACTCAGACCCATTCTCTCATATGTAGGCCTATCAGTTTTCTCCCGCAAGATTGGAAGCCACTAGAATTTTGGCATACTATTACAGGACCGACACTGGCTTGCAAGCCGTAATATTACGGGACCAACAGTGAAAGGGTTAAATCTGAAATATGGGCAGAAGGTTGCAGTTCAGTAGATTGGTTAAATTTTGACATCATTGTATATTGAAATATAGCGATTATGGAAATATAGCGATTATGGAAATATAGCTGTTATGGAAATATAGCTGTTATGGAAATATAGCTGTTATGGAAATATAGCTGTTATGGAAATATAGCTGTTATGGAAATATAGCTGTTATGGAAATATAGCTGTTATGGAAATATAGCTGTTATGGAAATATATAGCTGTTATGGAAATATAGCTGTTATGGAAATATAGCTGTTATGGAAATATATCTGTTATGGAAATATAGCTGTTATGGAAATATATCTGTTATGGAAATATAGCTGTTATGGAAATATAGCTGTTATGGAAATATAGCTGTTATGGAAATATAGCTGTTATGGAAATATAGCTGTTATGGAAATATATCTGTTATGGAAATATAGCTGTTATGGAAATATAGCTGTTATGGAAATATAGCTGTTATGGAAATATAGCTGTTATGGAAATATAGCTGTTATGGTTTAGAACACTTGTGCAACATCTTAGAATCCTTGTTGTGGAATCGTTTCATCAGTCAGTGGCTTCTTCAGGCCAATACAGAGAAAGGCGGAAGACGAGGAGGAGTTTGAGGTAATCAGTCCCCCAGCCTGGATGTGATGTGTCCGGTCCATCGATCTCGGACTGAAGAAAGTTGCATCAAACTGGTCCATGGTTGAGAGAAATGTGATTTAATTAAGTTTCATTAAAAATAGCTTTGATTTCACTATAAATATTAGTTCAGGGTTATATAAATTAGATTCTTTTATAAATAGAATTTGTGAGGAATTTCAGTGCTATTCTATTATTTTTACATTTCCTTGATAATGTGAAAAATCATTTAGTAATTTATACAGGAGAGGGGGTTACTAGCCCCTTGCTCTTGCCATTTGAGTTAATTCTTATAACGCATGGCTTATGGACGAAAAATTCTGTTCCACTTCCCCATGGAGATAAGAGGAAAGAAGAACAGGAACTAGTAAGAAAATAGAAGAAAATCCCGCTGGGTATGTATGTATATATGCTTGTACGTGTATGTGTAGTGTGACCTAAGTGTAAGTAGAAGTAGCAAGATGTACCTGAAATCTTGCATGTTTATGAGACAGAAAAAAGATACCAGCAATCCTACCATCATATATAACAATTACAGGTTTTCGTTTTACACCCACTTGGCAGGATGGTAGTACCTCCCTGGGTGGTTGTTGTCTACCAACCTACTATCACAGGACAGTAGTACTTCCCTGGGTGGTTGCTGTCTACCAACCTACTACCACAGGACAGTAGTACCTCCCTGGTGATTGCTGTTTACCAACCTATTACCACAGGATGGTACTACCTACCTGGGTGGTTGCTGTCTACCAACCTACTTCCACAGGATGGTAGTACCTTCCTGGGTGGTTGCTGTTTACCAACCTACTACCACAGGATGGTAGTACCTTCCTGGGTGGTTGCTGTTTACCAACCTACTACCACAGGATGGTAGTACCTTCCTGGGTGGTTGCTGTTTACCAACCTACTACCACAGGATGGTAGTACCTACCTGGGCAGTTGCTGTCTACCAACCTATTTCCACTGGATGGTAGTACCTCCCTGGGTGGTTGTTGTCTACCAATCTACTACC
This sequence comes from Cherax quadricarinatus, assembly GCF_038502225.1. Lineage (NCBI taxonomy): Eukaryota > Metazoa > Arthropoda > Malacostraca > Decapoda > Parastacidae > Cherax > Cherax quadricarinatus. The sequence goes on along the minus strand of NC_091389.1, from coordinate 9,714,887 downwards.
ACAGGATGGTAGTACCTCCCCCAGGCGGTTACTGTCTACCAACCTACTGCCACAGGACGGTAGTACCTCCCTGGGCGGTTGCTGTCTACCAACCTACTACCACAGGATGGTAGTACCTCCCTGGGCAGCTGCTGTCTACCAACCTACTACCACAGGATGGTAGTATCTACCTGGGTGGTTGCTGTCTACCAACCAACTTCCACTGGATGGTAGTACCTCCCTGGGTAGTTTCTGTCTACCAATCTACTACCACAGGACAGTAGTACCTCCCTGGGTGGTTGCTGTCTACGAACCTACTACCACAGAATGATAGTATCTCCCTGGGTGGTTACCGGCTACCAACCTACTGCCACATGACAGTAGTACCTCCCTGGGCAGTTGCTGTATACCAACCTACTACCACAGGATGGTAGTACCTCCCTGGGCAGTTGCTGTCTACCAACCTACTAACACAGGATGGTAGTACCTTCCTGGGCAGTTGCTGTCTACCAACCTACTGCCACATTACAGTAGTACCTCCCTGGGCAGTTGCTGTCTACCAACCTACTACCTAGGAATATAACAATATAATTCACATTTTCCAGGTGTTCCTTCAGATGCCAGGAGAAAAATGGACACCCCATCCACCAGCAAAAATGAAAATCCACCGCAGAAATATTTGACATCAACGCAGACAATAGACATATGCAGGAGACTGGAGCAAGGTGAAGATACTAGTGTTCTGATGAAGGAGTACAAGATTGGAGCATTACCCTTACGTTCTATTCGCTCTGAAAAAGATCGACTACTAAAGTTCTTCACTGATTCATTGTCTTACAATGGTTCAGCATCTCACCAGTTTCAGGTGTCTGGCAAGGGTTCGGAAACTAACAAAGGCTCGGTATCTAACAAAGGTTCAACACCTGACAAAGTCACAATGTCTGATAAAGGTTCAGAATCTAATAAAAATTTGGTGTTTTATGAAGGTTCAACATCCAACAAACGTTCAAGGTTTGATAAAGACTCAGTGTCTAACAAAGGTTCAATGTCACACAGTGGTTCAATGTATCACAAAGGTACTGTATTAAAAAAAGGCTCAATATCTGACAAAGGTTTTGTGTTGAATAGAGATTCAGTATGTAATAGGGGTTCTATATTTGGCAAAGGTTTGATGTTTAACAAAGAGTCAGCGTCCGACAAAGGTTCCTCATCTAACAAAGGCGTTGATAAGAGGAAACTTATACCAAAGCGTAAATTGGAAGTCTTGGACGCGGTGCTTTACGAGTGGTTGAAACTGAAATGGCTGGCAGGTGTCCAAGTGTCTCGACCAACTCTCTCTGAAAAGGCAAACGATTTTTATAAGAAGTTGAATGTTACTAATCAGTTTTTGCTATCTGAAAAGTGGTTGTCTCATTTCATAACCCGTCATGGGGTCAGGCTGGACGAATGTGACGAACAGAACACAGACAGTCATGAAACTGCTGAAACATGCTCGGAAATTTTTGCTAGCCTTGTTGAAGAGCATGATTTATCACCTGAACAGATTTATAATGCCAAAGAGATGCATTTGTTCTGGCGTTGCCTCCCTGCTTCTGTGCTTGTAGGTTTAGGTGAATCCAGCGCAATGGCAGCCAGGCGGAATAAGGACAGTCTGATGGTGTTAACCTGTGCTAATGCGGCAGGCACCCATAGGTTAAAATTACTTGTTGTGGGTAAATGTAGCAACCCTAGAGCTATTAAACATGTGACCCATCTACCGGTGGTTTACAAAGCTCAAAGCAATTCATGGTTGGACAAGGAAAACTTTCAAGATTGGTTTTATCATCATTTTGAACCAGAGGTGAAACAGCATTTCAAAAAAATTGGTTTACCTCAAGCCAGCAAAGCTATTCTTATATTGGATAATTGCAGAGCCGACCCTAATGAATTTGAGTTAGTTTCTGGCAATATTTTCACCACTTATCTTCCTTCTAATGTTACATCTCTAATTCAGCCCATGGAGCAAGGCGTTATCCAGACTATAAAGTCGAACTACAGAAGAGACTTCCTTAGAAAACTCGCTCATTTCCACGGTAGTATACAGGACTTTCAAGCAGCTTATAGCATGAAAGATGCAATCTACAGTGTAGCGTGTGCCTGGAATGATATTAAGAGCTTCACTTTAAGAAAAGCCTGGATCAAATTGTGGCCTAATGTTATGTTTGACGTGTCATCTGAGGAGGAAGATTTTGAAGGGTTTGGATTACAGGCAAAGAAATCGGTATTCTCCATTTTGGATGTTTTTAAAAATGCACTGCCTCCCAGTGCAGTTGCCAGTTTACATGAAGACGATTTCCAGGAATGGCTGGATGCTGACCAAACTGCCGAATTGACTCGGGAAGTGACTGATGATGATATCATTCAGAGTGTTTTAAATCCAGTTCATGAAACGAGTGAAGAAGAAGATTATGAAGTGCAAAGAGTGATAACCTGGGCTAAAGCTATTGAAAACCTAAAAGAACTCATTGAATTTACTGAAAGTAAGGCATGTTTTTCTGCACAGGAAGTTATGCTATTCCATAGATTACACTCGACATTTCTTCAAAAAAGGCACAGTAGTACCATCCAAGAAGATATCAGAGATTTCTTCAAAAAGGCCTCTAAAAATTATCAAAAAACATGCTCATTAATTGAGATGGATGAACCACTGACCCTGACAAATTCCTCGACGGAAGTTGAAACAGAAAAAGCACCTAGCAGTCCGCCAGTGCCAGAGTCATCTTAACCCTTAAATGGTCCAAACGTATATATACGTTTTTTCAACATCTGATAGTATGTAAAAAAATGTAGATCTTGTTTTTTTTTTGTTTTACATGTGAAAACGTGTAAAAAAACTTTTATCTACTTTTTTTTTTGTTATATTTGAAAATATGTAAAAAAAAGTAGATCTACTTTTGTAGCTACGAATTTGAACGTCGATTTGTTTGGACCGTTTAAGGGTTAATCTACAAACTTGTGCCATAAATTTTTAACAACATAAATCTAGAAACTGTTGTATTAATGTTGGTAGTATTACCAACATTATGTTAGGTAAAAGGCCACAAGTGCGACTAATGTGACATATTAGGTCAATGTTTTGCTCTCCAGGAGCATTGACAAAGCTCCTGGAGAGTGAAACATTACCACAATAAAATGTCATATTAGTTGCACTTGTGGCCTTTTACCAAACCAGAAACTGTTATTTCAGAATATTTAGTTAACCAAGAGATCTGTATTTAACATAGCCTATATATTTTATATTTTGGATACATAAACCTTTTTATGTGGGTGACTTGATAGTGGGGAAAGGCTCTTGATCTTAGGAATTGGAGTTATTTTCTCCATGTCACTGATGCCCTATAACCTCCCTGGAGGCTTGGCACTGCCCATGATTATAATTGCAGATTAACCCTTAAACTGTCCAAACATAGATCTACGTTCACGTGCGTAGCGCTCCGAATGTAGATCTACGTTTTATTTTAAACGCTTTCTTACGTAAAAAAAAAAACGTAATTTACATTCAGAGCGCTATGTACATGAACGTAGATCTACATTTGGACAATTTAAGGGTTAAGAATACAATAAAGCTATCTGCAGTATACAAAATGGTAACATTATATTTTTTGTTGTTAACACATCAGCCGTCTCCCACCAAGGTAGGGTGGCCCGAAAAAAAAAAAATTGAATGAATGATGGTTTTTCTTTTCAGGCCGCCCTACCTTGTCGGTATTGTATGCCATTCTTGTACAACTACCATTTTGTGTACTGTTAATAAAATGTTGTTAAGTACAAACAAAACACTAACATAAATGTGCATTTCAGGCAGACTAATCTTAATGCATCTTAGCGATACCCAAAGCGTAGTTTCGTGGATCATCATATTTCAGGATCCTTCATTATGTTCAAAATACTGTACGTAGAGCAGGTCATCAAGTATGTGTTGATTGGTTATTGAGCATGCAACACGACTCAAAAAAATGTAATGAGTACTTGTTAGTGGTAAATGATAACCCATCATAGATACAGAAACTCAGAAAAATAATTGGTCTGTATAATTTGACTTGCTGGGGTCCCTTCAACTGAAGAGGACCCCAGCAAGGGGTCAAAATATTTTTTTGAGTTTCTGTATCCATGTGGGTTAATGACCATCCAATAAAATACTGTTCTAGCTAATTCCTGAACTGATACTGCTCTAAAATGAATTGTGCAAAAAATAGGGGCCTATGAAAGTTATGTCATTAGATTTTTTTAAAAAATCCAGGCCTTGTCCACTGAAGGAACTCAAAAATTTATGATTCTTTTGTAGTAGCTTTGCAGATTGGTGTAAATACAGTAATTGGCAAGAAATATAAGTGAGCAAAATATTTTGTGTTAGTGCAATGATTTTAGCATTTTTGTAAATCATTTTTTATAGTATCAAGAATATACATTATAATGTAAATCTGTAAGTCTTAAGAAAATAGGTTTAAGGCACACTTATTTTTTTATATGTATAGTTTAAGATTCTTGGCATTTTTACGAGGTTAAGTTTTAATTTTTTTGATAATATACATTACAGGTATCCTGTAAATCTATAAACATTACATCCCTCAAGGGAGGGTCCTTAATGCTAGTGAGGGGCTCTTGATCCAAGGAATTGAAGTTATCCTCCCATTCCTTGGATCAAACCCAATTACCTCTCATTTTCCAGGCACCATATCACATCTACATGGTTAGCTCCTGAATGCATTACTAGTAATAATAATGTAATGTAAATATACAATAAAAGTAGATTGAAGACTTTTTTTTAAACTTGCCAAGGCAGTGTAACCCAAAGAAGAAAATACATCCACCATCATTCATCCAATTGCTGTCTTGCCAAAATGCATAACTGTGGGCTTCAACATGCTCTCAAGTGTCACCCATTTCTGTATAGACAATGTGTCATGTTAAAATTAACTTGTAAGTGTTCACATTACCCTCCAGTTGGAACACAGTTCAACTAACCCTTTATTAGAGTGCAAGCACTATGTACCACCTCCAGGACTTGTGTCCTGCTAACTGGTTTTTCTCCAAAAGTTACCTGGAGTATACCTGGAGGGTGTTTCAGGTGTCAAAGCTATGCCCTGGTCCATGACCAGGTCTCGTGGTTAATCAGGACCTGATCAACCAGGCTGTTACTGCTGGTTGTACGTAAACCAACGTATGAGCCATAGCCCGTCTGTTCAGGTACTGACTTCAGGTGCCTGTCCAGCTCCTTGAAGACAACCAGGGGTCTTGAAGACAACCAGGAGTCTATTGGTAATCCCCATTATGTATGCTGGGAAGCAGTTGAACAGTCTTGGGCCTCTGACACTGTATTGTCTCTCAGTGTACGCATGGTGCCCATGTTTTTCACTGGGGGATGTTGCACTGCCATCACATCTATTAAAAATCACTTGTCTCCATTCATTCCTACTTAACACACACAGTCCTGATGATGCTCAGTCATCTAACACTAAACTTCTCTTACTCCACCATTTTAGGATGTCTTCTACATCCCACCCATAATGAACACATGCACATTGGGGCCAGGAGCTGTGACTCAACTCCTACAATTACAAATAGGTAAGATGACTACTGTGATATCACACATATTTTAATCTGAAGTGTGGTCTCAACTTGATTTTTACAAGACAGCCTGCATAATCCTGCGGGAAACAAACCATACCCCGGCCGGGATTGAACCCGCGGTCAGAGAGTCTCAAAACTCCAGCCCATCGCGTTAGCGCTTCCCTTTGATTATAATAATTTACAAGACAGCAATTGATTGAATGATGGTGAATGCTTTCTCTTTTTTGGGGAGCTTGTGATCCAAGGAATTGGATGCATCTCCTTCCTTGAATGCCTTTTGTTTCCCAGACACTACTAACCCATGTGGGTTTAGCACTTACCCCAAGTTTTTTAAAAAAATATGCAGCTGAGAACTGGTATTAGAATACAACCTGTCAAGAAGGGTTCCATGATACTGGTGAGGGGCTCTTGATCCAAGGAACTGGATCGAACCTGAGTGTGTCTCGCCCCCTCCATGTGCTATAGGACTCCTATGGGTTTACCACTTCAAACTAAGTTTATTACCCCTGATAAATTACAGTGAACCCTTGCATTAAGTTTATTCAGGTATACACAAATACAGTTTATTTATTTATTTCCAATTTGTGCACACATACAGAGGTACAAAAAAAATACAGATAAGAGCAGTATGCCAAAGCCACTTATACTATGCATAGCATTACGGGCTGGCTTAAAATTAACTTAAGATTAACTAAGCAATGATTATTATTATTATTATAATCAAAAAGAAGCGCTAAGCCACAAGGACTATACACTGTATAGTCCTTGTGGCTTAGCGCTTCTTTTTTTGATTATAATAATAATAATAACAAGGACTATACAGCGCTGCTATTAAGCAATGATGAAATCAGTGATAAAACATTAATGTAGACAGATAACTATAAAGCACAAGTGAGTATTACAAAGACAGGTCATATGGTTGCATTCAGTTAGGTAGATACATATACATATACATATACATAGCAGCATAATGACACCACAAGAATATTTACCAGGGTGTTTTATATGTGCTAGTACTGGTTTAGCGCTTCTTTTTTTATTATAATTACTTGTGCTATTGTGTCTAAAAAAAAAAAAAACTTGTATTATGAACGGTACAGTTGTCCAAAACTACACTAATGGATGGGTTCGTTATGGCTCGAGAACCGTGCAGTGAACCCTTCAATAATACCCACCAGGAAATTTACCTGGGTGTTTTATGTGCTTGTGCTATTGTGTTCTGATTTTTCTGAGGTTATTACGCAAGAATCTTTATAAAATTCCTTAGGAAGGCTGTAAAACGTTATTTTATGAACGGTACAAGTGTCCATAACCACAATGGACGGGTTCATTATGGCCTGAGGATCAATTAATGAACCCTTCAACTCAACAATAACAAACACCAGAAAATATTTCAAGTTTCTGCAGTCATTCTAAAATAGCATTTATAAAATACCTCAGCAAGGCTGTAAAACGTTACTTTATGACCAGTACAAGCGTCCATAACCACAAAAATAAACGGGTTCACTACGGCCTGAGGACCGCCTGGTGAACCCTTCAACCCAACAATAACAACAACAAGACGCCAACATTACCTCATCATCGGGGTCTTTTTTCACTGTCTTTTTCGTAATTTTTTTTTATTTTTCCCTCCACAATGGTCTTTAAAAATGCCAAGTCGAGGCGTCCAGGAGACCATAGACGGAAGAGGAAACATGATGAGCAGGAGAGAGAGAGAATTAAACGTGTGAAGAGAGATTCATATGTAGTAACTGACCAGGAATCACACGTTGATGATTCTAAGATTGATGATATTGTATCTAACATTTGTAAATCAAAGATTGATGAATCTAACTTTGATAAAGATAATGTTGATGAATCTAAGATTGATGAATCTAATAATGAATGTAAGATTGATGAATCAGAGATTGATGTATCTAATATTGATGAATCTAACATTAATAAATCTAACATTGATGATTCTGTTAGTGAATCCAACATCGATGAATCTTGTATTGATGAATCGAACATTTGCAGATCTAAGGTTGATGAATCTAATGTCGATTCATCAACCCTGAGTAACAAAGGTGAATGTTCGAGGTCTATGATGAATTGCAAGGTTGTGGTCGGGGCTTCACTGGAAACCATAGAGCAGGAGCTGTTGTTGTGGTATCAACAGAAGTGCGAAGAGCAGCGGGATGCGCCGGTCTACGGCTGGATGATCTGCGACAAGGCCAGAGAATTGTATGGGAAGTTGAGGATGACGGAGACGGTGTCGTTCTGCCCCAGTTGGCTGGAGTCGTTCAGGTCCCGTCACGGTATTACCGCCAGGAAGAACTTTAACGAAGAGAAGTATTCTGCCGGCGAAGTTGACGGCTACCAGAGTCAGTTTGCTGAACTGGTGACCAGACACCAGTTGACGGCAGACCGGATATATAACGTCGACGAGACCGGATTATTTTGGCGCAGGTTTCCCTTGGGGAATCACAGCCACAACGGAGAGCCGCAGAATAACGAGGATCGACTGACTGTGGTTTGTTGTGCAAATGGTGCCGGAACGCACCGCTGTAAATTAATGGTGATAGGCAACAGTGTTGAGCCTAAAGGTGTGAAAAACCTTCCGATCATCTATAGGGTTCACAAAGATTCTTACATAAATCAAGTTCTCTTTCAAGATTGGTTTTATAATCATTTTGTTCCTGAAGTCAAGAAAAACTTCATAAAAACGGGTCATCCAGCAGACAGTACGGCACTGTTGTTGCTCGACAAAAGTAACGCTCACCCTAGGCTGCAAGATTTACGCAGCGGTAATATCTTTGCAGAGTTCTTGCCTGACAGTAAAACTGGTTTAATACAACCGATGGAACAAGGAGTCGTTCAGGACGTCAAAGCTCGTTACAGGAAAATTTTTATACGGAGGTTAATCGCACACAACGGAAGTATGGAAGAATTTAACAAAAGTTTCACCATTAACGAAGCAATTTCTGACATTACAAAAGCTTGGGAACTTGTTACAAATTCAAGTTTGAAAAAAAGTTGGAGAAAACTCTGGCCCGACATTTCTTTTATTGATTCTGACGACGAGGAATTTGAAGGTTTTAAACCAAAGAGAATAAGTAAGAGGAACTCTCTGAAACAAGAAATATTAGATGACATTAAAGTTATCGAGGCTCCAGAAGTGAAGAAAATGTTCGAGTCGGAGAACCTGGAAGAGTCCATTGATAAGTGGCTAGACTGTGACGATGCTGCCCCAACAATAGATCGTCTGACTAATCATGAAGTTGGTGACAGTCTTAAAAATCCAAACACAACAGTTGAAATACACTCTGTTGATTCTGATGACAATGAAGACATCCATCCATCGTCTTCAGATCATAATCCAACGACTTTCAACTCCAATCGAACTCCAAACAAATGTGTTGAAACTGATGATAATGAAGAAATCAGTGCATCAATTTTGGATCAAAATTCCAAGGACAAAAAAGAATCCATTGATAAACTGGGAGATCATGACAAAGTCGGCCCCACGACACAATGTTGCACCGAAGATGATCTCACTGAAATTGTTCAACGTCCTAAAACGATTGATGAAACCGATTCTGACGATTCTGATAATGAAAGCCCTCTACCAACCCTAGAGGAGAGTTTGAAGAAAGTAGAAACCTTAATTCGTTTCATGGAGTCTAGAAAGGAATTTACTCATGAGCAAATCATAGAGCAATATCAAATAGAAAAAATTCTCTTGTCTCTGAAAATACAGACACTGGAGCAGCATTCCTCAAACACCGTTTCAAAAAAGCATATTAAATCATCACCGTCTCCACCTGTTCGATCGCCAAGCCCCATTAGACGGATAAAACCAATTTTTAAGGTAACTAAAATGAAACTTAGCACTTATGTGTACCTGTGCATAAACTAACAAATTTCACCCTTCAAACCATACCACAGGCGGGGATAGAACCCACGATCAGAGAGCCATAAAACTCCAGACTGACATGTTAGCCACTGGGCCCTTCAAGGGGATTTTCTTGATGCTGGTGAAGAGCTCTTGATCCAAGGATTTAGCCCTCTACAAGTTTATTGTTTCCCCCTCCTGTATATAATAATAAATTTTTTTTTTTTATTATCACACTGGCCGATTCCCACCAAGGCAGGGTGGCCCAAAAAAGAAAAACTTTCACCATCATTCACTCCATCACTGTCTTGCCAGAATGGTGCTTTACACTACAGTTTTTAAACTGCAACATTAACACCCCTCCTTCAGAGTGCAGGCACTGTACTTTCTATCTCCAGGACTCAAGTCCGGCACTGCCAGGTTAACTGAATCCCTTCATAAATGTTACTTTGCTCACACTCCAACAGCACGTCAAGTATTAAAAACCATTTGTCTCCATTCACTCCTATCAAACACGCTCACGCATGCCTGCTGGAAGTCCAAGCCCCTCGCACACAAAACCTCCTTTACCCCCTCCCTCCAACCTTTCCTAGGCCGACCCCTACCCCGCCTTCCTTCCACTACAGACTGATACACTCTTGAAGTCATTCTGTTTCGCTCCATTCTCTCTACATGTCCGAACCACCTTAACAACCCTTCCTCAGCCCTCTGGACAACAGTTTTGGTAATCCCGCACCTCCTCCTAACTTCCAAACTACGAATTCTCTGCATTATTTTCACACCACACATTGCCCTCAGACATGACATCTCCACTGCCTCCAGCCTTCTCCTCGCTGCAACATTCATCACCCATGCTTCACACCCATATAAGAGCGTTGGTAAAACTATACTCTCATACATTCCCCTCTTTGCCTCCAAGGACAAAGTTCTTTGTCTCCACAGACTCCTAAGTGCACCACTCACTCTTTTCCCCTCATCAATTCTATGATTCACCTCATCTTTCATAGACCCATCCGCTGACACGTCCACTCCCAAATATCTGAATACGTTCACCTCCTCCATACTCTCTCCCTCCAATCTGATATCCAATCTTTCATCACCTAATTTTTTTGTTATCCTCATAACCTTACTCTTTCCTGTATTCACTTTCAATTTTCTTCTTTTGCACATCCTACCAAATTCATCCACCAATCTCTGCAACTTCTCTTCAGAATCTCCCAAGAGCACAGTGTCATCAGCAAAGAGCAACTGTGACAACTCCCACTTTATGTGTGATTCTTTATCTTTTAACTCCACGCCTCTTGCCAAGACCCTCGCATTCACTTCTCTTACAACCCCATCTATAAATATATTAAACAACCACGGTGACATCACACATCCCTGTCTAAGGCCCACTTTTACTGGGAAATAATTTCCCTCTTTCCTACACACACTAACTTGAGCCTCACTATCCTCGTAAAAACTCTTCACTGCTTTCAGTAACCTACCTCCTACACCATACACCTGCAACATTGCCCCCCTATCCACCCTGTCATACGCCTTTTCCAAATCCATAAATGCCACAAAGACCTCTTTAGCCTTATCTAAATACTGTTCACTTATATGTTTCACTGTAAACACCTGGTCCACACACCCCCTACCTTTCCTAAAGCCTCCTTGTTCATCTGCTATTCTATTCTCCGTCTTACTCTTAATTCTTTCAATAATAACTCTACCATACACTTTGCCAGGTATACTCAACAGACTTATCCCCCTATAATTTTTGCACTCTCTTTTATCTCCTTTGCCTTTATACAAAGGAACTATGCATGCTCTCTGCCAATCCCTAGGTACCTTACCCTCTTCCATACATTTATTAAATAATTGCACCAACCACTCCAAAACTATATCCCCACCTGCTTTTAACATTTCTATCTTTATCCCATCAATCCCGGCTGCCTTACCCCCTTTCATTTTACCTACTGCCTCACGAACTTCCCCCACACTCACAACTGGCTCTTCCTCACTCCTACAAGATGTTGTTCCTCCTTGCCCTATACACGAAATCACAGCTTCCCTATCTTCATCAACATTTAACAATTCCTCAAAATATTCCCTCCATCTTCCCAATACCTCTAACTCTCCATTTAATAACTCTCCTCTCCTATTTTTAACTGACAAATCCATTTGTTCTCTAGGCTTCCTTAACTTGTTAATCTCACTCCAAAACTTTTTCTTATTTTCAACAAAATTTGTTGATAACATCTCACCCACTCTCTCATTTGCTCTCTTTTTACATTGCTTCACCACTCTCTTAACCTCTCTCTTTTTCTCCATATACTCTTCCCTCCTTGCATCACTTCTACTTTGTAAAAACTTCTCATATGCTAACTTTTTCTCCCTTACTACTCTCTTTACATCATCATTCCACCAATCGCTCCTCTTCCCTCCCGCACCCACTTTCCTGTAACCACAAACTTTTGCAGAACACTCTAACACTACATTTTTAAACCTACCCCATACCTCTTCGACCCCACTGCCTATGCTCTCATTAGCCCATCTATCCTCCAATAGCTGTTTATATCTTACCCTAACTGCCTCCTCTTTTAGTTTATAAACCTTCACCTCTCTCTTCCCTGATGCTTCTATTCTCCTTGTATCCCATCTACCTTTTACTCTCAGTGTAGCTACAACTAGAAAGTGATCTGATATATCTGTGGCCCCTCTATAAACATGTACATCCTGAAGTCTACTCAACAGTCTTTTATCTACCAATACATAATCCAACAAACTACTGTCATTTCGCCCTACATCATATCTTGTATACTTATTTATCCTCTTTTTCTTAAAATATGTATTACCTATAACTAAACCCCTTTCTATACAAAGTTCAATCAAACGGCTCTCATTATCATTTACACCTGGCACCCCAAACTTACCTACCACACCCTCTCTAAAAGTTTCTCCTACTTTAGCATTCAGGTCCCCTACCACAATTACTCTCTCACTTGGTTCAAAGGCTCCTATACATTCACTTAACATCTCCCAAAATCTCTCTCTCTCCTCTGCATTCCTCTCTTCTCCAGGTGCATACACGCTTATTATGACCCACTTCTCGCATCCAACCTTTACTTTAATCCACATAATTCTTGAATTTACACATTCATATTCTCTTTTCTCCTTCCATAACTGATCATTCAACATTACTGCTATCCCTTCCTTTGCTCTAACTCTCTCAGATACTCCAGATTTAATCCCATTTATTTCCCCCCACCGAAACTCCCTTACCCCCTTCAGCTTTGTTTCGCTTAGGGCCAGGACATCCAACTTCTTTTCATTCATAACATCAGCAATCATCTGTTTCTTGTCATCAGCACTACATCCACGCACATTCAAGCATTCCAGTTTTATAAAGTTTTTCTTCTTCTCTTTTTTAGTAAATGTCTACAGGAGAAGGGGTTACTAGCCCATTGCTCCCGGCATTTTAGTCGCCTCATACGACACGCATGGCTTACGGAGGAAAGATTCTTTTCCACTTCCCCATGGACAATAGAAGAAATAAAGAGGAACAAGAGCTATTTAGAAAAAGGAGAAAAACCTAGATGTATGTATATATATATGCATGTGCGTGTCTGTGAAGTGTGACCAAAGTGTAAGTAGGAGTAGCAAGATATCCCTGTTATCTAGCGTGTTTATGAGACAGAAAAAGACACCAGCAATCCTACCATCATACAAAACAGTTACAGGTTTCTGTTTCACAGTCATTTGGCAGGACGGTAGTGTACTTCCCTGGGTGGTTGCTGTCTACCAACCTACTACCTATAATAATAATAATAATAATAATAATTCATTTTATAAATTTCACATTGTTAGCAGTAAATTATGCTGTATGATCCTGCAGGTTTAGTGCTTCCCCATGATAATAATAATAATTATAATAATAGCAATAAATTAGAAGCATTGTTCAGAAAATATTAATTCCTTAAAACACATTACAGTATTTACACAAAGTAACGATGGAATAAAAACTCCCGAGTACCGTCATAGAAGCTAAGATGTTGTGTAGTTTTAAAAATAGGTTGGATAAATACATGAGTGGGTGTGAGTTGGACCTGACTAGCTGTGCTACTAGGTCGTTTGCCATGCTCTTTCTTAAGTGACGTGTCTGACCTCACTAGGTCAAGGCATTGGCTTAAGCTGGTGCGAGAATTGGACCTGCCTCACATGGGCCAGTAGGCCTGTTGCAGTGTTCTTTCTTTCTTATGTTCTTAAAGTCAATTAAATTGCCGTTACCAAAGTAAAATTTTTACACTGTCATAATTTGATATACAGTGGAACCTCAAATATCGAACTTTCTTCGGTCCAGAAGGCTGTTCGAGTGCCACTACCGAACGAATTTATTCCCATCAGGAATAATGTAAATTAGATTAGACCATTTAAGACCCTCAAAAATACACTAATAAAAGCACTTACAAAAATACACTTACATAATTGGTTGAGTTGGGAGCGGTTCGATTTTTGAGATTCCACTGTACTGTAATTTAGTGTATAAATGTTAATAATGTATCATAGAGTGTAAGTGTGTTTCTAATTTGTTTTTCTTGTTATTAACACATCAACCATTTCCAACCAAATTTGTGTGGCCCAAAAAGAAAAACTTTCACCATCATTCACTCCATCATTGTCTTGCCAGAGGCGTGGTTACACTACAGTTAGAAAACTGTGACATTAACATCCCTCCTTCAGAGTGTAGACACTGTACTTTTAATTATTTTTGTATAAAATCAGAGTAACCGAGAGAAGGAGAGGGTGGATTAGACCTGACTAAGGTTAGTAGACCTAGTGTAGTTCACCTCTGTTATACTGGTGCTCCTAGACTTACAATGGGGTTATGTTTCTTCGAATCCATCATAAGCTGAAAACATTGTAAGTCAGTTATGAATACAGTGGAACCTGGGTTTTCGTATGCCCTAGTTATTCTCCACAAAATGTATTTTTTGCTAATATTTTTGGGTGTCTGGAACGGATTAATTGGATTTACATTATTTCTTATGGGAAATATTAACAAAAAAATACGTGCTTGGTTCCAACCAACCGGTCGTAAGTCAAAATGGATGCAAGTTGAACCTTATGCTTTTAGTACTATATTTTATAGTGTAAGGTTTAGGACAGTTTATTTGCATACAAAACATTCATATGCATAAAAACATATGAAAACATTCGTATGCATGAACAGAAAAGTACAAAATAACTTAAGCTAAGCTGTAAACAGTACGGTCATAAGTACGAGTGGTCGTATGTCAAGCAGGTCATAAATCGGATGGTACTTGTAATCAATGTGTGTGTAAATCAATGTAAGGTAATTATCTAAAGTTTCATCTCCAAAGTAATTGCTGCAGCACCATTGTATAATCGAAATATCATAAGTTGAATCATCAAAAGTCGAGGACCACCTGTAGTATGCATTTACATTTTTGTTATTTCTAGATACCTTATTAATGAATGGTCGTTTTTCTTCAGCGCAAGAATAGTTCAGATGGTGAGACTATGCCCAAGAAGAAGAGGAACCTGTTGATGTTAGACGAGAAGGTGAGGATGTTGGACTTTCTGGCTCGTGGCGACTCGAATACCTCAGTGGCCAGAAGATTTGGTATTAACTCATCAACATTGCAATCCATTAAGAAGTGTGAGAAGAAGATTAGGGATAATGTGAAGAGTAGTAGTGCAGTGGGTGCCAAAATGATCAAAAGTGTTCGTAATCCCAACCTAGTGAAGATGGAGACTCACCTTAATGTCTGGATTGAGGACATGCATCAAAGAAATATAACATTTGACCGCTCCACCATACGTAAGAAAGCCAGTACAATATATGAGAGTCTTGTATCATCCAGTGGGGAAGATAGTAATGCACCCTTCTTTGTTGCTAGTAGTGGCTGGTTTTTAAAGTTTATGAAAAGGTATGGTCTGCATGATATTAATATCACGGGAGAGACTGCATATCTTAATGCAGCTCAGAACTATGTTTCTGAATTTAAGCAGATCGTAGAAGAGGGGAAATACCTGCCAGAGCAGGTGTTTAATGCTGACGAGATGACCCTCTTCTGGAAGAGGATGCCAGAACGAACTTACATCTCCAAGAATGAAAAATGTGCTCCTGGTTTTAAGGCAGCTAAAGACAGGTTGACTGTCCTCCTCTGTACCAATGCTAAGGGAGACTGTATAATCATGCCAATGTTACTCTACCACTCTTTTAACCCCCGGGCACTTAAAAACAGAGATAAGGATAATATGTCAGTTTTCTGGAGGTTCAATACAAACTCCTGGCTCAATAGACATATTTTTAGGGAATGGTTTCACCAATGCTTTGTACCTGGAGTCGAGGGCTATCTCAAGTCCAAGCAGTTGCCTTTTAAAGCCTTACTGCTCCTAGACAATGCTCCTACCCACCCACGTGACTTAACTCACTCATATCCTAACATCAAGGTAGAGTTCTTGCCTCCTCAGATGGCTCCTATACTTCAGCCTTTAAATCAAGGGGTTATTGAAGCATTTAAGAGGTATTACACAATATGCACTTTCCGCCGTATTTTCAGTAGCATCGAAAGAGATCCAGAAAAGGACTTGGACAAGTGTTGGAAGGAATATAATATTGCACACTGTATTGAAAATGTCAGGGAGGCAATTGATGAGGTCACAGAATCTGCCATCAATGCCTGTTGGAAGAAGTTGTGGAGCGAAGCGGTGAATGACTTCAGCATGTTACCCGATGTTGAGGAGGAGGTGAGAAGAATTCTTAGGCTGGCTCGGCAATTTGGAGGTGAAGGTTTTGTTGACATGAAGCAGACAGAGGTGGAGGAACTACTTGCTTCTCACAACGCTCAGCTGACGAATGAGGAAGTTGAAGAGATGCTAAAGGATGATGAGACAGATAAGAATGACCCTGTTGATTCCAGCACAAGCAAATTGAATCTGAAAAACTTGTCGCAGCTGAAGGCAGACATAACATCAGTGATCGAGAGATATTCTGCACTGGATCCTGTGAAGGAGCGAAGCACGAAGTTCAAGAGAGGACTAGAGGAATTGTTCGAACCTTATAACAAACTCCATCAGTCCCAGCTTTCGTGCAAGCCTGCGATCGACTCACGTTTTTTTAAAGTTGAATCATCGTCCACAGGAATGACCACTTCCAACACCATCGAAGAAACATCTGCATCTACCTGTGAAATACCTGTGACTACAGAAGTAACTACAATGGCCAACAACAAACAAACAACTGCAGAAAATCCCAACAAAGCAACAACTGCAGCTGCCAGTACCACCAACAAAACTACAGCTGAAACCACCACCAAATCAACAACTGCAGCTGTAACCACCACCACCAAATCAACACCTGCACCTACAACCACCACTAACATAACTGCACCTGCAACCACCACTAACAAATCAACAACTATAGCTGAAACCACCACCAAAAAATCAACATCTACAGCCACCCCCACCAAAGCAACAACTGCACCTGCAACCACCACCACCAAATCAACACCAGTACCTGCAACCACCACCACCAAATCAACACCAGTACCTGCAACCACCACCACCAAATCAACAACTGCACCTGCAACCACCACCACCAAATCAACACCAGTACCTGCAACCACCACCACCAAAGCAACAACTGCACCTGCAACCACCACCACCAAATCAACACCAGTACCTGCAACCACCACCACCAAATCAACACCAGTACCTGCAACCACCACCACCAAAGCAACAACTGCACCTGCAACCACCACCACCAAATCAACACCAGTACCTGCAACCACCACCACCAAATCAACACCAGTACCTGCAACCACCACCACCAAAGCAACACCAGTACCTGCAACCACCACCACTAAATCAACACCTGTACCTGCAACCACCACAAACAAAACAATTGCAGCTATAACCACCACCAAAGTAACAACCACAACCAGCACCAACAAATCACTAACTACAGCTGCCACAACAGCAACCACAGTCACCACCAGAGCAATAACCAGAACCACCACTTTCAACAATACAACAACCACAGCAGCCACCACAGAAAGAGCCACATCGTCCTCCACAAGAAGTCGTCACTAACAAGTTATCCTCCGAGGATCATGAAGAATTAGACTTCTTATGCCACAGGTAAAGTGAATTGAAATGTATTCATAATTAATAATAAGAATAATATTTTTTTCTAGGTAGTAGGTTGGTAAACAGCATCCACCCAGGGAGGTACTACCGTCCTGCCAAGTGAGTGTACAATGAAAACCTGTAATTGTTTTACATGAATTAGGATTGCTGGTGTCTTTTGTCTGTCTCATAAATATGCAAGATTTCAGGTACGTCTTGCTACTTCTGCTTACACATAGATCACACTACACATACATGTACAAGCATATATATACACACCCCTCTGGGTATTCTTCTATTTTCTTTCTAGTTCTTGTTCTTGTTTATTTCCTCTTATCTCCATGGGGAAGTGGAACAGAATTCTTCCTCCGTAAGCCATGTGTGTTGTAAGAGGCGACTAAAATGCCGGGAGCAAGGGGCTAGTAACCCCTTCTCCCATATAAATTACTAAATTTAAAAGAGAAACTTTCGTTTTTCTTTTTGGGCCACCCTGCTTTGGTGGGATACGGCCGGTGTGGAAAGAAAGAATAATATTTTTTATTTTGACATGATGTGTACAGTGGTACCTCGGGATACGAACTTAATTCATTCCAGAAGGCTGTTTGAGTGCTGATACCGAATAAATTTATTCCCATAAGGAATAATGTATATTAGATTAATCCGTTTTAGACCCCCAAAAATACACTTACAAAAGCACTTACATAAATACACTTACATAATTGTTCGTGTTTTGAGCTGTTCGTATCCCGAGGTACCACTGTATTATGTACTCTAAGTAAAGGTACGTAAAAAAAAATATTTCTGCATGTTCACAACAGGACCCTGACCAAGCCAGGATAAGACTACTATAATATTGTTTAAGTAAGTTTATTTATATACAGGTACACATAAATACAGTGGACCCCCGCATAACGATCAGCTCCCAATGCGACCAATTATGTAAGTGTATTTATGTAAGTGCATTTGTACATGCATGTTTGGGGGTCTGAAATGGACTAATCTACTTCACAATATTCCTTATGGGAACAAATTCGGTCAGTACTGGCACCTGAACATACTTCTGGAGTGAAAAAATATCATTAATCGGGGGTCCACTGTACAATTGTCATACATAGTGACGTGTGTAAATTACCCGCCAGGACGACCCAGAAGTGTCAGAGAAAGTGACTTACAGTGGAACCTTGGTCTTCGTATGCCCTAGTTTATATGTAAAACTATATAGTTATTCTCTCTAAAATGCATTTTTTGTTAATATTTTTGGGGGTCTGGAATGGATTAATTGGATTTACATTATTTCTTATGAGAAATATTGCTTCAGTTTTCATACAATTCAGGTTTTTGTCAGACTTTTTCGAACGGATTAATGACGAAAACCGAAGTTCCACTGTATTTCCATTGAGGTCCTTATACACTGTATGCCATTGGGGTCCTCTTATTCCATTGGGGTCCTTGTATTTCATTGGTTAGGTAAGATTTGTCAGGAAACAGGACAAGCGTTTCCTGACGCAGGTCTTAGACGATAACCCACCTTTGGAGCTTTTGGTCATCTGACCGAGGCCTTCTGCTGGCTTACCAGTCCACCTCTTTAAAAATTATAGTCATAGTTAAAACCATTTATAATATTTCATTGGGGTGTCTGTATCCCATTGGGAAAACATTTCTCTTTAGCAGATCTTTTGATATCATTTATCATAGTGTTTATTTTTTCATTATTATTATCCTGTTTATAGGTTGATGTGCGGGTGTTTGTGAATTTATTGAAAGAACAAGTATTCCATAGTAACAAAAACCCAAATTAGCATTATTGTTAAATGAGTTTCATTAATAGACCCCTGGCTGTCTTAACAAGGCACTGGACAGGCACCTAAAGTCAGTACCTGACCAGCTGATCTGTGGTTTGTACGTCGAATTGCGTGTGGCCAACAGTAACAGCCTGGTTGATCAGGCCCTGATTCACCATGAGGCCAGGTCACAGACCGGGCTGTGGGGGCGTTGACCCCTGAAACCCTCTCCAGGTAAACTCCAGATCTTGCCACTAGATGGCACTATGTTAAATTAAATTTTTTTTATCTGCCACATTTCAAATTTCTGTCTTTATTTCTTACAGAGAGAATCACAGATCATCCGGAACTTTTACATAACACTTGCAAGATAGTGAGGTTTCCTGTGGCTCAGCACCAACGGTCTGTTGCAGGAAATAGTTTATGTACTTGCTAAAAGTTTTTGACCCTCCTGGTGGGAATCCTCGTACAATATTTTAAAAGGAAGAACTGGCGACTCGTGGCTCAGTGGCAGCACCTTTGGGTTATAACCAAAGGTTCTGCGTTTGATCCTGGGCAGGGTAAGACATATGAGCAGTTTCCTTGCACTTCTTGTCCTTATTCACTTAACAGCAAGTAGGTACCTGTATTCACTTAATAGCAAGTAGGTACCCTTATTCACTTAACAGCAAGTAGATACCCTTACTCAATAGCAAGTAGGTACCCTTACTCACTTAACAGCAAGTAGGTACCCTTATTCACTTAACAGCAGGTAGCTACCCTTACTCACTTAACAGCAAGTAGGTACCCTTACTCACTTATCAGCAAGTAGGTACCCTTATTCACTTAACAGCAAGTAGGTACCCTTATTCACTTAACAGCAGGTAGCTACCCTTATTCACTTAACAGCAAGTAGGTACCCTTATTCACTTAACAGCAAGTAGGTACCCTTATTCACTTAACAGCAAGTAGGTACCCTTATTCACTTAACAGCAAGTAGGTACCCTTATTCACTTAACAGCAGGTAGATACCCTTACTCACTTAACAGCAAGTAGGTACCCTTATTCACTTAACAGCAAGTAGGTACCCTTATTCACTTAACAGCAAGTAGGTACCCTTATTCACTTAACAGCAGGTAGCTACCCTTATTCACTTAACAGCAAGTAGGTACCCTTATTCACTTAACAGCAAGTAGGTACCCTTATTCACTTAACAGCAAGTAGGTACCCTTATTCACTTAACAGCAAGTAGGTACCCTTATTCACTTAGCAGGTAGATACCCTTACTCACTTAACAGCAAGTAGGTACCCTTATTCACTTAACAGCAGGTAGCTACCCTTACTCACTTAACAGCAAGTAGGTACCCTTATTCACTTAACAGCAAGTAGGTACCCTTATTCACTTAACAGCAGGTAGCTACCCTTACTCACTTAACAGCAAGTAGGTACCCTTATTCACTTAACAGCAGGTAGATACCCTTACTCACTTAACAGCAAGTAGGTACCCTTATTCACTTAACAGCAAGTAGGTACCCTTATTCACTTAACAGCAAGTAGGTACCCTTATTCACTTAACAGCAGGTAGCTACCCTTACTCACTTAACAGCAAGTAGGTACCCTTATTCACTTAACAGCAAGTAGGTACCCTTACTCACTTAACAGCAAGTAGGTACCCTTATTCACTTAACAGCAGGTAGATACCCTTACTCACTTAGCAGCAAGTAGGTACCCTTATTCACTTAACAGCAAGTAGGTACCCTTACTCACTTAACAGCAAGTAGGTACCCTTATTCACTTAACAGCAGGTAGATACCCTTACTCACTTAACAGCAAGTAGGTACCCTTATTCACTTAACAGCAAGTAGGTACCCTTACTTAACAGCAAGTAGGTACCCTTATTCACTTAACAGCAGGTAGCTACCCTTACTCACTTAACAGCAAGTAGGTACCCTTATTCACTTAACAGCAAGTAGGTACCCTTACTCACTTAACAGCAAGTAGGTACCCTTATTCACTTAACAGCAGGTAGCTACCCTTACTCACTTAACAGCAAGTAGGTACCCTTATTCACTTAACAGCAAGTAGGTACCCTTACTCACTTAACAGCAAGTAGGTACCCTTATTCACTTAACAGCATGTAGCTACCCTTACTCACTTAACAGCAAGTAGGTACCCTTATTCACTTAACAGCAAGTAGGTACCCTTACTCACTTAACAGCAAGTAGGTACCCTTATTCACTTAACAGCAAGTAGGTACCCTTATTCACTTAACAGCAAGTAGGTACCCTTACTCACTTAACAGCAAGTAGGTACCCTTACTCACTTAACAGCAAGTAGGTACCCTTACTCACTTAACAGCAAGTAGGTACCCTTATTCACTTAACAGCAAGTAGGTACCCTTATTCACTTAACAGCAAGTAGGTACCCTTACTCACTTAACAGCAAGTAGGTACCCTTACTCACTTAACAGCAAGTAGGTACCCTTACTCACTTAACAGCAAGTAGGTACCCTTATTCACTTAACAGCAAGTAGGTACCCTTATTCACTTAACAGCAAGTAGGTACCCTTATTCACTTAACAGCAGGTAGATACCTGGGTGTGAAAGAAGACATATATTTTTATTTATGACATTGAAAGAAGTGTCTCATTTTACGTGTCTCTTCACTCGTGGTGAAACCTTACCTATTAATGTCATAATTGTATATACAGTGGACCCCCGCGTAACGATTACCTCCGAATGCGACCAATTATGTAAGTGTATTTATGTAAGTGCATTTGTACGTGTATGTTTGGGGGTCTGAAATGGACTAATCTACTTCACAATATTCCTTATGGGAACAAATTCGGTCAGTACTGGCACCTGAACATACTTCTGGAGTGAAAAAATATCATTAACCGGGGGTCCACTGTATTTCAATTTTACTTTGGTACTAAAGCAATTACTTTGGAGATGCAACTTGGAGGTAATTACCCAGTATGATTTACTTTTAGGTACTGGTATTTAGTTTGTTACGGTAATTATTTACATATTCAGTGACGATAATTATTTATTTTCTTATTTAGGATATCATTATTTTTTGAATTACGATATTTGTAACTTACGATGGGTTTGTCAGAATGCAACCCCATCGTGAGTCAAGGACCACCTGTGTGTGTCACCAGTATCCTGCCAGTATCTCCATGCCTTGTACAACCAGGTACCTGAGTGTCAGCCAACTGTTGTATATACACCCTTAACTCTACATAAATGTCTTTCCACGCCTTGTTGGTGTTACCATTTATGTCCTGTCGTGGGTAATATTGTGGGAGGTTATACAGCCGAGCATTGAAAGAGCTGATGTCAGGTAACAACCAAACATTTTATACCTTTGCACAGTATACACAATGTAGTTTACATGCAATAAAATATTGTTAGACACAAAAGAAAACTGCTGACATGAGGTGCATTTCTGGCAGCTCTTACTTTAAAAATTCAGTGGTGTAAACAAATAAAAATGAGAAATAACTTGTACTCGGGGTGGCAGCTTACGAGGTTTTTAAGTGAGGCTTACTTGTGATTTGTTCCTGCCATGGTATTGTAACCATTTTTTGTGTAAAAATAACATGTGTATGGAGTCGTCATCTCAGCAGCTAGTACTGAGATTACTTCCTCAACAGTTGGGCTTGTTAATAATAACTCACAAATAAGCCAAACTTTAAAGAAACTTGATATGACCTCTTAGGCCATGCTGGAACATTATAATATCAACAGTGACTTAATAATGATTTGAGATGAACTTGAACTTCATCTAAAGTTCAGTTTGAAGGCTATTTGTGAATTGGTCCACCTGGGCTGTGGTTTGTACATCAGTTTACGTGTGGCCAGCATCTGGTTGATCAGTCCCTGATCCACCACGAGGCCTGGTCATGGACCGGGTCATGGGGGCGATGACCCCTGAAGCCTCTCCAGGTATACAGTGCTAATGTTATCTAGCAAAGAAAAATCTTTATAAGACGGAAATTTTGTACAAACATTTAAAAATAAATTAATTAAGGTTACCAACTATAACATATATTTTAAACTTTTTTATATTTTTATATTGTCCAAAACTTTCATGTTTAAAATAAATATATTGTACAGGTTCACATCCCTTTATCCGAAATTCTGAAATTCGAAAAGTTCCTAAAACTGAAGTTTTTTCGTGGAGTGTGGAGCGTCGGTCATCTCAGTGCTGGGTCACGCCGCCACATAGTGGCGTTGACAATCATTCTGAAATTCAAAACAATACAGGCCCCAAGGGTTTTGGATAAAGGGATGAGGACCAATTTATGTAATACACCTACCATCTGACTTACGACCTGCTCGACTTACGACCACTTGACTTACGACCGTGTTTTTTATGCCAAATTTCTGGGAAATAAACAAGTATTTGTGTTGTAATAAAGTTGGTAGAATTACCGACAATATGTAAAGTAAAAGGACACAAGTGCAATTAATGTGACATTTATTGTGGCAACGTTTCGCTCTCCAGTAATAGCTTGATAAAGCTCCTGGAGAGCGAAACGTTGCCACAATGAAATATCACATTAGTTACACTTGTGTCCTTTTACTTTACAAGTATTTGTGTTGTACACAGTGTTTATGCTAAACCTTACAGTATAAAATACAGTACTAACAGCATAAAAAGTAAAGTAAAACATGAAATACCAAAATAAAACAGTAAAATAAAGTCATTACAAAAATGTTTTGTTGATATTCAGTAGTAAAGTTCGACTTACGACCGGTTTCTCGGAACCGAACTCGGTCGTAAGTCGGATGGTAGGTGTACTTTATCGCATCTACGTATTTATATTCTAGAGGAACAGAGTTATG
The DNA here is from genome assembly GCF_038502225.1 of Cherax quadricarinatus. Taxonomy (NCBI): domain Eukaryota; kingdom Metazoa; phylum Arthropoda; class Malacostraca; order Decapoda; family Parastacidae; genus Cherax; species Cherax quadricarinatus. Next base: position 9,690,672 of record NC_091389.1, on the reverse strand, counting down.
CTTGTGGTGTCCTGCCTTCAATGCTTTGCTTATCATATACGTATTTATTGTAAACATTCCTTTGATATACCTTTGACGGCTTTTGAGTATGTATCTAGATAGGCTAGTCTGGTATTAGCTTGATCAACCAGGCTGTTGCTGACCTGCTGCCCCACACATTCATCACAGCCTGGTTGATCTGGCACCTAGTGAAGATACTTGTCCAGCTTCCTGTTGAAGACTTCTGCACTTGTTACAACAGTGTTTCTGATATTTTCTGGTAGGATGTTGAATGATCTGATATGAGTGAATGGAGACAAGGAGTTGTTAATGGACATACTGTTGGAGTGCGAGCAAGGTAATGAGGGGATTCAGGCAAACCGGGTAGCTGGACTTGAGTCCTGGAGGTGGGAAGTACAGTGGAACCCCGAGTTTGGAACTTTCTTCGTTCCAGAAGGCTGTTCAAGTGCTGATACCGAATGAATTTGTTCCCATAAGGAATAATGTAAATTAGATTAATCTGTTTCAGACCCCCAAAAATACACTTACAAAAGCACTGACAATAATACACTTACATAAATAAATAAAGTTTCTTTGTATAGGTTATGATGTGTAATTAGAATTTTGATTTGCTAAGTACAAAGATAGCCATTATCATGCCGAGGCATTTCAGGTAAACTAATCCTAATACACCTACCCTCCGACTTACGACCTGCTCGACTTACAACCACTCGACTCACGACCGTGTTTTTTATGCCAAATTTCTGGGAAATAAACAAGTATTTGTGTTGTAATAAAGTTGGTAGAATTACCGACAATATGTAAAGTAAAAGGACACAAGTGCAACTAATGTGACATTTATTGTGGCAACGTTTCGCTCTCCAGTAATAGCTTGATAAAGCTCCTGGAGAGCGAAACGTTGCCACAATGAAATATCACATTAGTTACACTTGTGTCCTTTTACTTTACAAGTATTTGTGTTGTACACAGTGTTTATGCTAAACCTTACAGTATAAAATACAGTACTAACAGCATAAAAAGTAAAGTAAAACATGAAATACCAAAATAAAACAATAAAATAAAGTCATTACAAAAATGTTTTGTTGATATTCAGTAGTAAAGTTCGACTTACGACCGGTTTCTCGGAACTGAACTCGGCCGTAAGTCGGATGGTAGGTGTACATAGTAACTAATTAAAACTAGATAAGATAATAGTACATAGTAATTATACTTAATAAACATGGAATAGTGGTTAGTTGTTTTATAGTCTTATTTGGACTTAATAAATCTCATGTAAACTTAGTACAAAATCTAATTTACAAGTAATGGTGCAGGTGGTAATATTTTATGGATTGGTAGAATTAAAAGCCAGGAGGTCACATGATAAGACTAATTAGCAGATGTTTTGGCAGATTTGGTTAATATTGAGAAACAAAATGATTTTATGGAATGGCAGAACTAAGAGCCTAGAGGTCACATGATAGTAGATGTTTGGTTGATTTGGTTAATATTGTGAGATAAGATGATTTTTTAGCAGAGTCCTAAATTTATAAGTTGTCTGGGGATCCTTGACCAGTTCCGGTAGCGAGTTCCAGATCTTCGGACCTTTTATGTGCATAGCGTTCTTGCATAGTGAGAGTCTGACTCGAGGGATGTTGAAAAGTGCCTTATGCCTTGTATTGTGACTGTGCATTCTGTTGTAACTGTCGAGTAGTTTTAGGGGAGGGTTTACAGTGGAGTTTAAAGTTCTGTACAGTGGACCCCCGGTTAACGATTTTAATCCGTGCAAGAGGGATAATTGTTATGCGAAATAATCGTTATGCGAATGAATTTTCCCCATAAGAAATAATGGAAATACAGTGGACCCCCGCATAACGATGGCATCACATAGCGATTTTTCCGCATACCGATTACTTTTATCGCAAAATTTTTGCCGCGCATACCGATTAAAAACCCGCTTACCGATTTTCGTCCGAGACGCGTCCAATGTGCCCTCAGCCAGCCTCACATGTGCCGGCCGTCCCATTGTTTACCAGCCAGCCTCCGCGGTAACATCCAAGCATACACTCGGAATATTTCGTATTATTACAGTGTTTTCGGTGCTGTTTCTGGAAAATAAGTGACCATGGGCCCCAAGAAAGCTTCTAGTGCCAACCCTGTGGTAAAAAGGGTGAGAATTAGTATGGAAATTAAGAAAGATTTTGAAGGGTTTGGGGCTAACCCTGAGAAGCCTATGCCAGTTGTGGAATCCATTGTGCCTACTTCAAAGATTAAGGAAATGTGTGCACAGTGGGTTGAACTGCAAACCTTTATAGATGAAAATCACCCTGACACAGCTGTTGCAAGCCGTGCTGGTGACTATTTCAATGACAATGTTGTGGCCCATTTTAGACAAATCGTAAAGGAACGGGAGGTACAGAGCTCTATGGACAGATTTGTTGTGCGACAGAGGTCCAGTGACTCTCAAGCTGGTCCTAGTGGCATTAAAAGAAGAAGGGAAGTAACCCCGGAAAAGGACTTGCTACCTCAAGTCGTAATGGAAGGGGATTCCCCTTCTAAACAGTAAGAAGATAATGCTCTCCCCTCCTCCCATCCCATCAATCATCACCAGATCTTCAATAAAAGTAAGTGTCATGTAATTGTGCATGCCTTTTTCAGTTTGTGTGTATTAAAATTAACATTTCATGTGGTAAAAAAAAAATTTTTTCATACTTTTGGGCGTCTTGCACGGATTAATTTTATTTCCATTATTTCTTATGGGGAAAATTCATTCGCATAACGATTATTTCGCATAACGATTATCCCTCTTGCACGGATTAAAATCGTTAACCGGGGGTCCACTGTAAAATTAATCCGTGCAAGACGCCCAAAAGTATGAAAAAAAATTTTTTTTACCACATGAAATGTTAATTTTAATACACACAAACTGAAAAAGGCATGCACAATTACATGACACTTACTTTTATTGAAGATCTGGTGATGATTGATGGGATGGGAGGAGGGGAGAGCATTATCTTCTTACTGTTTAGAAGGGGAATCCCCTTCCATTACGACTTGAGGTAGCAAGTCCTTTTCCGGGGTTACTTCCCTTCTTCTTTTAATGCCACTAGGACCAGCTTGAGAGTCACTGGACCTCTGTCGCACAACAAATCTGTCCATAGAGCTCTGTACCTCCCGTTCCTTTACGATTTGTCTAAAATGGGCCACAACATTGTCATTGAAATAGTCACCAGCACGGCTTGCAACAGCTGTGTCAGGGTGATTTTCATCTATAAAGGTTTGCAGTTCAACCCACTGTGCACACATTTCCTTAATCTTTGAAGTAGGCACAATGGATTCCACAACTGGCATAGGCTTCTCAGGGTTAGCCCCAAACCCTTCAAAATCTTTCTTAATTTCCATACTAATTCTCACCCTTTTTACCACAGGGTTGGCACTAGAAGCTTTCTTGGGGCCCATGGTCACTTATTTTCCAGAAACAGCACCGAAAACACTGTAATAATACGAAATATTCCGAGTGTATGCTTGGATGTTACCGCGGAGGCTGGCTGGTAAACAATGGGACGGCCGGCACATGTGAGGCTGGCTGAGGGCACATTGGACGCGTCTCGGACGAAAATCGGTAAGCGGGTTTTTAATCGGTATGCGCGGCAAAAATTTTGCGATAAAAGTAATCGGTATGCGGAAAAATCGCTATGTGATGCCATCGTTATGCGGGGGTCCACTGTATATGTAGTAGGCACAATAATAAGAGTGTATGTCTTGTATATTTAGCAAGTTGAGTCTTCTGAAAAGTGGTGTGTGCTGTCTAGCCCAGGAGCTGGTTATCACCCACACAGCAGTGTTTTGTTGGATTATTAAGGGTCTAAGGTGGTTGGCTGTGGTAGAGCCCCAGGCACAGATACCATAGGTGAGGCAAGGATATATTAGAGAGTGGTACAGGGTAAGGAGAGTCGTTTGTGGTACATAGTAGCATATCTTGGAAAGGATTCCTACTGATTTGGAAATTTTCTTGGCTATGTGATGGGTATGGGACTGAAATTTAAGATTACAGTCAAGGAGAAGACCCAGAAACTTGCCCTCCGTGCGTCTTGATATAGAGGAACCATTTAACAGTGTGTTGAGTTGAATATTTGGTCGAGTTGGAAGCAGTTTGAAACTCGGGGTACTACTGTACAGTGCTTGTATCCTGAAGGAAGGATGTCATCAGAATTGTGATATCAGCACACTTCTGGCAAAACAGAGATTGAATGAATGATGGTAAATGCGTTTACTTCTTTGGGTCACCGTACCTTGGCATGACATAGCTGTTAAAATAAAAAAAATATATGTAGATGTTAACCCCTTCAGGGTCCAAGGCCAAAATCTGAAGTGGTGCCCCAGTGTCCAAGAATTTAAAAAAAAAAAAAAATTTATTTTTTCTTATGAAATGGTAGAGAATCTTTTTGTGAATGTAATAAAACAAAAAATACGAAATTTGATGGAAAATTGACGAAATTATGCTCTCGTGAATTTTGATGTGTCAGCGATATTTACGAATCGGCGATTTTGCCAACTTTGACTCCCATTTTAGGCCAATTACATTATTCCAGTCGACCAAATTCTCAGCTATTTCACTAGTATTACTTCCATTCTATCGATTGAGCACAAGAAATCGCCAAGTCAACTGTGTCAACTACAAAATAAAGTGACCGGAAATTGGTAATTTGGCCAATTTAACACAAAGTTCAAAATATTCCAATTTCAAAATAGGGTCCAGAATAAACAATGTAGGTATTCCTGGCACTAAACTAACATTTCCTCTGTTCATTAGTTATGTTTTGAGGCTTTACAAATAAATTCCATTTTGATTTTTTATTCACATAATGAATTTTTATTCACACCAAAAAATAGAAGATTTACTGTTATGCAATATTGTAATAATTGTATAAATATCATCACCACATTTGTGAATGTATATTAGACCCACCAGCTGACGTGTATTAGACGTGTGAGGTCGTTTGTTTACTCTTGAATATCGGCAAAAAGTTAACATTTCCGCTACTTTGAGCTCAGTTTCAAGCCATTTTCAGTGCTAAAACCAATCAAAATCATCTCTATTTCTGTAATATGTCTTCCATTCTATCAAATGAGACCAAGAAATCACAAATACAACTATAAAAAACATACGAAAAAACACTGCAAAGTCGCTGTTTTAATCGAAAATCATGGTCTCAGTTTTTTTTTCTCTCATTATACACAGTGTGGTGCAGGATTTGTTTTATGTGGTGCACACATACCACATAGATGTATTCTCTCATATCTAGGCCCAAATTTACCACTCACAATTTATCAGAGTGAGCTGAGCTCATGGCGTAGATCTACGGTTTGGACCCTGAACGTAAAGCCGTAGATCTACGGAACAGACCCTGAAAGGGTTAAATCTCTGGTGACTGTAGCACGATTATACATATAGTATCATCATGTGCGAGACAGATGTTATATGTACAGTATAGTCATGTGCGTGACAGATATATGTACAGTATAGTCATGTGCGAGACAGATATATGTACAGTATAGTCATGTGCGAGACAGATATATGTACAGTATAGTCATGTGCATGACATATATGTACAGTATAGTCATGTGCGAGACAGATATACATGTACAGTATAGTCATGTGCGAGACAGATATACATGTATGTACAGTATAGTCATGTGCGTGACAGATATATGTACAGTATAGTCATGTGCGAGACAGATATATGTACAGTATAGTCATGTGCGTGACAGATATATGTACAGTGTGCGAGACAGATATATGTACAGTATAGTCATGTGCGTGACAGATATATGTACAGTATAGTCATGTGCGTGACAGATATATGTACAGTATAGTCATGTGCGTGACAGATATATGTACAGTATAGTCATGTGCGTGACAGATATATGTACAGTATAGTCATGTGCGTGACAGATATATGTACAGTATAGTCATGTGCGTGACAGATATATGTACAGTATAGTCATGTGTGACAGATATATGTACAGTATAGTCATGTGCATGACAGATATATGTACAGTATAGTCATGTGCGTGACAGATATATGTACAGTATAGTCATGTGCGTGACAGATATATGTACAGTATAGTCATGTGCGTGACAGATATATGTACAGTATAGTCATGTGCGTGACAGATATATGTACAGTATAGTCATGTGCGTGACAGATATATGTACAGTATAGTCATGTGCATGACAGATATATGTACAGTATAGTCATGTGTAAGGACACAGACGTTATACATACAGTATCATGTACGAGACATTTGTCTGCTACAAATACAATTTTTCTGTAACACTACCTAGCTGTATAACCCATGTGGGTTTAGTCCTTAGTTCTGATTGTAATAATAATAATAATAATAATAATAATAATAATAATAATACCTATTACTTGTACATTACTACAACTTATTATTCACAAAACAGAGTACTGCACTAGGCCTACTGGCCTATGTTAGATAGGCCAGGAGGCTTATTGAAGTTATTTACTTCAGTTTCAGCACTGTATAACCCTTTCATGTTTAGTGCTTAATTTGATTATAGCATTATTATTATTTGTTTCGCTAATGTTATTTGGAGTTTAACACATTGGTCATCTCCCACTGAGGTTGTGTGACCTGAAAAAGAAAGACCTTCACCATCACTCGCACTGTCACTGTCTTGCCAGTGGCACACAGATACGACAGTTTAGATGTCCCTCTAAACAGTAAATTTCCCAAATCCCTTCTTTAGATCTAAGTGCAGGCACTGTACCTCCCACCACCAGGACTCAAATCTGACTAACTAGTTTCTCTGAATCCCTTCGCAAAATGTTAATGCGTTTGTACTCCAACAGCTCATCAAGTCCCAAAACTATTTGTCTCCACTCCTATCTAACATGCTTATACATGCCTGCTGTATGTCCAAGCCCCTCACACATAAAACCTCTTTTATCCCCTCCATCCTTTCTTAGGACAACCACTACTACTCCTACTCTCCCCCCCCCCCCCACTATAGATTTATACATCCTCTAAGCCATCCTATTTTGCTACATTCTCTCTAAGTGGCCAAACCACCTCAACAACCCCTCCTCAGCCCTCAGAATAATACTTTTAGTAATGCCACGCTATGAATTCTCTGCATATTTACACCACACATTGCCCTTAGACAAGACATCTCCACTGCCTCCAGCCTCCTCGCTGCAGCATATGTATATGCAGCCCAAACTGATAATACTAACAATGTCTCTCTCCAGCCTAGGAATTCACACACTGAGATTTTTGGATTCAATACTCATAATAAAAGAAGTTAGAAATTACACGAGAAAACATCATGAGACAGCCATCACACAGAAACAAGGTAACATTTAACTGACTAAACCTGTAACTATGTAGATAATATATGTACCAGGTATACTACCAAGAACTACCATCCACTACTCAACATGTCTCAAGATCTAGTGTGATTATTATAATCATAATAAAGTGAATACAGGAAAGAGTAAGGTTATGAGGATAAAAAGATTAGGTGATGAAAGATTGAATATCAGATTGGAGGGAGAGAGTATGGAGGAGGTGAATGTATTCAGATATTTGGGAGTGGACGTGTCAGCGGATGGGTCTATGAAAGATGAGGTGAATCATAGAATTGATGAGGGGAAAAGGGTGAGTGGTGCACTTAGGAGTCTGTGGAGACAAAGAACTTTGTCCTTGGAGGCAAAGAGGGGAATGTATGAGAGTATAGTTTTACCAATGCTCTTATATGGGTGTGAAGCATGGGTGATGAATGTTGCAGCGAGGAGAAGGCTGGAGGCAGTGGAGATGTCATGTCTGAGAGCAATGTGTGGTGTGAATATAATGCAGAGAATTCGTAGTTTGGAAGTTAGGAGGAGGTGCGGGATTACCAAAACTGTTGTCCAGAGGGCTGAGGAAGGGTTGTTGAGGTGGTTCGGACATGTGGAGAGAATGGAGCGAAACAGAATAACTTCAAGAGTGTATCAGTCTGTAGTGGAAGGAAGGCGGGGTAGGGGTCGGCCTAGGAAAGGTTGGAGGGAGGGGGTAAAGGAGGTTTTGTGTGCGAGGGGCTTGGACTTCCAGCAGGCATGCGTGAGCGTGTTTGATAGGAGTGAATGGAGACAAATGGTTTTTAATACTTGACGTGCTGTTGGAGTGTGAGCAAAGTAACATTTATGAAGGGGTTCAGGGAAACTGGCAGGCCGGACTTGAGTCCTGGATTGGGAAGTACAGTGCCTGCACTCTGAAGGAGGGGTGTTAATGTTGCAGTTTAAAAACTGTAGTGTAAAGCACCCTTCTGGCAAGACAGTGATGGAGTGAATGATGGTGAAAGTTTTTCTTTTTCGGGCCACCCTGCCTTGGTGGGAATCGGCCAGTGTGATAATAAAAAAAATAAAAATAAAGTGATAAACCCACAGGGGCCATACAGCACTGCAGGGTAGGGCATGATAAGGGTGTAATATCCTGGATCAGAAACTAGCGAGGGTGGAGAATATAACAGGTAGAATTAGTAAGTTTGGTGACGAGTGTTAAAATTATGTCAGCATGACAATGTTTGAACAAATCCCTCAAGGGAGGTCCCTTGATGCTGATGAAGGACTCTTGATCTAGGGAATTGGACTGTGCTCTAGTTCCCTGAATTAAGGCTGAATACCTTCCACATCTCCCCCACAGGCGCTGTATAATCCTACGGATTTAGCGCTTTCCCCTTGATTATACAGTGGACCCCCGCTTAACGATCACCTCCAAATGCGACCAATTATGTAAGTGTATTTATGTAAGTGCGTTTGTACGTGTATGTTTGGGGGTCTGAAATGGACTAATCTACTTCACAATATTCCTTATGGGAAAAAATTCGGTCAGTACTGGCACCTGAACATACTTCTGGAGTGAAAAAAGTTCGTTAACCGGGGGTCCACTGTAATAATGTTTGTACAGAAATGAGTGATATTTAGGTTATTATTATCATGGGGGAGTGCTAAACCTGTATGTTATACAGCACCTGGGGGGTGGATGGAAGGCATTCAGGAAACTGGAGCACAGATCTAATTCCCTAGAATTAAGAATTAATCTAAGTCTGCTGGAAATGCCTAGCCATGCTAGGTGTCGTAGTGGCCCCCTCTGTAATTAGTATTTTATAACATGTAAACCATAAAATACCCAAAACCTGTAAACCCCACATTGTAACCCCTTTTTTTTTTTTTTTTCAACAAGTCGGTCGTGTCCCACCGAGGCAGGGTGACCCACCGAGGCAGGGTGACCCACCGAGGCAGGGTGACCCACCGAGGCAGGGTGACCCACCGAGGCAGGGTGACCCAAAAAGAAAGAAAATCCCCAAAAAGAAAATACTTTCATCATCATTCAACACTTTCACCACACTCGCACATTATCACTGTTTTTGCAGAGGTGCTCAGAATACAACAGTTTAGAAGCATATACGTATAAAGATACACAACATATCCCTCCAAACTGCTAATATAGAGAATAAACTTGAATTGAATTGAATAGATCAAAAGCCCCTCACCAGCATCAAGGAACCTCTCTTGAGGGGGACATTAAGTGTACATGCAGAAAGCCCCTTAGTATACAGAGTATTCTGGTCATTATTATTATAATCAAGGGGGAAGCGCTAAACCCGGAGGATTATACAGCGCCTGGGGGGGGGATGGGGGATGTAGTATTCTGGTCAAACTTAAGCCTATCTTAGGAAGTATAATCATCTTCCCTGGCTATAAATTGAACAGCAGCGCTGTATAGCCCTTGTGGCTTAGCGCTTCTTTTTGATTATAATAATAATACTATAAATTGAACAACCACCAGACTTAGGTCTGCTGTGCAGGTGGAATGCAGTCTTGATGAAGTCTGCAGTTGATGTTTGTATTTATTGACCACAGCTTGGTATTCTCACACAAACTAAGCTAATAATTTTAATTTTATTATAGAGGATAAATCAAACTTAAGATTATGTCATTTATATAAATAAAAGTTAATCAGTGTTTTATTTAACTTATTATATTCCCCTCAAAAAGGGCACCCTGATGACAGCAGAGCATCCAAGGAGTTGAAGCTACCCTTCCTTAGATCAAACCTGATTGGCTCCCAGGTGCTGTATGACCATTACAGATACACAAATGACCTGCACACAGAAGAAAGAATCTAAAATGATGTTTCAATCCGACTCGGACCTTTAACCAGTGTATAAGCAATTAATGATCTAGGTCAGACCAAAACGTCATCATAAACCATACCACGGGTTCAAACCCCACCCGTGGTATGGTTTGTTTGCAATCGTGTCATTACGATTTCGTGAGTCATCATAAATTTCTTTCTCTTACGTGCGAGTTATTTGTATAATCCAGTCATGGACTTTTTTTTTTTTCTGACCATTATGGACTTTGCTCTTCTCCATCAATGTACTGATATATGAAAATATAGTCTTTTGAGTTGTATTCATGGAGCAGTGCTAAACCCACAAGGACTGTCCAACCCCTAGGCTATGGAAGGTAATCAGTTTTGATCTGGGGAACGTCAGTGGGCAACTACAATTCCTTGGATGAAAAGTCCACTACCAATACTGTGGCACCTCTTATAAGCTGAACAATACTATATATCAAGATGTACATCATAATATATCCAGAAATTGAGCATTGTTCATGATCAACATTAATCATTAAAGTCATGTATAATCATCAATGTTGTACATTTTTGTATAACATATCCATCACAACCAGGATGTGATGGATATGTGGGCTAGCAGGATACCAGTAGTAACAGTCTGCTTGACCAGACAAGCTTGACTGCATAGGAAATTCTCAAAACCCATCAAAGGGAGGTAAAGGTATAGAAGATCATTCACTGAAATTTATGCTCTTTTGAAAGTGATAGTTGAAGTTTAGGTTTCGGTGGTGGTGGCTGCTATAGCTGCTTTGACAGTGTTTGCGGCTGTGGCTGTAGATTATGCTCTGGAGGTGGTGACCGTAGCTTTTGCTTCAGTAGTTGTGGTTGAAGTTATTGATTTGGAGGTGTTGAAAGGGGTGATTGAGGTGCAAGACTTTTTAACTTGATAAAAACGTGGGATGGGCTCCCCTTTGGCTGACTGGCGAAGACGTTTATAGAGTTCGTTGTAGGGACGACACAACACCTCCATTCCTTTCTTAAACTCCAAGCTCCGCTGCTTTACTGGATCCATTGCAAAAATTCTATCAGTGATAGAAGTCAGATCATTCCTCAACTCTGACAGATTTTCCAGATTCAGTGTATCTGCTTTGGAATCACTGTTACTGTCTACAATTTCAATCTTCTGCATCTCTTCGACTTCCTCATTCGTCAGCTGAACGTTGTGAGAAGCAAGTAGTTCCTCCACCTCTGTGTGCTTCATGTCAACAAAACCTTCACCTCCAAACTGCCAAGCCAGCCTAAGAATTCTTCTCACCTCCTCCTCAACATCGGGTAACATGCTGAACTCATTCACCGCTTCGCTCCACAACTTCTTCCAACAGGCATTGATGGTAGATTCTGTGACCTCGTCAATTGCCTCCCTGATATTTTCAATACAGTGTGCAATATTATATTCCTTCCAACATTTATCTAAGTCTCCCTCTGGATCACTTTTAACGGCATTCAAAATACGACGGAAAGTGCACATTGTGTAATACCTCTTAAATGCATCAGTTAAAGGCTGAAGTATGGGAACCATCTGAGGAGGCAAGAACTCTACCTTGATGTTAGGATATGAGTGAGTTAAGTCACGTGGGTGGGTAGGAGCATTGTCTAGGAGCAGTAAGGCTTTAAAAGGCAACTGCTTGGACGTCAGATAGCCCTCGACTCCAGGTACAAAGCATTGGTGAAACCATTCCCTAAAAATACATCTGTTGAGCCAGGAGTTCGTATTGAACCTCCAGAAAACTGACATATTATCCTTATCTTTGTTTTTAAGTGCCCGGGGGTTAAAAGAGTGGTAGAGTAACATTGGCATGATTATACAGTCTCCCCTAGCGTTTGCACAGAGGAGGATGGTCAACCTGTCTTTAGATGCCTTAAAGCCAGGAGCACATCTTTCATTCCTAGAGATATATGTCTGTCCTGGCATTCTTTTCCAGAAGAGGGTCATCTCGGCAGCATTAAACACCTGCTCTGGCAGGTATTCCCCCTCTTTTATGATACGCTTGAACTCAATAACATAGTCTGTTTTCACCAACGTCTTGACATTCCTTTTCCTATTAGGTACAGACGCACCGTCATCATTATTCTTGCGCTGAGGAAACGTAATGCTGAGTTAAAAATAAACAGTTTTATTACTCGACAACAGAATGATCATACACAATGGTCTAAGGTGAAACACTTGTCATCAAAAGCATTTAAGGCAAAAATAATAAATCAGTACAGTGCCTACACTCAAAACAAGAGATTGGGGATATTCGCTGTTTAGAGGAACGTCTAAACTGTCGTATCTGGGCACCACTGGCAAGACAGTGATAGGTGTGATAAAAAAAAATAATTTAGCATTTTATAATTCTTTTGGGTTTAGCACTTAGTTTTGATGATAATAAATAATAAGTATAATAATAAGTAATAATAAAAATGATGTGATAATATAAATACAGTGGACCCCCGCTTAACGATCACCTCCAAATGCGACCAATTATGTAAGTGTATTTATGTAAGTGCGTTTGTACGTGTATGTTTGGGGGTCTGAAATGGACTAATCTACTTCACAATATTCTTTATGGGAAAAAATTCGGTCAGTACTGGCACCTGAACATACTACTGGAATGAAAAAAGTTCGTTAACCGGGGGTCCACTGTATATTAATAATATAAATAATAATAATATTGAAGTAGGGACATCATAGTTTATCTGGAGTTTATCTGGAGAGAGTTCCGGGGGTCAACGCCCCCGCGGCCCGGTCTGTGACCAGGCCTCCTTAGGTCAGTGTCCCAGGATGCGACCCACACCAGTCGACTAACAACCAGGTACCCATTTTACTGATGGGGAACATAGACAACAGGTGGAAAAAAACACGTCCAATGTTTCTACTCTGGCTGGGAATCGAACCCAGGCCCTCACCGTGTGAAGCCAGAGCGTTAACCACCAGGCCACCAGAGCCGTTGGAGAGTAATCTGAACTGTGACATCGGTAAGTAAGTTTAGTTAGGTAAAGGTATACATAAGTACAAATATACACAGTAAATTACCCCAATTTAACCCAAATTTACACTGTATGATAACTGTACTTACGGGAAGACAACGGACAGTGAATATAAGATGGTGTGATGTGTTGCTTGCTGGGTCACTCTACCATGGCAGGAGACAACCTGGAGGGTGTATACCTGGAGGATGTATACTTGGAGGGTGTATACCTGGAGTATACCTGTAGGGTGTATACCTGGAGGGTGTTCTGGGGGGTTAATGCCCCCATGGCCCAGTTCATGGCCAGTTTAAAAAAAAAAAAATCTCACCTTGAGAGTTTTACACCTGAAGTGTGTAGATTCATCCTCCAGTTTTAGAGCTGGAGTCACTGGAAGCACAGTCTTCCTCGAGGGACTCGACCCCCTGACTTTAGAGGCAGGAATTACGTGCATTGCTGCCTGGTCGTTCCGGATACTTGTCTTCGGTGGTTGTTCGTTATGGGGAGTGCCCACTCAGTCTGTTGAGAGATTGCTAAATTACAATTGGAGGTATTATTTTATTTGCAAGTTTATTTAGGTACAGGTACACATATGTATAATTATCATACATAGTAACTATTATAAGATAAGATTTTGTTTGTATTTTTAACCTCGGAGGGTTAATAAGCCAGGATAACCCAAGAAAGTCAGTGGGTCATCCAGGACTGTCTGTCTTATTTCCCTGTTCAGTACATCCACACTTATTACTGTGCAATCTATATCTACAGGACCTTAAATTCCAATATTAACCTTGACCTAAAACGCTTTCTTGATAGTTGTGACAGGACCCACAGGCATAACACCAGACACAAACATCTCTATGACATTCCCCGTGTTCGACTAAACCTTTACAAAAATTCAATGTATTTCAAAGGCCCTAAAATCTGGAACACCCTACCTGAAAACTCTAGAACTGCAGACACATTCATCACCTTCAAAACTACAGTTAGAAAACATCTTATCTCCCTGATCCACCACCTAACTACATGGTGGTTCACAATTGCACTCACTCACCCGCTGACTATAAACCCAGAAATACTAATCTTAATCTTAAAATAATGAATCCTAACTAGTCATAAGTTTGCCTATGATACTCCAACATAGACACTTTGTATTGTGCCAAAACAAAAGCATTCACATTGCTAAACTCACAAATTATAATGTAGTCACTTAGCCTTAATACCATAATCTGTAAGGATTTAATGTAGATAAATGGTTCAGAGAACCAACACGTTGATAAATTAGACACATGTGCAACTCTTGGGTATCTTTATTGAAGAAACGTTTCGCCACACAGTGGCTTCATCAGTCCATACAAAGGAGAATCTTGAAGAACAGGAGGAGAATGAGGTAATCAGTCCCTCAACCTTGAGTCGATGTGGTCTAATTTATCAACATGTCGATTCTCTGAACCATTCATCTACAAACCTGTCAGACACTGCAATTTCTTGGGATCTTAATACTTGGGAATTCTTCACTTGCCTAATTCTTGAGCACGACCTACTTCCACATTGAACAAATGTGACACCACCTATGACTGCTGCACCTCTCCTGCCATACGGTTTATAAGCTCCTTCTCCGCACATATGCCGTATTCTATTCAAGACTGATGGACTGAACACATCGACTCAAGGTTGAGGGACTGATTACCTCATTCTCCTCCTGCTCTTCAAGATTCTTCTTTGTATGGACTGATGAAGCCACTGTGTGGCGAAACGTTTCCTCAATAAAGATACCCAAGAGTTGCACATGTGTCTAATTTAACAAGGATTTAATGTTAAGAATTAATCTAATTCTGCTCGAAATGCCTAGCCATGCTAGGTGCCCTAGCGGCCCCCTCTGTAATTAGTATTTTATAACATGTAAACCACACATTGTAACCCTTATAGAGAATAAACTTTGATTTGATTCGAGTAACACCGTAACAGCGTTACGTTATATTCATGGGGAAGCTCTAAACCCGTAGGATTATACAGCTCCTGTGGGGAGGATGAAAGGCATTCAGGTTTAATTCAGGGAACCGGAGCACAGATCCAATTCCCTAGATCAAGAGCCCTTCAACAAGGAATCTCCCTTAACGGGAACTGCGTTACAGTAACCGCTGTGTAAATCGCTCACCAGCATAACAAAAAAGTCACATAAAGTGACTTATTTCCATTGTGGTCATTGTAATTTATTATTTTTTAAAGTCTATCTGAACCTCACTGGTTCCAAAATATGAGTGTTGAACCTCACTTTTAAACCTGAATTACCACTCATCAACAGGCTCAACATCTCTATTTTCTCTCACACAACATTCATCAATCTCCTCTGCAACTTCTGCATCGTGCAACAGCACTTACTTCCAAAAAACGTATGAAACGTCGAGCGTCTGACGTCAAGTTGGACAGTGTTGTTTGTTGTGGGTTTATAGGGCCACTGAAGGTGCCGCCGTACCAAGTCCTATATGGACACATTACAGAGAATGTATTGTCTACGTTTCGCCCACACACTGGGCTTTATCTAGTCACGAATGAGTCTACAAGGGCAAAGAGCCGTTATTGTCTACGTTTTGCCCACACAGTGGGCTTTATCTAGTCACAAATTGGTCTATATGGGCAAAGTGTATTTACCACTTTTCGCCCACATAGTGGGTTTTATCTAGTCACGAATGAGTCTACAAGGGCAAAGAGTCATTATTGTCTACGTTTCGCCCACACACTGGGCTTTATCTAGTCAAAATGGGTCTACATGTGTGGGTGGCCTGGTGGCTAAAGCTCCCGCTTCACACACGGAGGGCCCGGGTTCGATTCCCGGCGGGTGGAAACATTTCGACACGTTTCCTTACACCTGTTGTCCTGTTCACCTAGCAGCAAATAGGTACCTGGGTGTTAGTCGACTGGTGTGGGTCACATCCTGGGTGTTAGTGGACTGGTGTGGGTCGCATCCTGGGGGACAAGATTAAGGACCACAATGGAAATAAGTTAGACAGTCCTCGATGACGCACTGACTTTCTTGGGTTATCCTGGGTGGCTAACCCTCCGGGGTTAAAAATCCCAACGAAATCTTATCTCTTATCTTATCTTACATGGGCAGTGTATTTACCACTTTACGCCCACACAGTGGGCTTGATCTAGTCACAAATGGGTCTATATGGGTAAAGAGTCTTTATTGCCTACGTTTCGCCCACACAGTTCGCTTTATCAAGTTGCGAACAGGTTAATCTACATGAGTAAATTTGCTTGTAACTTGAAAAAGTCTGTGCGAATGTTGGTCATCAAACTTACACCTGTTAACCATATTTATCTTCTGCTGGGCTATAAAAACATCTGGTTATACAATGTAAACCAAGGACCTTAATAGACATCAAGGACCCAATGGAAACCAAGGACACCAACTGAAACCAAGGACCCTAATTGAAACCAAGGACCACAATGGAACCAAGGACCACAATGGAACCAAGGACCACAATGGAACCAAGGACCACAATGGAACCAAGGACCACAATGGAACGAAGGACCACAATGGAACGAAGGACCACAATGGTACCAAGGACCACAATGGAACCAAGGACCACAAAGGAACCAAGGACCACAGTGGAACCAAGGACCACAATGGAACCAAGGACCACAATGGAACCAAGGACCACAGTGGAACCAAGGACCACAATGGAACCAAGGACCACAATGGAACCAAGGACCACAATGGAACCAAGGACCACAATGGTACCAAGGACCACAATGGAACCAAGGACCTCAATGGGCATTAAGGATCCCAGTGGAAACCAAAGACCCAAATGGACACCAAGGACCACAATGCACAATAAGGACCCCAGTAAACACTAAGGACCACAATAGACACCAAGGACCACAATGGACACCAAGGACAACAGCGGGCACCAAGGGCCACAATAAGCAACAAGGACTCCAATAGACAACAAGGACTTCAATAGACAACAAGGACTCCAATAGACAACGAGGACTCCAAAAGACAACAAGGACTCCAATAGACACCAAGGACCACAATGGACACCAAGGACCACAATAGACAACAACAAGAACTGCAGTAGACACCAAGTACCACAATGGACACCAAGGACTACAATGGACACCAAGGATCACAGTTGCTACCAAGGACCCCAATAGACAAGGCCCGGTGGCCTGGTGGCTAAAGCTCCCGCTTCACACATGGAGGGCCCGGGTTCGATTCCCGGCGGGTGGAAACATTTCGACACGTTTCCTTACACCTGTTGTCCTGTTCACCTAGCAGCAAATAGGTACCTGGGTGTTAGTCGACTGGTGTGGGTGGCATCCTGGGGGACAAGATTAAGGACCCCAATGGAAATAAGTTAGACAGTCCTCGATGACGCACTGACTTTCTTGGGTTATCCTGGGTGGCTAACCCTCCTGGGTTAAAAATCCCAACGAAATCTTATCTTATTTATTTATTTATTTATTTATTTATTTATTTATTTATTTATTTATTTAAAAATTTGTGCACACATACAGAGGTACAAAAAATACAGAAAAGAGCAGTATGCCAAAGCCACTTATACTATGCATAGCATTACGGGCTGGCTTAAAATTAACTTAAGATGTACTAAGCAATGATGAAATCAGTGATAAAACATTAATGTAAACAGATTACTATAAAGCACAAGTGAGTATTACAAAGACAGGTCATATGGTTGTATGCATTGTTGTACATTCAGTAGAATGGAGTATTCTGTTAGGTAGTGTATTTAAAAAATATTAAAGTTAGATTGGGTTTTAGGTTTAACATTTATGTGATATAATTGTGAGAAACATTTAAGATATACAATTTATAAGGTTCAGTTATTCAGTATTTATTTGGTTTTGGGTGAGTAAGTGATCTTTGAGAAGAGACTTGAATTTATAAACAGGTAGTGTTTCTTTTATATTTACAGGTAATGAGTTCCAGATTTTAGGGCCTTTTATGTATCTGGATCTGGAGAGAGTTCCGGGGGTCAACGCCCCCGCGGCCCAGTCTGAGACCAGGCCTCCTGGTGGATCAGAGCCTGATCAACCAGGCTGTTGCTGCTGGCTGCACGCAAACCAACATACGAGCCACAGCCCGGCTGATCCGGAACTGACTTTAGGTGCTTGTCCAGTGCCAGCTTGAAGACTGCCAGGGGTCTGTTGGTAATCCCCCTTATGTGTGCTGGGAGGCAGTTGAACAGTCTCGGGCCCCTGACACTTATTGTATGGTCTCTTAACGTGCTAGTGACACCCCTGCTTTTCATTGGGGGGATGGTGCATCGTCTGCCAAGTCTTTTGCTTTCGTAGTGGGTGATTTTCGTGTGCAAGTTCGGTACTAGTCCCTCTAGGATTTTCCAGGTGTATATAATCATGTATCTCTCCCTCCTGCGTTCCAGGGAATACAGGTTTAGGAACCTCAAGCGCATTGAGTTTTTGCATAGTGTGAGATGAACACGAGGAACATCAAAGAGTGATCTGTGCCTTGTGTTATGGTCATGTGTTCTGTTGAGGTTGGCAAGGAGATGTTTGAGGGGAGGGTTAATATCAGAGTTAAGTGTTCTATGTATGTAATAGGTGCAGTAATAAGTATGAATGTTTTGTATGGTGAATAGGTTTAGTGTATTGAATATTGGTGGAGTGTGCTGCCTATAGTGAGAATTTGTTATCATTCTAACTGCAGCCTTTTGTTGGGTAATTAGTGGTCTGAGATGGTTACTTGTTGTTGAGCCCCATGCACAAATTCCATAGGTGAGATAGGGGTAAATAAGAGTGATAAAGGGCCAGGAGGGCTGACTGTGGAACATAGTACCGTATCTTCGATAGTATGCCTACAGTCTTGGAAATTTTCTTAGAAATTTGTTGTATATGTGTATGAAATTTGAGTCTATTATCAAGGTGGATTCCTAAGAATTTTCCCTCTGTTAGCTTTGTGATAGGTGATCCGTTTATCATTATGTTAAGAGGGACATCTGTAGCTCTGTTACCAAACTGAATGAAGTAGGTTTTGTCAATGTTTAGTGTAAGTTTGTTAGTCCTCATCCAGGTAGATATTTTCTGTAATTCTGTATTTACAGTATTGGCTAGTGTGACTGGGCTCGGGTGAGAGAAGACGTATGTAGTGTCATCTGCAAATAGTGTGGGTTTGAGTAATTGCGAAGCATTTGGTAGGTCATTTATGTATAGGAGAAAGAGAAGAGGGCCAAGGACACTTCCCTGTGGGACACCAACTGTAATTGGTTGTGCAGAAGAGTTTGCCCCATTTGCATACACATATTGGCTTCTGTTGCTGAGGTATGACTTGAGGTAGTTGAGGGAGTGCCCTCTTATACCATAGTGTGACAATTTTACGTGGAGCAAGTCATGGTTAACTGTATCAAAAGCTTTACGTAAGTCAATGAAGATCCCCAGTGGGACTTCTTTTTTCTCTATTGCAGTGTATATATGTTCTAGCATGTGTATAATAGCATCATTAGTATTTTTATTTGGCCTGAATCCAAATTGGCAGGGGTTGAGTATGTTTCGGGAGATAAGGTAGGAGTAGATTCGTTTATGAATTAATTTTTCGAAGATTTTTGAGAGAGGGTGTAAGTTGGATATTGGCGTATAGTTATTCAACTCTGTTTGGTCTCCTCCTTTGTGGATCGGGGTGACCCTTGCTATTTTGAGTACTGTGGGGAAGGTGGAGGATTCAATGGATTTGTTAAAGAGTGTTGGAATGATTGGTGATAGCACTTGTGACACTTTTTTGTATATAAAGGGTGGTAAGGTATTTAAATCTCCTGCCTTGTTTTTTTATCTAGACACCAAGGACCACAATGGACACCAGTGACCACAGTGGACACCAAGGACCACAATAAACAACAAGGACCCAGTAGACACCAAGGACCACAATGGGCACCAAGGACCACAATAAACAACAAGGACCCAATAGACACCAAGGACCACAATGGGCACCAAGGACCACAATAAACAACAAGGACCCAATAGACACCAAGGACCACAATGGGCACCAAGGACCACAATAAACAACAAGGACCCAATAGGCACCAAGGACCACAATGGGCACCAAGGACCACAATAAACAACAAGGACCCAGTAGACACCAAGGACCACAATGGGCACCAAAGACCACAATAAACAACAAGGACCCAGTAGACACCAAGGACCACAATGGGCACCAAGGACCACAATAAACAACAAGGACCCAATAGACACCAAGGACCACAATGGGCACCAAGGACCACAATAAACAACAAGGACCCAATAGACACCAAGGACCACAATGGGCACCAAGGGCCACAGTGGACGCCAAGGACCACTATATACAACAAGGACCCAATAGACACCAAGAACCACAATAGACAATAAGGACTCTATTGGAAATCAGTCTGACTTTTTTTTATAAGGGGGGGATATCCTGGTGGGTATTTGACATATGTTAAACTATGTGTGATAACTGTACATGTGTGTATTATTATTATTATTATTATTATAATAAAAAAGCGCCAAACCTACAAGGGTCATGTGTAGCTGTACCTAAATAAACTTAATTCCTCTCTGAGCACCTGGAACCAGAGCTCAATACGGCGCCATTTATGGCTGCCCTATAATCCCACAACAAATTCAGTTTTCTCATTTTGGGATCATTTTTTTCTCTCCTCTGGACAATATTGTTGTTCTGGGCAGCAGATATTAACTCTTTTTTCTGCATTTGCTGAGTGAAAAGTGACAGGAAGTGGTAGACGTGCCCATACCTCTCACATGCCCGGTATTGAACCCGGGTCTTCCATTGTGAGCTCCACCATAACTACAAGTACCAGAATAACATTATTTAGTCAAGATAGTTGTGTTGTGAAGGATAAAAGAGAGTGTGTCTCTGGACACCAAGGTAGCCGTTTTATGGAGGTTCGACGCTGGCGAGAAAGTGTGCGCCGTTGCCCGTCACATCGCAGCGCTGTATAGCCCTTGTGGTTTAGCGCTTCTTTTTGATTATAATGATAATAATACTCATCACATTGGATTACCCAAATCAATGGTGCATACCATTATTAAGAACTGCAATAAAAATGCAGAGAGCGAATCGTGCGAATCCCGGCACCGCTGCCAGAATTACCCGCACTCGTAATTTGTTTGTTCCAGAAGTTGAAAATGCAAAGGAGTTCAATTTCCAGGTGAGTAAGGGATGGTTCAACCGATTTAAGAAATGAGGCAACCTGCATAGCTTTGTACTGATAGGCGAAGCCGTGACCGGTGCCGATACTGAAGCTGCTATGATATTTGAGTGTGAGTTTAGAAAGATCGTCAACGACGGAGGCTACACACCACCGCAGCAAATTTTCAGTGTTGATGAAACTGGTCTATACTGGAAGCGTTTACCATCACGGACAAACATACGAGGAAACGAGGAAACAACTCCTGGATTAAAGGCATCAAAAGACCGTCTTGAACTACTATTGGGAGGAAACGCAGTGGAGGATTTGAAGTTAAAGCCCATGTTGGTCTACCACTTGAAAACACCCTGGGCCATAAAGAAATTCGAACCTAATTTCCCTATGATCTGGCTGGCCAATAAAATAGCTCGCATAACTAAAAGTATTTTTAAGCATCGGTTTTCAACTTATTTCTGCCCAACGGTTGAAAAATACTGCACTGAGAAAAATCTTCCCCACAAGGCACTGCTGGATAATGCCACGTGTCACCCCAGTACGTTAAGAAAAATTTCCAAACATATCAAGGTTGTGTCCCTAGACAACCACATAATTCATTCGACCAATGGAACAAGGTGTTATTAAGACATTTAAGGTTTGTCATGTGAGGAATGTGTTGTCTAAAGTCATTAGAGACATCAACGGTAAGGATAAACCACCAATCAACGACGCTGTATCTAGAAGAACGGGGAAAACAGCCATTACCCGACTCGGTGCAGTGATCAGAAGATGACTATCATTGGTGAGTTCTCTCTTAATTTCACTGTATTTTGTACAGGCATATCTTGTTAATACGGCACTTCGCTTCAGAGCACTTTGCTAATAGGGCACAACTTCATCGTATTTTGGACAGGCATACCTTGTCAACACAGCGCTTCACTTTAGAGCGTTTCACTAGTACGAAGCTTTTCAGTTATGGTGTATTCATGTTTATTATTTTCGGCACTCGCCTTGCTCTTAACCCTTAAATGGTCCAAACGTATATATACGTTTTTTCAACATCTGAAAGTATGTAAAAAAATGTAGATCTTTTTTTTTGTTTTACATTTGAAAATGTGTAAAAAAAACTTTTATCTACATTTTTTTTTGTTGGGTTTGAAAATATGTAAAAAAAAAGTATTATTATTATTATTATTACAATCAAGGGGGAAGCGCTAAACCCGGAGGATTATACAGCGCCTGGGGGGGGGGATGTGGAAGGCATTCAGGCTTAATTTGGGGAACTGGAGCACAGATCCAATTCCCTAAATCAAGAGCCCCTCACCAACATCAAGGAACCTTCCTTGAGGGGTCAAAAAAAAAAAAAAAAAAAAAAAAAGTAGATTTACTTTTGTAGCTACGAATTTGAACGTCGATTTGTTTGGACCGTTTAAGGGTTAAGATGGTTTTCAGTAATTATTATTTTTTTTAACTTATTATTTTTACATTTGCATTTTTTTTTAGGCCTAGTGCTATAGCATACTTAATGATAGAGTAAACATGATTTTAGGCTTTAATACGCACTGACAAGTGACAAAAAGGCTGTGATTTGCTTTAAGGTGATACTGGCTTTACGATGATGGTGTGGAACATAATTCGCCATATTAGCAAGATAAGATTTCATTCGTATTTTTAACCCCGGAGGGTTAGCCACCCAGGATAACCCAAGAAAGTCAGTGCGTCATCGAGGACTGTCTAACTTATTTCCATTGTGGTCCTTAATCTTGTCCTCCAGGATGCGACCCACACCAGTCCACTAACACCCAGGTACCTATTTGCTGCTAGGTGAACAGGACAGGTGTAAGGAAACAAGTTGAAATGTTTCCACCCGCTGGGAATCAAACCCGGGCCCTCCGTGTGTGCAGCGAGAACTTTAGCCACCAGGACACCTGACCTGTACTCTGCTTGCTGGCTCGTGTTCATTCAGTGTTGCAGGTTGTTGGTGTCTGTTAGTTCCAACACATTGTAACCTTTACAAAGAAATAAAAGCTAAATCTTTATCTTTAACAAAAATTTCTTCACCGAAGTAATTGCTCTTGCACCATCGTAAAGTCAAAATATCGTAAGTTGAACCATCGTAAGTCAAGGGGCATCTGTAGTAGGATTAGTCTGCCCGAAATGCACAGTATTTTAACTGCTTTCTTTTATGCCTGACAATGTTATATTACATGCAAACTACATTACTATACTGTAGACAAGAAATACAGGTACTCCTTACTTAAGTGAGGAGAACCTGTATTAAGTGTATTGTAAGTGTATTTTAAGTGTATTCTAAGTATTTTAAGTGTATTCGAAGTATTTTAAGTGTATATTAAGTGTATTCTAAGTGTATTTTAAGTGTATTCTAAGTATTTAAAGTGTATTCTAAGTGTATTCTAAGTGTATTTTAAGTGTATTCTAAGTGTATTTTAAGTGTATTCAAACCTAACCATTCTGTAATCTGGCAAACTCACTAATCCGGCACACTACAGGTCCCAATGATGCCGGATTAGTGATGGCCGACCTGTACTGTGTACAGCATCATATGTGTACATGTACTTACGTGTTGTTTATTTGCTACTTTTTAGCATTATTCTGATTTAACAGACACTCCGACATACTCCCATTAGTCCGCTATTAGAATTCTCATCACCTAATCATAATAAAACCTCTAATTCCTTAAAGACTAAACTTGATAAAAACCATATACAGTGGACCCCCGCATAACGATCACCTCCGAATGTGACCAATTATGTAAGTGTATTTATGTAAGTGCGTTTGTACGTATATGTTTGGGGGTCTGAAATGGACTAATCTACTTCACAATATTTCTTATGGGAACAAATTCGGTCAGTACTGGCACCTGAACATACTTCTGGAGTGAAAAAATATCGTTAACCGGGGGTCCACTGTACTAGTATGAACTAATAGTATACAGTGGACCCCCGGTTAACGATATTTTTTCACTCCAGAAGTATGTTCAGGTGCCAGTACTGACCGAATTTGTTCCCATAAGAAATATTGTGAAGTAGATTAGTCCATTTCAGACCCCCAAACATATACGTACAAACGCACTTACATAAATACACTTACATAATTGGTCACATTCGGAGGTAATCGTTATGCGGGGGTCCACTGTATTCAATTCTCTTATATTCATTGTAAGTCCTAAATTGATATTTACACTCACCCATGTGACCGTGTGTATAAAATTACTCATATTGTTTTTAACTTATTTATCTTAAGTTTGCCAGAAATGCTCGGTATACAGTGAACCCCCGCATAACGATATTATTTCAATCCAGAAGTCTGTTTGGGTGCCGTTATAGACCGAATTTGTTCCCATAAGACATATTGTGAATTAGATTAGTCCGTTTCAGACCCCCAAAAATACACCTACAAAAGCACTTACAAAAATACACTTACATAATTGGTCGAGTTGGGAGCTGATCGTTATGTGGGGGTCCACTGTATATAGGGGTTTTCTACATGTACACCCAAATGTCATTCACCTTTGTACAAACATTGTATCATGCTTAAATAAAGTACATTTATCCTTATACCTATAATAAAGTTTAATTGCTAGATTATGCGCAATAAGTGTAGAATTATCATTTTTTTCACTGCTGGGAAGCACTTTACGACTTCTCTTAGAACTGCCAGGCTCGGCGGCTCGGTGGCCTGGTGGCTAAAGCTCCCGCTTCACACACGGAGGGCCCGGGTTCGATTCCCGGCGGGTGAAAGCATTCCGACACGTTTCCTTACACCTGTCCTGTTCACCTAGTAGCAAATAGGCACCTGGGTGTTAGTCGACTGGTGTGGGTCGCATCCTGGGGGACAAGATTGAGGACCCCAGTGGAAATAAGTTAGACAGTCCTCGATGACGCACTGACTTTCTTGGGTTATCCTGGGTGGCTAACCCTCCGGGGTTAAAAATCCGAACGAAATCTTATCTTATCACTGCTTTTGCACTTTGCGGTCATTATGCTCCATAACCTGTATCAATATAGAGTTTGAATTATTATTAGTCTGCCCAGAATGCCTAGCCATGCTAGTGGCCCTCTCTGTAATTAGTATTTTATATGTAAACCACACGTTGTAACCAATATTAAATAATATGTAAAACCAACATTGTAATCTCTACAGAGAATAAACTTTTGATTTGATTTGAATTAAGGATTATTTTGAGGCCTCAGTAAACCATGGATAATTGAAACAGCAGAAATTGAATCCATGGTTATGGGGGTTCCACTGTTTACCTGGAGTTTACCTGGAGAGAGTTCCGGGGGTCAACGCCCCGGCGGCCCGGTCTGTGACCAGGCCTCCTGGTGGATCAGAACCTGATCAACTGTAATGGCATAAAATTTAACAAAAGTACAGACTTTGGCAAGCTCACCACTCTGAAGGATTTATGGAGATGTTATAGTTCAGAGGGTCATGTGAAGTGTGATGTCAGCACACTTCTGGCAAGGTAGTGATTGAATGATGGTGAATGTGTTTCCTTTATTTTTTGGAAGGGAAGGATGGAAAGTGGAAAGGTGACCCTACCTTGGTGGGAGATGATTGACGTGTTAAAAAAAGATAAGACAGTATACAAATTATTACAGTAGGACTGCCGTATCCATGAGTCCAGTTCCTGTGGTTTCAGTTATCTTCTGTTTACCCTGGTCCAAAAATAACACTTAATTTTGCTTAATAATAACACCAAAGTGCAAAAGTAGTGATGGTAGTTCATGAAAGCCCAAGAGAAGCTGTGAAGTGCTTCCCATCAGTTAAAAAAATGATAATTCTCAACTTGCTGTGTGTAATTTATCGATTAAACTTGATCACAGGTATGTAACTAAATGAAAAATTACTTAAACATAGGGTACACTGCTGTCCACGGCTTCGGGTATCCACGGTAGGTCTTGGAACATATCCCTGTGGATACAAGGGTCCTACTGTATAATCAAATTAAGCATTAAGCCTGTAAGAATCGTACAGCACCATGGCGAAATCCAAAACTGGGTAATTAATTTATACCAAATTATTAAAAGTTTTAATCTATTGTTGTTGTTGTATAGTGATTAACTCTTAGTGTAGGGAAGAACCCCAGACACCTCATCTGACCTTGATTATCAATTATTATTATTATTATTATGCTTATGAGAGAGAAATAAACACACAGGGGCCATACTATGCCCAGGGAATGGAAGAACGATTCAAAGAAAGACCAGGTCCAGTTCCCTGGATCACCACATTGCTATGTATTATAATTAACAATGGGTAGTAACCTATACATCTGTGAAACCCAAATAAAACAAGCTAATTACAACAATTAAAAAAAATTGTACGTACAGAATTTATTTAATGAAATGCCTCACTATTCAAATACAGTTACCCGCCTTTACTAATTCTACCTCTGTTATATTCTGCACCCTCGCTAGTCTATGATCAACCATATTAAATTGTAAAACAACCTAATATTGTACAGTGGACCCCCGGTTAACGATATTTTTTCATTCCAGAAGTATGTTCAGGTGCCAGTACTGACCGAATTTGTTCCCATAAGAAATATTGTGAAGTATATTAGTCCATTTCAGACCCCCAAACATACACGTACAAACGCACTTACATAAATACACTTACATAATTGGTCGCATTCGGAGGTAATCGTTATGCGGGGGTCCACTGTATTTATAAATGTAAGTGTCATAAATTGTACTACCTCATATTAACACTTAAACGGTCCAAACGTATATATACGTTTTTTCAACATTTGAAAGTACAGTGGACCCCCGCTTAACGATCACCTCCAAATGCGACCAATTATGTAAGTGTATTTATGTAAGTGCGTTTGTACGTGTATGTTTGGGGGTCTGAAATGGACTAATCTACTTCACAATATTCCTTATGGGGAAAAGTTCGGTCAGTACTGGCACCTGAACATACTACTGGAATTAAAAAAGTTCGTTAAGCGGGGGTCCACTGTATGTAAAAAAAATGTAATTTTTTTTTTTTACATTTGAAAATGTGTAAAAAAACTTTTATCTACATTCGTTTGTTTGTTATATTCAAAAATATGTAAAAAAACGTAGATATACTTTTGGAGCACTACGGATTTGAACGTCGATCTGTTTGGACCGTTTAAGGGTTAACAATAGAGTGAATATTGACTGTTTGTATTCTACCACTCGTCACCTGTCTAGACTTAAGTAGCCTATAAGTAGTATTAGGTTAAAACTGCCCGAAATGCCATGGCATGATAGTGGCTTTTTTTGCTCCAATCATACCATATGTAAACACACATTGTGACCTTAGCGAAGAAATAAATATTTTATTTTATTTTATTTATTTTATTAGAATGCCCTACCCTGCAGCACTGTATGACCCTTGTGGGTTTAGTGCTTAGTTATGATTAAAATAGTAATCAAATACAGTTAGTCTTATACACGAGTACTTTTTCTCCACGTCTCAGGTTATGACATCAGTGTGAGAGCTTAGTGGAGTCTCCAACAACTGCTGACATCGGAGGTTGTGCACGCTGGTATTACAGAAACAGGTAAGAATGGCCTGTGACCTGGTCATAATGGGTTGGAGCAAAACTCAACAGTAATATTTAACTTGTATTTCCTTCACCAGATATATATGCAATTATTTTTTTTATTATTATCACACTGGCTGATTCCCACCAAGGCAGGGTGGCCCGAAAAAGAAAAACTTTCACCATCATTCACTCCATCACTGTCTTGCCAGAAGGGTGCTTTACACTAGTTTTTAAACTGCAGCATTAACACCCCTCCTTCATATACAATTATGTACACTATGTACAAAGATAGGAATAGTCAGTGTACCGCACGGTGACAGAATGGCAAAAGCAAAAGTCAGAGAGAGAGTGCACCGTACTTAGCCAGCTAGTAGGCAAATCTGTCAAATGCTGACCGCGAGTGCCCCTCAAGGAAGGTTCCTTGATGTTGGTGAGGGGCTCTTGATTTAGGAAATTGGATCTGTGCTCCAGTTCCCTGAATTAAGCCTGAATGCCTTCCACATCCCCCCCCAGGCGCTGTATAATCCTCCGGGTTTAGCGCTTCCCCCTTGATTATAATAATAATAATGACCGCGAGTGAACCACATCACCTCAGTACTTGGCGGGCTCACCTGTGATTGGACAATGAATCAAGGTACTGATTTAATGATGGGTACCCTAAAAATTGTTAAACTCTTAGCACCCAGTTCGCTGGTTGGGAGGCAGCCTATTGGGAGTGTATACATATGCCGAATAAATTGTAACGTACTCTTTGCATGCCACACTGGTGAGATGAATCAACATGTACTGATCTTGCAATTATGTTTCCCAGCAAAGATAGTAGAAAAAGGGACTTTAATACACTGTTATTGGGTATCTCTAATTGTATTCCTTGATGATGCAGTGTCTGACAAGCTGTATTATTATTATTATTATAATCAAAGGGAAGCGCTAAACCCGTAGGATTATACAGCGCCCGGGGGGGGATGTGGAAGGCATTCAGGCTTAATTCGGGGAACTGGAGCACAGTTCCAATTCCCTAAAACAAGAGCCCCTCACCAACATCAAGGAACCTTCCATGAGGGGGGATGACAAGCTGTAAATGGTCCAAGTCGGACAAAAATGTCGTCGTAAGCTCCTTTCTCCTATGTGCGGGTTATTTGTGTATATAGTACTATTAGACGTGTAACATCTGGGTGTCTTAATTCTTCATCTTGTCATTATACCATTCATGTACAACAGTTATTAACCCTTTGACTGTTTTCGACGTATAAATACGTCTTACGAGCCAATGTTTCTGACGTATATATACTCAATAATTCTAGCGGCTTCAAATCAAGTGGGAGAAAGCTGGTAGGCCCACATGTGAGAGAATGGGTCTGTGTGGTCAGTGTGCACCACATAAAAAAAATCCTGCAGCACACATTGCGTAATGAGAAAAAAAAACTCTGATCGTTTTTTTGGAATAAAACGCCGACTTTGAGGTGTATTTTCGTATAGTATTTATCGTTGTATTCGCGTTTTCATGGTCTTAGGTGATAAAATGGGAAACATATTACAGAAATAGAGATGATTTTCATTACATTTACGATGAAAACGACCTTGAAACTGAGCTCAAAGTAGCGGAAATGTTCGATTTTTACCAATGTTCAAGAGTAAATAAATCACACCACACGTCCAATACACGTCAACTGGGGAGTCTAATATTCTTTCACTAGTGCACTGATATTATTTATACCATTTTTACAATAATGCAGTCGTCTGCATAACAGTAAATTTTGTATTTTTTTGTATGAATAAAAAATCAAAATAGAAAGGAATAATAATATAAGAGGGGCCTAGAGATGTGACTAATGAACAGAGCATATGTTATTTTAGTGCCACGAATGTCTACCTTGTTTATTCTGGACCCTATTTTGAAATTGGCATCTTTTTTATTTTGTGTGAAATTGGCCAAATTGCCAATTTCTAACCACCATATTGGGTAGTCCAAATTAGTAAATGGGAGGTTTCTTGTACTCAGCTGATAGATAAAATGGAGTTCTAAAGAAATAGCTATGAGTTTGGTCAACTGGAACAATTGAATTGGCTGAAAATAGGGCTCAAAGTCGGCGAAATCGCCGATTCGCATATGTCGCCGAGACCGCTAACTTCGCGGGAGCATAATTCCACGAGTTTTCGACCAAATTTCGAACTTTTGGTGTCATTACCATCGGGAAAAGATTCTCTATCATTTCATAAGAAAAAATAATTTTTTTTTTTTCAAAAATTGAGCGACATAGAATGACAGTTTCAGAGAGGGGCCTGAAACAGTCAAAGGGTTAAAAATCAGTGAAGATGAAAACTCGAGTCATCACCTGGCTCATGGCCAGACTTGGGAACATTAAAATGGTACAAAATACCGACAGGTTGTTAGGTAAGACACATATGCAACAGTTAGGTATCTTTATTTCGAAACGTTTCGCCTACACATTAGGCTTCTTCAGTCGAGTACAGAAAAGTTGATAGAAGCAGAAGAGACTTGAAGACGATGTAATCAGTCCATCACCCTTGAAGTTTTGAGGTGGTCAGTCCCTCAGTCTGGAGAAGAGTATTGTTCCATAGTCTGAAACTGTTGCATATGTGTCTTACCTCATCAAATGTATACCATAGGTATATACCATCTCCTGAGCTCTGCACTTTTGCCATGTTAGACTGCATCATTAATTGAAACAGCTAATGACATAATCGTTCTCTAAACCTGAATGGGTCTGGTTGAAGAAAAGTCACATGTGATATGGTTGTATATGTATATCAGAATTCAGATATTTAGGAGTGCACGTGTCAGCGGATGGGTCTATGAAAGATGAGGTGAATCATAGAATTGATGGGGGAAAAAAAGTGAGTGGTGTACTGAGGAGTCTGTGGAGACAAAGAACTTTATCCATGGAAGCAAAGATGGGAATGTACGAGAGTATAGTTATACCAATGCTCTTATATGGGTGTGAAGCATGGGTGATGGATGTTGCAACAAGGAGAAGGCTGGAAGCAGTGGTGATGTGTATGAGGGCAATGTGTGGTGGGAATATAATGCAGAGAATTTGTAGTTTGGAAATTAGTAGGTGCAGGATTACCAAAACTATTATCCAGAGGACTGAGGAGGGGTTGTTGAGGTGGTTCGTACATGTAGAAAGGATGAAACAAAATTGAATGACTTCAAGAGTGTATAAATCGGTAGGGAATGACTTAAAGAGTGTATAAATCTGTAGTGGAGGGAACGCAGGGTAGGGGTTGGCCTAGGAAAGGTTGGAGGGAGGTGGTAAAGGAGGTTTTGTGTGTGAGGGACTTGGACTTCCAGAAAGCATGCATGAACGTGTTAGATAGGAGTGAATAGAGACAAATGGTTTTTAGGAGTGTGAGCAACGTAACACTTATGAAGGGATTCAGGGAAACCGGCAGGCAGGACTTGAGTCCTGGAGATGGAAAGTACAGTGTCTGCACTCTGAAGGAGAGGTGTTAATGATGCAGTTTTGTAACTGTAGTGTAAGAGCCCCACTAGCAAGACAGTGATGGAGTGAGTGATGGTGAAAGTTTTTCTTTTTCGGGCCACCCTGCCTTGGTGGGAAACAGCCGATGTGTTAATAAAAAAAAAATCTGAATGGGTCTGGTTGAAAGTCACATGTGATATGGTTGTATAAGAGGCAGCATGACCATGTCAAAGACATAGACGGTTCATCGCAAGATTGAGACCCGTGCCAGGACTGCTGTCTTGGCAAACATTATACATACGTCAAAGACATAATTTTTGAGGGGCAAATATGGCTGCTAGTGGCTTGGGTTTGAGAATGACCTGCCTAGTATGGGCCAGCAGGCAAAACATAGGTGTGTGCAACACTCAGGTATCTTTATTGTGGATATGTTTTACCAGCCAGTGGCTTCCTGTACTGGACTGAGGAAGCCACTGGCTTGTGAAACACTTCTAGGTGTTGCACATTGTCTAATTTGTCAACATGTCTCGGGTCAGGCCTAGTGTGCAGTGAGAATGAGCCACAATGCAGTGTCCTGAAGGTTAGGCACATGAATGCAAAATGAGTTGTAATCAATAACTTTCAGTTAACAAACAGAATGGCAGCTGGGGAGGTGAACTGCAGCCTGCAGATTGACAGTCTGGCGCTCAGTCAGTAGAGCGTTGGACTGTCATTCTGCAGGCAGCAGTTCACCTTCCCGTCCACCATTCTGGTAGGTATATGTTACTTTGGGTATTATTAATATTATTACTACAATCAAGGGGGAAGCGCTAAACCCGGAGGATTATACAGTGCCGGGGGGGGGGTGTGGAAGGCATTCAGGCTTAATTTGGGGAACTGGAGCACAGATCCAATTCCCTAAATCAAGAGCCCCTCACCAACATCAAGGAACCTTCCTTGAGGGGTTACTTTGGATAGCAACACCAGTTTCATGGACCAAGAAATAAGGTGAACACAAGCTAGAGTAAAACACAAACAATACTTATAAGTAGATAGACTAAGCTAACACTCAGATCTGCTATCCCTCTACCCACAGTAGCGCTCTATGACCCTTGTGGGTTTAGTGCTTAATTTTAATAATAATAATCTACCCCACAATAAAAATTAGTGGGGTTCGCCACTATCTACAGTTTCAGGTATCCACGGTAGGTTTTGGAACATGCTGATACAAGCCTGCAGGAAGCACAAGCCCCTAAAACTTAAAGCCTCTTTTATTCCTTCCTTCCATTTGTTCCTGGGA
The DNA here is from genome assembly GCF_038502225.1 of Cherax quadricarinatus. Lineage (NCBI taxonomy): Eukaryota > Metazoa > Arthropoda > Malacostraca > Decapoda > Parastacidae > Cherax > Cherax quadricarinatus. Next base: position 9,658,095 of record NC_091389.1, on the reverse strand, counting down.
CATATTGCATAAAATAAAAAAAAATTAAAAGTGATATTTTATTAAAAATCAGAAGTACAAGTATATATGTGAATATATGTAGGTATATATGGTCTTTACAAACACACATCAATATAAAACCCAGAAGTGTATATTCACAATCATATAATACACTAAACTTGCACCACCTCACCAGCAGCAACAGCTTGGTTGATCAGGCCCTGATCCACCACTAGACCTGGTCACAGACTGAGCCGTAGGGGTGTTGAACCCCGAAACCTCCTCCAGGTATACTCCTGGTGTATGAGGGCCCCCCCATATACAGCACCTATTTTCGGTTCCACAGTTTTGTTGGCTTTCAACTAAGCCATTGTACCATCCACCAGTGACTATCACATGTGGATGGAACAAAATGAACAATGAATAACAAAAAAAGGCACAATACCGTGACTGGAACGATACACAATTAACCCGCACATAGAAGAGAGGAGCTTACGATGACGTTTCAGTCCGACTTGGACCAGTGTGATTTTGTAAATGGTCCAAGTCAGACCGAAACATCGCTTTAAGCTCCTCTCTTCTATGCATGGATTATTTGTGTATAACGAACAATGGCTTGATTTGAAGTGAATGGAAATGTGGAACACTAAAATGAGGTGCTGTATAAGAGGGGCCCTCATGCATTTACACTGGTGGTGGGAAATTTGCATTAAGTGTGTAATAGATGTGTTGTATGGTCTGCGTTGTGGCGTCAATGCAGGTGTCGTAATAGCCATCATCATTGTCAATCCAATCTTCTTCGAGTGGCTCTGAGGAGAAATAAACAAATCAAGAATGGTAAATATAACAGAACCCCCATATCCGCAGTTTACTGTGGCCCAAAATACCCCCTTAATTTTGCTTAAAAATGGCCTCAAAGTGCAAAAGTAGTGATGGTGGCAGTTATTCAAAGCCTAAGAGAAGCTGTGAAGCGCTTCTCATCAGTGAAAAAGTGACAAGTCTCCTCTTACCGTGCATAATTTATCAATTAAATTTTATAATAGGTATGTATAGGAATTATATATGATTCACTACTATCCCTGGTTTCAGGTATCCACAGCAGGTCTTGCAATGTATCCCCTGTGGATAAGGAGGGATTACTGTATACTATATTGGAGTTAATAAGAATGCAAGGAGCAAGGAGGAATAACATCTTGTAGGAGTGAGGAAGAGCCAGTTGTGAGTGTGGGGGAAGTTCGTGAGGCAGTAGGTAAAATGAAAGGGGGTAAGGCAGCCGGGATTGATGGGATAAAGATAGAAATGTTAAAAGCAGGTGGGGATATAGTTTTGGAGTGGTTGGTGCAATTATTTAATAAATGTATGGAAGAGGGTAAGGTACCTAGGGATTGGCAGAGAGCATGCATAGTTCCTTTGTATAGAGGCAAAGGTGATAAAAGAGAGTGCAAAAATTATAGGGGGATAAGTCTGTTGAGTGTACCTGGTAAAGTGTATGGTAGAGTTATAATTGAAAGAATTAAGAGGAAGACGGAGAATAGGATAGCAGATGAACAAGGAGGCTTTAGGAAAGGTAGGGGGTGTGTGGACCAGGTGTTTACAGTGAAACATATAAGTGAACAGTATTTAGATAAGGCTAAAGAGGTCTTTGTGGCATTTATGGATTTGGAAAAGGCGTATGACAGGGTGGATAGGGGGGCAATGTGGCAGATGTTGCAAGTGTATGGTGTAGGAGGTAGGTTACTGAAAGCAGTGAAGAGTTTTTACGAGGATAGTGAGGCTCAAGTTAGAGTATGTAGGAAAGAGGGAAATTTTTTCCCAGTAAAAGTAGGCCTTAGACAAGGATGTGTGATGTCACCGTGGTTGTTTAATATATTTATAGATGGGGTTGTAAGAGAAGTAAATGCGAGGGTCTTGGCAAGAGGCGTGGAGTTAAAAGATAAAGAATCACACACAAAGTGGGAGTTGTCACAGCTGCTCTTTGCTGATGACACTGTGCTCTTGGGAGATTCTGAAGAGAAGCTGCAGAGATTGGTGGATGAATTTGGTAGGGTGTGCAAAAGAAGAAAATTAAAGGTGAATACAGGAAAGAGTAAGGTTATGAGGATAACAAAAAGATTAGGTGATGAAAGATTGAATATCAGATTGGAGGGAGAGAGTATGGAGGAGGTGAACGTATTCAGATATTTGGGAGTGGACGTGTCAGCGGATGGGTCTATGAAAGATGAGGTGAATCATAGAATTGATGAGGGAAAAAGAGTGAGTGGTGCACTTAGGAGTCTGTGGAGACAAAGAACTTTGTCCTTGGAGGCAAAGAGGGGAATGTATGAGAGTATAGTTTTACCAACGCTCTTATATGGGTGTGAAGCATGGGTGATGAATGTTGCAGCGAGGAGAAGGCTGGAGGCAGTAGAGATGTCATGTCTGAGGGCAATGTGTGGTGTGAATATAATGCAGAGAATTCGTAGTTTGGAAGTTAGGAGGAGGTGCGGGATTACCAAAACTGTTGTCCAGAGGGCTGAGGAAGGGTTGTTGAGGTGGTTCGGACATGTAGAGAGAATGGAGCGAAACAGAATGACTTCAAGAGTGTATCAGTCTGTAGTGGAAGGAAGGCGGGGTAGGGGTCGGCCTAGGAAGGGTTGGAGGGAGGGGGTAAAGGAGGTTTTGTGTGCGAGGGGCTTGGACTTCCAGCAGGCATGCGTGAGCGTGTTTGATAGGAGTGAATGGAGACAAATGGTTTTTAATACTTGACGTGCTGTTGGAGTGTGAGCAAAGTAACATTTATGAAGGGATTCAGGGAAACCGGCAGGCCGGACTTGAGTCCTGGAGATGGAAAGTACAGTGCCTGCACTCTGAAGGAGGGGTGTTAATGTTGCAGTTTAAAAACTGTAGTGTAAAGCACCCTTCTGGCAAGACAGTGATGGAGTGAATGATGGTGAAAGTTTTTCTTTTTCGGGCCACCCTGCCTTGGTGGGAATCGGCCAGTGTGATAATATAAAAAAAAAATAAAGAATGCTATTTATGCTTGAAAACTAAGAGTCGTTAAAATGGCATAGCTGATTAAAAATGGAAAATATCTGAATGCAATTAAGAAATACTGCTTGCAAATTGCAATCCTGCAACCGTGAACAGGCGAGTACACACATATACACACACAATAGCAACCAGTGAAGTGGCAGGGCCACGAGCTGTGACTCGACCCCTGCAACCATAAATAAGCGAGTACACACACACAATAACAACCAACGAAGAGGCAGGGCCATGAGCTGTGACTCGACCCCTGCAACCACATATAGGTGATTACTGTCTTTGCAGTGGCATGCACATACAACAGTTCAGATATTACTTCAAACAGCCAATATCCCAAACCCCTCCTTTAATGTGCAGACACTGTACTTCCCACCTCCAGGACTCTAGTCTGGCTGACCAGTTTCTCTGAATCCCTTCATAAAATATGACCCTGATCACACTCCAATTGTTTTTATGTCCTTTATTTTTCACATATATACATATTTTTATATATAAAAAAATATATATATAAAATATATATTTTTTTTTAACAAGTCGGCCATCTCCCACCGTTTAACACTTTACGTTCGAGTCTATGAACTCCGACAAGGGAGACACAAGTATGTATCCTATTTAATACATTAAATTAAACTCACCATCTTTCACTTCAATCAAGTCATCGTGTATGTTGCTCATCGAGTCATCACAGACGTCGTCTCTCTGAAAGCGACAAAATACAAACATCACCAAAGTGTACAGACTCACTGAATGTTGCTAGTGAAGAATCACTGACAGATGGTTACGCAGGTGAAGGTTTATTAGTGAATATTAACTGTGAAGTCTTTAAATCCTTACCAATAGAGCTTAATATAAATTATGTTTATGAAATCTAAATAATTCCCAATAGAGACCCCTTAATTATAATAATTCCCAATAGAGCTTAATATAAATTATGATTGTGAAGTCTAAATCCTTCCCCACAGAGCTTAATATAAATGCCTAAGAATATAAACATAAACGTGACCAAATCTTCGCTACACACCCACGGTGGGTGTGACGAGTCATGTGTGAGGTCACAAGAGAGGTAATATCTCAGCCTTATACACCTTCTCTTTTCTTTTTGATTATAATAATAATAATACGCCTTCTCTTCTGTTAATATTACTAATCCTTGATAATGTGAGAAATCATGAAAGCGCTTGGGATTACACTACTTTTTCACTGTAGTTATTTTTCATATTGTGATCTTATTGCGTAAAATACGCTGTATAGCCCTTGTGGCTTAGCACTTCTTTTTGATTATAATAATAATAATTGCGTAAAATAGAATAATGATTTAAAAACCAGAAAAAATCTCACGAACTCTGGTGGCCTGGTGGTTAACGCTCTCGCTTCACACGGTGAGGGCCTGGGTTCGATTCCCAGCCAGAGTAGAAACATTGGACGTGTTTCTTTCCACCTGTTGTCTATGTTCCCCATCAGTAAAATGGGTACCTGGGTGTTAGTCGACTGGTGTGGGTCGCATCCTGGGACACTGTCCTAAGGAGGCCTGGTCACAGACCGGGCCGCGGGGGCGTTGACCCCTGGAACTCTCTCCAGATAAACTCCAGATATACCTGGAAGAGTACAATCCAATTTTTTATAAAGCTGCTGTGTGTAGCGAGACTTTTTGTCAATGAAATTGAAAAAATACATCAAAAGTAAAAAATTGAATACTACGTACTGTACCACGAAGGCCTCTCCACGAGTTATTCAATTTTAATATGTTTTTCAATCCCATTTGGAAAAATTTGCACCATATAGAGGACCTTTATGAGAGCTGACTGACCACACAATTTAAAAAATACTGTAATAGAGATAAAAATACAAATTTCTCAGTGGTTTTTGCCCATCTTAAATATCTGTTCTATTGAGGTACGGTGTATGAGAGCGTGTTAGCAGTACCCAATGGTGCACCCTATTTCTGTGATGCCCCGAAGTGCACCTGAGGTTTGTGATACCCAGCAGTGTATCTATGTTAATGACTGATAGTGCCTCTAGTCTTAAGTACCGATCTATGTTAATGATCAATAATGCCTCTAGTCTTAAGTACCAAATGTGTAAATTGCACTATTTTATCCTGTATTTACATGAAATTAGATTTACAAAAGTGTAAATGCATGATAGCACATGGAATTTGTTATTCAATAAATCCTGCACATTAACCCTTTGACTGTCACAACCCCCAATCCTGAGGTGTCTCCTGGTGTCGCAAAATTTAAAAAAAAAAAAAAATTATTTTTTCTTATGAAATGATAGAGAATCTTTTCCCGATTATAATGACACCAAAAAAACGAAATTTGATGGAAAACTGGCGGAATTATGCTCTCGCAAAGTTAGCGACCTCAGCGCTGTTTACAAATCGGCAATTTCGCCCACTTTGAGCCCTATTTTTGGCTAATTCCATTGTTCCAGTCGCCCAAACTCATAGCTATTTCTTTAGAACTCCATTTTTTCTATCGATTGAGTACAAGAAACTGCCCATTTACCGATTTCAACTAACTAATAATGTGGTCAGAAATTTGCAATTTGGCCAATTTCATGAAAACTGAAAAATATGACAATTTCAAAATAGGGTCCAGAATGAACAATGCAGACATTCCTGGCTCTAAAATAACATTTTCTTTGTTCATCAGTCATGTCTCCAGGCCCCTCTGATATTACTCTTGCTTTCTATTTTGAATTTTTATTCAAACAAAAAATAGAAGATTTACTATTATGCAGACTACTGCAATACTGTAATAATTGTATAAATAACATCAACCCATTCATGACTGCATATTAGAATGGCTAGTTGGACATTTATTGGACAATGACATCATTTGTTTACTTTTGAACATCGGCAAAAATCAAACATTTCCCCTACTTTGAGCTCCATTTCTAGGTTCTTTTTATAGTAAAATCAATCAAAATCACCACTATCTCTATAATGTTTTCCATTCTATCAAATGAGACCAAGAAAACGAGAATACAACAATAAATACTATACTAAAATAGACCACAAAGTCGGCATTTTAATTAAAAAAAAACGGTCGGAGTTTTTTTTTCTCATTATGCACTGTGTGCTCCAGGATTTTTTTTATATGGTGCACACTGACCACACAGACCCATTCTCTCACATGTGGGCCTACCAGCTTTCTCCTGCTTGATTTGAAGCTGCTAGAATTTATGAGTATATATACGTCAAACACGGTACCTTGTAAGACGTATATATACGGCCGCAACAGTCAAAGGGTTAAGACGTAAATATTTCATCCATTTATCCTCAATAATATTCCTGAGTGTTAAGACAACTCATCGTGACCTTAGGACCACCTATACAGAGGCTTGTTCTGTATACTGGTGTCTGCCCACATACCTATTGGTGGTACATCCACCGACCTACCGTAGGTGCCGAATGGTGACAAAAAGTACGACATTGGTGCCACACTCACCCTAGACTGCCTGGGTCTTGGTTTCTGCAAGGTTTGTGACTTATTGACTTTTTGGTATCTTGCTGGTGTGTAGATTTTCTGTGAGATATTTGGACTGCTGTCTTTCTGATAGATTTTTGGACTGTTGGCCTTCTGATAGATTTTTGATTTGTCAGCTTTCCGTGGAACTTCTGGTGTGACATTTTTCTGCAGAATTTCTGCCTTTTCATTTTTCTGGTTGAGGAGTGTATCAATTTCATCCGGTGAGAGAAAGTCAGCAAATTTTGTCGACTTCTTCCTCAACCGAGCAGAGCGCAACACACCTACAGAGATACACAGTGTTAGTGTGGTATATCACTTGCGTGTATTTAATAAACTTGCATCTCCCTATTCTCAACCACATTCTCAACCGAACCACATTCTCAACTGAATCACATTGTCAATTGAACGTCATTCTCAACCAAACCTTCAAGAAAAAATATTTCGACAAATATACTGATAGCATCAGTGTATATATACAATGATTAACACTGTATATGCTGTACACTGACAGCAGCAGTGTATGTACACTGAACAGAAGTCTATACACACTGATAACAGCGGTATATGCACACTTAGTGGCCACTTTGATAGGTACATCGGCTCGTTAATGTCAATATCTAATCAGTCAATGAAGGTCAATGCCCCTGAGGCCTGGTCCAATGGCCTCTGAATCTCAATCTAACAGAGCACCTTTGTGGTATAGTGGAATGGGAGACTCACAGCATGACTGCAGTAACTGTGAGATGCTATAAGAGAGGGAGATTTCAATCGGATTTATAACCCCGGATACATACATACATAACCCCAGGATGTGACCCACACCAGTCGACTCACACCCAGGTACTGCACCTATTTGCTGCTAGGTGAACAGGACAACAGGTGTCAGGAAACACATCGAAATGTTTCCACTTCACCAGGAATCAAAGCCAGGCCCTCTGCATGTGAAGTGAGACCTTTGCCAGCCAGGTAATGGGGCCCTAGCCCTATCATGTCAACATGGACCAAAATCTCCAAGGAAGGTTTCCACTGCCTTGTTCAATCTATTCCACGAAGAATTTGGGCTGTCCTGAGGGCAACGGAAAACACCCTACCTGGTACCACAAGAGTGTACCTAATAAACCAGACACTAAATGTATAACTGCCGACAGCATCAGGATGAAATTATACCTCGAGGGGAAAAAATTCAATTTCCATGAAATAGAAAAACCCTCAGGAAAAACAAAGTGGAAATAAATTTTGAGATGAGTTAGAGAACCAGCGTAGCTGTGAAACACAAGCCGTCGCTGCTGCCGACGAGGCATTTTCCTTACAGGCAAAACAATGAAAAACAAAAAACAGGAAAGAGATTTTACGATTTCGTTAAAGTTAACTTGACACAAAACAATTATATGTGAGTTGGATCAAGATGATTATAAATAAATAAATAAATATAATTATTATTATTTATTATATATTAATAATATTGATATTATTATTAATTATATTACTATTTCTATTCCCCTCAAGGAAGGTTCCTTGATGTTGGTGAGGGGCTCTTGATTTAGGGAATTGGATCTGTGCTCCAGTTACCCGAATTAAGCCTGAATGCCTTCCACATCCCCCCCCCCATGCACTGTATAATCCTACGGGTTTAGCGCTTCCCCTTGATTATAATAATAATACTCTTTCTATTATTATTATTATTGCTATTATTATCAATTATATTACTATTTCTGTTATTGTTAATTATGTTAATATTTCTATCATTATTATTATTAATAATATTATTACTATTATTATTATTACCATTATTATCATTATCATTATTATTATTATTATTATTATTATTATTATTATTATTATTATTATACAGGTTATACAGAGTCTGGAATGTGATTTGTATTCATGTCTGGTTTTAAGAATGGCTCTGATTCCTTGAATCAAGAGCCCTTGATTATCATCAAGGGCTCTGGAGTGGTGGTGACTATCTAGATGATTGTGTGTACATGTGTGCACACATGTGTACTTGTTTGTACATCTCTAGTACCATTAACATGTTAAATATTCATCAACTACTGTATGATTAACATATTAATAACACTTACCGTCGTTCTCTTCAGTTGAGGCGTCGATGACATGCGTCCCCGAGTCGCCTCTTTTGTCACCTCCCTGGAAGTTACAAAATATAATAATAATTATGATAATGATTAGAAAATAATTATAATAATGATTTATGATGACCATCTCCCACTGAGGTTGAGCGACCCCCCCCCCTCCCCAAATAGTAGTAGTAAGTAAGTAAGTAAGTTTATTCAGATATACACAAATACAGTTACATAGAATTATCATACATAGCAGCATATGTGTAGACAACCTGGGATAACCCAAAAAAGTCAGACAGAGTGACTTATTTCCATTGGGGTCCTTTAGTAGAAGTAATAGTACTTACCACAACTACTACTACTATTACTATTAATACTATTACTACTACTACTACTATTAACACTACTACTGCTGCTACTATTACTACTACTAATATTAACACTACTACTGCTGCTACTATTACTACTACTAATATTAACACTACTACTGCTGCTACTATTACTACTACTACTATTAACACTACTACTGCTGCTACTATTACTACTACTAATATTAACACTACTACTGCTGCTACTATAACTACTAATATTAACACTACTAATGCTGCTACTATTACTAATACTACTATTAACACTACTACTGCTGCTACTATTACTACTACTACTATTAACACTACTACTGCTGCTACTATTACTACTACTTACTACTACTATTTACTACTACTACTACTACTAACTACTACTAAATACTACTACCAGAATAAACCCCATCCACTCCTTGATAGCAGCACAATATCATGATACAATACATACCAAATCTTACTGCATAAATCAGCACTTACTCTACGGGTATTTTGATATTCAACGAATGCAGGTCTTTTTTTTTTACATTACGTCGTAATTAAACTATTCTGCACATTGCAATTTCTTTCCCAAGTGCAATTTTCACTAGGATGTGCTTTTTTTGGCTTTTTTGCGAAAAAATCGCACATGGAGAGGGACCCATAAGGTCTATTATAAAGCTTCTCTACACAGTCTTGACTTTTTTTTTGCAAGTGACAATGTCTTTATAGTAAGTGCTATTCAATACTGGATATAGTAACAGCCTGGTTGATCAGGTCCTGATCCACCGTGAGGCCTGGTCATGAACCGGGTCATGGGGGCATTGACCCCCAAAACACCCTCCAGGTATTTAGGGAAGTACAGTGGACCCCCGGTTTACGATATTATTTCATTCCAGAAGTATGTTCAGGTGCCAGTACTGAACGAATTTGTTCCCATAAGGAATATTGTGAATTAGGTTAGTCTATTTCAGACCCCTAAACATACACATACAAACGCACTTACATAAATACACTTACATAATTGGTCGCATTGGGAGCTGATCGTAAACCGGGGGTCCACTGTATATGAGGGAAAGAGGGACAGGACCAAGAGAAGAAGACAAAGAAGTGGTAGTAGTATTAGTATTAGTAGTATTAGTATTAGTAGTCGAAAGTTGAGAGTAGTTTTAGTGACAAAATAGAAATGGAAGGTTTGCTAGAGAGATTATTGACAGTTAATGACTTGGAGTTCGCAAAATAACTCACTGGCGACGGCCTCACTCGCAGTTTCTTGGTGGATGATTTTTGAATGTCAATCTTCCGTTTCAAACGGCTGTGAATTTTGTTTGCCGGTTTGAGATGAGTGTCAGTCCCATCTGCTGGTCTGACATGAGAGTCATTCCCGTCCACTGGTCTGACATGAGAGACATTCTCATCCACTGGTCTGACATTCGAGTCATTCTCATCCACTGGTCTGACATTCGAGTCATTCTCATCCTCTGGTCTGACACGAGTGTCATTCTCATCTGCTGATTTGAGACGAGTGTTGCTTACACCTGGTGTCTTAAAGTTGCCGAACTTGGCAGAGTTCTTCCTCGCCGAGACAGAGCATGGCACACCTTTGGAAATACAATACTCTTATCAGTGATATTTCAACTTTACGATGGTGCAGCAGCAATTGCTTTGGAGATTAAACTTAAGATAATTACCCAACGTGAAAGCAGCAAGTACTAAATTTGTATTCATTTATTTACTCTCCAGTGACAGCAGTTATTTTACTTATTTATTATATACAGTCTCTCCTCACTTACCGACGTAGTTCTGTTCCTAAGACCACATCGGTAAACGAATTTGTCACTAAGTAAGGAGCATACTATAATGGTAGTGAGTTTGGGTCAGCCATCTTTGATGTTGTTTTAATGTCACTTTTGCACCATTTATAACATTTCTGGTATATTTTTAAATGTTTATACAGTAGTGTAGTGTATATTGTAATAAACAGAATAGAGGAAATCCACTCTGATATACATTATTTAGGTATGCATAATGGTCAGAGAGCCCATCGTAAGTCCGAGGCATCGGTAAATGAGTACGTCACTAAGTGAGGAGAGGCTGTATTCATATACAGCTTACAATGTTTTCAATGTGCGATGGGTTCATCGGTACATAACTGAATTGTAAGTGAAGAACCATCTGCTAATCCCCGGATTAAGCTAAGCTCACACTTGGTAATTCCCTACAATCTATTACGTTTAACAAGCTAATTACAACTTACCATCTTTCCCATCAATCAAGTTGCCCTTATTGTGGTTTTTGGAATCTTCATGAACATCGTCTTTCTGAAAGTGTCAAAATATGAATTTTGAAATTACAGCATTGTTAAATCTTAAGGATAAATTGGATCATTAATTATCCAGCTCCACTGGATAATTGATTATGGAAGGATAAGTTGGATCATGGATTACCCAGCACCGTTGGATGGAGATTGCCAACAGTGGCTTTCTGAAAGTGTCGAAATATGAATGATAAAATTCTAGCATTGTTAACCCTTAAAATGTTCAAACGTAGATCTACGTTCACTCACGTACAGCTGCAAACGTAGATCTACGTTCACTCACGTACAGCTGCAAACGTAGATCTACATTCACTCACATACAGCTGCAAACGTAGATCTACGTTCACTCACGTACAGCTGCAAACGTAGATCTACATTCACTCACATACAGCTGCAAACGTAGATCTACGTTCACTCACGTACAGCTGCAAACGTAGATCTACGTTCACTCACGTACAGCTGCAAACGTAGATCTACGTTCACTCACGTACAGCTGCAAACGTAGATCTACATTCACTCACATACAGCTGCAAACGTAGATCTACGTTCACTCACGTACAGCTGCAAACGTAGATCTACGTTTACTCACGTACAGCTGCAAACGTAGATCTACGTTCACTCACGTACAGCTGCAAACGTAGATCTATGTTCACTCGCGTACAGCTGCAAACGTAGATCTACGTTCACTCACATACAGCTGCAAACGTAGATCTACGTTCACTCACGTACAGCTGCAAACGTAGATCTACGTTCACTCACGTACAGCTGCAAACGTAGATCTGTGTTCGATTTTACATGCTTTCTTATGTAAAAAAAAGTAGATCTATGTTCGGAGCGCTACACATGTGAACGTAGATCTACGTTTGGACAGTTTAAGGGTTAAATCTCAAGAATAACTAAGATCATGGATTATCCTAAACTGCTGAATGGAGATTGCTAACTGGTAATCATGTTATTATCCCTATTGGCTGCACATTCATTTTCCATTAAGATTACACCATTATTAAATCTGCATGATGTAAATGATTTGGAAAATCCACAGGTTGAAGAACATAGCACTTGTGCAACATTTGGGAACTTTTATTGAGGAAACACTTCACCAGCCAATGGCTTCTTCAGTCCAATACAGAGAAGAACAGTGAAAGATGAGGAGAATGAGGTAATCAGTCCCCCGGCCTCATGGATATGTCGAATCATGGATTATCCAATGCCATTGGAGGGAGGTTGTCGTTAATTAATGGATATAAGTCACTCTGACGTTTTTTTGTGTTATGTTAGTGGATAATTTACACTATGTATGATAGTTGTAGTTATGTTTACCTGTACCTAAATTAACTTACAGAATGCATAAATGGTGTCAAAATCACTGCCAGAGTTGAACTTTCGACAATTATTATTATTATTATTATTATGATGATTATTATGATTATTATGATTATTATGATTATTATGATTATTATGATGATTATTATGATTATTATGATTATTATGATTATTATGATTATTATGATGATTATTATGATTATTATGATTATTATGATTATTATGATTATTATGATGATTATTATGATTATTATTATTATTATTATGATTATTATTATGATTATTATGATGATTATTATGATGATTATTATTATGATTATTATGATTATGATTATTATTATGATTATTATGATTATTATTATGATTATTATGATTATTATGATTATTATGATGATTATGATTATTATTATGATTATTATGATTATTATGATTATTATTATGATTATTATGATTATTATGATTATTATTATGATTATTATGATTATTATGATTATTATGATTATTATGATTATTATGATTATTATGATGATTATGATTATTATTATGATTATTATGATTATTATGATTACTATTATGATTATTATGATTATTATTATGATTATTATTATTATTATTATTATTATGATTATTATGATTATTATTATGATTATTATGATGATTATTATGATTATTATGATTATTATGATTATTATGATTATTATGATATTATTATGATTATTATGATTATTATTATGATTATTATGATATTATGATTATTATGATTATTATGATTATTATGATTATTATGATTATTGATTATTATGATTATTATTTATTATAATTATTATTATTATTATTATTATTATTATTATTATTATTATTATTATTATTATTATTATTATTATTATTATTATGATCATGATTATTATTATGATTATTATGATTATTATGATTATTATGATTATTATTACAATTATTATGATTATTATGATTATTATGATTATTATGATTATTATTATGATTATTATGATTATTATGATGATTATTTATTATTATGATTATGATGATTATTATTATTATTATGATTATTATGATTATTATGATTATTATGATTATTATGATTATTATGATTATTATTATTATTATTATTATGATTATTATTATGATTATTATGATTATTATGATTATTATTATTATTATTATGATTATTATTATGATTATTATGATTATTATGATTTATTATGATTATTATGATTATTATGATTATTATTATGATTATTATGATTATTATGATTATTATGGTTATTATGATTATTATGATTATTATTATGATTATTATGATTACTATTATGATTATTATGATTATTATTATGATTATTATGATTATTATGATTATTATTATGATTATTATTATGATTATTATGATTATTATGATGATTATTATGATTATTATGATTATTATGATTATTATTATGATTATTATGATTATTATGATTATTCTTATTATTATTATGATTATTATGATTATTATGATTATTATTATGATTATTATTATTATTATTATGATTATTATTATGATTATTATGATTATTATTATGATTATTATGATTATTATTATGATTATTATGATTATTATTATGATTATTATTATGATTATTATTATTATTATTATGATTATTATTATGATTATTATGATTATTATTATGATTATTATGATTATTATTATGATTATTATGATGATTATTATGATTATTATGATTATTATGATTATTATGATTATTATTATGATTATTATGATTATTATGATTATTATGATTATTATGATTATTATGATTATTATTATGATTATATGATTATTATGATTATTATTATGATTATTATGATTATTATGATTATTATGATTATTATGATTATTATTGTTATTATTATTATTATTATTATTATGATTATTATGATTATGATTATTATGATTATGATTATTATGATTATTATGATTATTATGATTATTATGATTATTATGATTATTATGATTATTATTATGATTATTATGATTATTATTGTTATTATTATTATTATTATTATTATTATTATTATTATTATTATTATTATTATGATTATTATGATTATTATGATTATTATGATTATTATTATTATTATTATTATTATTATTATTATTATTATTATTATTATTATTATTATTATGATTATTATGATTATTATTATTATGATTATTATGATTATTATGATTATTATGATTATTATTATGATTATTATGATTATTATTATGATTATTATGATTATTATGATTATTATGATTATTATGATTATTATTGTTATTATTATTATTATTATTATTATGATTATTATGATTATGATTATTATGATTATGATGATTATTATGATTATTCAGGTAGTGTTTCTTTTATATTTACAGGTAATGAATTCCAGATTTTAGGGCCTTTTATGTGCATTGAGTTTTTGCATAGTGTGAGATGGACACGAGGAACATCAAAGAGTGATCTGTGCCTTGTGTTATGGTCATGTGTTCTGTTGAGGTTGGCAAGGAGATGTTTAAGGGGAGGGTTAATATCAGAGTTAAGTGTTCTATGTATGTAATAGGTGCAGTAATAAGTATGAATGTTTTGTATGGTGAGTAGGTTTAGTGTATGTGTACCTGTGTCTAAATAAACTTAGGTGTTGAAATCTATCAGCCTAAGCTGGAAGACTTCAGTACAGCAATGAGGACACTCAAGTACTAAATAAAAAAGTCAATTGGAGAGATATTGTTAATGATGTGAATAATGATGGAGGTTTTTTTTCTTCTTTTTTGGGTCACCTGCTTCAGTGGGACACGGCTGATGTGTTAATTAAAAAAATATATTGTTAAATACAAACTTCCATGCTATACAGTGATGTTTTAACATTTACTCGCAATATTATAACAATCAGAGCTGTATAGTCCTTGTGGCTTAGCGCTTCTTTTTTGATTATAATAATAATAATATAACAATCAGAAGTAAGTGATAAACCTTCAAGGGTTACACAGCTTTACTCACCACAGAAAGTGATGTGGTAGAACTAGCAGCGCTTCGTGCTGGACGGGACAGAGGGCGTCGTGCTCGTTTTGAATGTTTTTTAATGGGCTTTTTTAAGGTTTGCTTTTTATTACGCTTTTTCAAGCTTTGCTTTTTTTTAATTAAGGCCTGTTTTTTGAGTGCTTTTATCTTAATTGACAAAAGTGTCTTCTGTATCTGGTACTGACTAATGACTTGTTCCGGGGAAAAATTGTTTTTGGACTCCATGAAACGTATCAGGTCTTTCACACTCTTCAAACTCTCCTTCAGGGTCGGTGGAGGAATTTCCTCGTGACCGTCAGAATCATCGGGATCGCTCTCAATGCTCTTCTTAGCATTCTCAATGATGCTAATCAGGTCATCATCAGTTAGACGATCTGTTGTTGGGGCAGCATCGTCACAGTCTAGCCACTTATCAATGGACTCTTCCAGGTTCTCCGACTCGAACATTTTCTTCACTTCTGGAGCCTCGATAACTTTAACGTCATCTAATATTTCTTGTTTCAGAGAGTTCCTCTTACTTATTCTCTTTGGTTTAAAACCTTCAAATTCCTCGTCATCAGAATCAATAAAAGAAATGTCAGGCCAGAGTTTTCTCCAACTTTTTTTCAAACTTGAATTTGTAACAAGTTCCCAAGCTTTTGTAATGTCAGAAATTGCTTCGTTAATGGTGAAACTTTTGTTAAATTCTTCCATACTTCCGTTGTGTGCGATTAACCTCCGTATAAAAGTTTTCCTGTAACGCGCTTTGACGTCCTGAACGACTCCTTGTTCCATCGGTTGTATTAAACCAGTTTTACTGTCAGGCAAGAACTCTGCAAAGATATTACCGCTGCGTAAATCTTGCAGCCTAGGGTGAGCGTTACTTTTGTCGAGCAACAACAGTGCCGTACTGTCTGCTGGATGACCCGTTTTTATGAAGTTTTTCTTGACTTCAGGAACAAAATGATTATAAAACCAATCTTGAAAGAGAACTTGATTTATGTAAGAATCTTTGTGAACCCTATAGATGATCGGAAGGTTTTTCACACCTTTAGGCTCAACACTGTTGCCTATCACCATTAATTTACAGCGGTGCGTTCCGGCAGCATTTGCACAACAAACCACAGTCAGTCGATCCTCGTTATTCTGCGGCTCTCCGTCATGGCCGTGATTCCCCAAGGGAAACTTGTGCCAAAATAATCCGGTCTCGTCGACGTTATATATCCGGTCTGCCGTCAACTGGCGTCCGGTCACCAGTTCGGCAAACTGACTCTGGTAGCCGTCAACTTCGCCGGCAGAATACTTCTCTCCGTTAAAGTTCTTCCTGGCGGTAATACCGTGATGGGACCTGAACGACTCCAGCCAACCGGAGCAGAACGACACCGTCTCCGTCATCCTCAACTTCCGGTAGAACTCTCTGGCCTTGTCGCAGATCATCCAGCCATAGACCGGCACGTCCCGCTGCTCCTCGCACTTCTGTTGATACCACAACCACAACACCATGTCTAGCTCGTCCAGCCTAGACCGAACAACAGTCAGCTTCTTCCTAGGCCTACCCCGAGGCCTACGCTTCACCTCCATACCAACCTCACCCAATCCAACCTCAATGAATCCCCTTAACAACCCCACACGATTATAATCATAAACCTCTAAACCCGCAAGGGACGTACACCAACAACCCCCCCAAATACAAAATCCGAGTTACCACCAGCCAAAAAAAAAAAAAAGTCTTCAGTCTAGGCGCTCTTATTTATGTCACTTTTCCGCTCAATTTTCAACACAACACTTGTAATATTGCACAATGTTGCAGCTGCAGTTGTCTCAAGTTCCTGCTAGTGCATGATCAACATCTATCATGCAAAGATTGCAACAAGTGAGATGATTTAGTGAAGATAAAGACCCTCCCGCCCTGAGTCTTTGTTGTTGTTGTTATTGTTGGGTTGTAGGGTCACCGCGGTCCTAGGACCGTCTGGTTATGTTGTGTGGTTACTGCGGTCCTAGGACCGTCTGGTTATGTTGTGTGGTTACTGCGGTCCTAGGACCGTCTGGTTATGTTGTGTGGTTACTGCGGTCCTAGGACCGTCTGGTTATGTTGTGTGGTTACTGCGGTCCTAGGACCGTCTGGTTATGTTGTGTGGTTACTGCGGTCCTAGGACCGTCTGGTTATGTTTATTTATTTTATTTATTTATTTATTTATTTATAATTTGAGCACACTTACAGAGGTACAAAAAAATACAGAAGAGCAGCATGCCAAAGCCACTTATACTATGCATAGCATTACGGGCTGGCTTAAAATTAACTTAAGATTAACTAAGCAATGATGAAATCAGTGAAAAACATTAATGTAAACTGATTACTATAAAGCTCAAGTGAGTATTACAAAGACAGGTCATATGGTTGCATGCATTGTTGTAAATTCAGTAGAATGGAGTGGTTACTGCGGTCCTAGGACCGTCTGGTTATGTTGTGTGGTTACTGCGGTCCTAGGACCGTCTGGTTATGTTGTGTGGTTACTGCGGTCCTAGGACCGTCTGGTTATGTTGTGTGGTTACTGCGGTCCTAGGACCGTCTGGTTATGTTGTGTGGTTACTCCGGTCCTAGGACCGTCTGGTTATGTTGTGTGGTTACTGCGGCCCTAGGACCGTCTGGTTATGTTGTGTGGTTACTACGGTCCTAGGACCGTCTGGTTATGTTGTGTGGTTACCGCGGCCCTAGGACCGTCTGGTTATGTTGTGTGGTTACTATGGTCCTAGGACCGTCTGGTTATGTTGTGTGGTTACTGCGGTCCTAGGACCGTCTGGTTATGTTGTGTGGTTACTACGGTCCTAGGACCGTCTGGTTATGTTGTGTGGTTACCGCGGCCCTAGGACCGTCTGGTTATGTTGTGTGGTTACTACGGTCCTAGGACCGTCTGGTTATGTTGTGTGGTTACCGCGGCCCTAGGACCGTCTGGTTATGTTGTGTGGTTACTACGGTCCTAGGACCGTCTGGTTATGTTGTGTGGTTACCGCGGCCCTAGGACCGTCTGGTTATGTTGTGTGGTTACTACGGTCCTAGGACCGTCTGGTTATGTTGTGTGGTCACCGCGGCCCTAGGACCGTCTGGTTATGTGTGGTTACTACGGTCCTAGGACCGTCTGGTTATGTTGTGTGGTTACCGCGGCCCTAGGACCGTCTGGTTATGTTGTGTGGTTACTACGGTCCTAGGACCGTCTGGTTATGTTGTGTGGTTACCGCGGCCCTAGGACCGTCTGGTTATGTTGTGTGGTTACTACGGTCCTAGGACCGTCTGGTTATGTTGTGTGGTTACCGCGGCCCTAGGACCGTCTGGTTATGTTGTGTGGTTACTACGGTCCTAGGACCGTCTGGTTATGTTGTGTGGTTACTGCGGTCCTAGGACCGTCTGGTTATGTTGTGTGGTTACTATGGTCCTAGGACCGTCTGGTAATGTGTGGTTACTACATTCCTAGGACCGTCTGGTTATGTTGTGTGGTCACCGCGGCCCTAGGACCGTCTGGTTATGTTGTGTGGTCACCACGGCCCTAGGACCATCTGGTTATGTTGTGTGGTCACCGCGGCCCTAGGACCGTCTGGTTATGTTGTGTGGTCACCGCGGCCCTAGGACCGTCTGGTTATGTTGTGTGGTCACCGCGGCCCTAGGACCGTCTGGTTATGTTGTGTGGTTACCGCGGCCCTAGGACCGTCTGGTTATGTTGTGTGGTTACTATGGTCCTAGGACCGTCTGGTTATGTGTGGTTACTACGGTCCTAGGACCGTCTGGTTATGTTGTGTGGTTACTACGGTCCTAGGACCGTCTGGTTATGTTGTGTGGTTACTACGGTCCTAGGACCGTCTGGTTATGTTGTGTGGTTACTATGGTCATAGAACCGTCTGGTTATGTTGTGTGGTTACTACGGTCCTAGGACCGTCTGGTTATGTTGTGTGATTACTACGGTCCTAGGACCGTCTGGTTATGTTGTGTGGTCACCGCGGCCCTAGGACCGTCTGGTTATGTTGTGTGGTCACCGCGGCCCTAGGACCGTCTGGTTATGTTGTGTGGTTACTGCGGTCCTAGGTTTGTGTGGTTACTGCGGTCCTAGGACCGTCTGGTTATGTTGTGTGGTTACTACGGTCCTAGGACCGTCTGGTTATGTTGTGTGGTTACTACGGTCCTAGGACCGTCTGGTTATGTTGTGTGGTTACTATGGTCATAGAACCGTCTGGTTATGTTGTGTGGTTACTACGGTCCTAGGACCGTCTGGTTGGTCCCTATGTTGTGTGGTCACTACGGTCCTAGGACCGTCTGGTTGGTACTTTATGTTGTGCGGTTACTACGGTCCTAGGACCGTCTGGTTGGTACTTTATGTTGTGTGGTTACTACGGTCCTATCACCGTCTGGTTGGTACTTTACGTTGTGTGGTAACGACGGTCCTAGGACCGTCTGGTTGCGACTTTATGTTGTGTGGTTACTACGGTCCTAGGACCGTCTGGTTGGTACTTTATGTTGTGTGGTTACTACGGTCCTAAAACCGTCTTGCTGAACCATTATGTTGTGGGGTCACCATGGTCCTAGGACCGTCTTGTTGAACCCTTATGTTGTGGAGTCACCATGGTCCTAGGATCGTCTTGTTGAACCCTTATGTTGTGGGGTCAAAATGGTCCAAGGACCGTCTTGTTGAACCCTTATGTTGTGGGGTGACCATGGTCCTAGGACCGTCTTGTTGAACCCTTATGTTGTGGAGTCAACATGGTCCTAGGACCGTCTGGTTATGTTGTGTGGTTACTACGGTCCTAGGACCGTCTGGTTATGTTGTGTGGTTACCGCGGCCCTAGGACCGTCTGGTTATGTTGTGTGGTTACTACGGTCCTAGGACCGTCTGGTTATGTTGTGTGGTCACCGCGGCCCTAGGACCGTCTGGTTATGTGTGGTTACTACGGTCCTAGGACCGTCTGGTTATGTGTGGTTAATACGGTCTTAGGACCGTCTGGTTATGTTGTGTGGTTGCTATGGTCCTAGGACCGTCTGGTTCACCCAGCCTCCCTCGAGACCCAAGCTCTGGATGCATATTTGTGTAGTCACGTGGACCCCTAGGGACCCGTCTGGTTAATTGTTATTGTTGTGTGTCTGGACCCTTCAGGACCGTCTGGAATTTATATTGGTATTGTAAGTTTACGCGGCCCTAGGAACCCGTCTGGAATCCCTATTGTGTGTAAGTTTACTATAGGTCCTAAGGACCGATCTGGTTATGTGTGGTTCTCACAGGTCCTAGGACCGTCTGGATTATGTTAATGTGGTTACCTACGGTCCCTGGACCGTCTGGATTATGTTGTGGTTGGGACTACGGTCCTGAAGGACCCGTCTGGTTATGTTGTTGTGGTTACTATGGTCCATTAGAACCCGTCTGGTTGGTTATGTTATTAGTGGTTACTACGGTCCTAGGGACCCGTCTGGTTATGTTGTGTGGATTTTACTCACGGTCCTAGGGGACCGTCTGGATTTATGTTGTTGTAGTCACGCGGCCCTAGGACCGTCTGGTTATGTTGTGTGGTCACCGCGGCCCTAGGACCGTCTGGTTATGTTGTGTGGTTACTGCGGTCCTAGGTTTGTGTGGTTACTGCGGTCCTAGGACCGTCTGGTTATGTTGTGTGGTTACTACGGTCCTAGGACCGTCTGGTTATGTTGTGTGGTTACTACGGTCCTAGGACCGTCTGGTTATGTTGTGTGGTTACTACGGTCCTAGGACCGTCTGGTTGTGTTGTGTGGTTACTACGGTCCTAGGACCGTCTGGTTATGTTGTGTGGTTACTACGGTCCTAGGACCGTCTGGTTGGTCCCTTATGTTGTGTGGTCACTACGGTCCTAGGACCGTCTGGTTGGTACTTTATGTTGTGCGGTTACTACGGTCCTAGGACCGTCTGGTTGGTACTTTATGTTGTGTGGTCACTACGGTCCTAGGACCGTCTGGTTGGTACTTTACGTTGTGTGGTTACTACGGTCCTAGGACCGTCTGGTTGGTACTTTATGTTGTGTGGTTACTACGGTCCTAGGACCGTCTGGTTGGTACTTTATGTTGTGTGGTTACTACGGTCCTAAAACCGTCTTGCTGAACCATTATGTTGTGGGGTCACCATGGTCCTAGGACCGTCTTGTTGAACCCTTATGTTGTGGAGTCACCATGGTCCTAGGATCGTCTTGTTGAACCCTTATGTTGTGGGGTCAAAATGGTCCAAGGACCGTCTTGTTGAACCCTTATGTTGTGGGGTGACCATGGTCCTAGGACCGTCTTGTTGAACCCTTATGTTGTGGAGTCACCATGGTCCTAGGACCGTCTTGTTGAACCCTTTTGTTGTGGGGACAAAATGGTCCTAGAACCGTCTTGTTGAACCCTTATGTTGTGGGGTGACGAACAAAATTCGAGGTTAACTATATTTCTCATATATTATATTTTGACCATTATTGTGGCTGGAGATATTATAAATTATTATTCTCTTCTCTCCTAGCTTCCACTATAGAAGAAATATCTAAATATGGAAATCTACAGGAAATTGATGTATCTCATCGTGGTGTTGGACGTTATGACCATTTTTGTTGGGCTATATTGTTATTTTGATGAGTGGGCCCAGGAGCTGGAAGAGGACCGGATGCGACTCCAAATGGAGGTCCAGGAAGCCTCCTGGGCTTGTGAATCATTTTCCCAGAGAATTTGTAGGATCCCTGGGATGGGGATAATATTTAATTGTGATAATTATACCCCCTTATATCTCCCTGGAAGGCAGGTGAGCTCTTGGTGGGCACCAAGCTCCTGGCCTCTTCTGGGAATCATCTTTAGATTGTACCAAGCCAGCAAGGATGTTGAGGAGCTGGAGATTCTCCTCAAGGAGATGAAAGAATCCTGCCAGGATAATTCATCCTCCCAAGTGATGCTGGTTCATCTGTGGGTTATTGTGACAGTGTTAGGAGTGTTGTACTACACCTGGCGATTCTTCCGTACCAGACTTCTCAAGTCACTTACACATACCAGCACCAGTGACACAGTGGTGAGTGGTGAGTTAGTACCTGCTACCACTGATGATGCTGGTAGCTCAACACCCCTCCCCAACCCCAATACCCTCCCCAACCCCATCACCATCCCCAAACCCATCACCATCCCCAAACCCATAACCATCCCCAAACCCACCATCCCCAACCCTACAGGGTATGGAGTTTTTGTAGCCAATGTACCCACTTTGTGCAGGTACAGGACTGTAAACCAGCTTCTGAAAAAATCCGGCGGTTTAATCAAATTCATAATGCCACGAAGACGCAGAGGTCATCGTAGATATGGCTTTGCAATTTTTAAAAATAAGGATTACGAAAGACGAGCACTGATGCTGAACGGCCATGTGTTGACTGGTCCAAGAGGTGAGACCCCACAGAAAATGGTAGTTGAGCCAGCATACAAGCAAGTATTAATTGATGATGCAAAACCCAAAGTAAAACCACCAGTCCAGAATGCACAACAACATGGAAAACCACAAATTCTGGGTAATAAGAAGTGTGTTTTAAAACATTATAATACTAAAGGGTATTGGGTAGTGTGAACACCATTGCTGCTCCCACCAAGGCTAGACTTCCCAGCTACCATGTTTATGCTACCTCCAAGTCTAGGCCTCCCTGCTACCATGTTCATGCTACCTCCAAGTCTAGGCCTCCCAGCTACCAAGTTCATGCTACCTCCAAGTCTAGGCCTCCCTGCTACCATGTTCATGCTACCTCCAAGTCTAGGCCTCCCAGCTACCAAGTTTATGCTACCTCCAAGTCTAGGCCTCCCTGCTACCATGTTCATGCTACCTCCAAGTCTAGGCCTCCCAGCTACCATGTTTATGCTACCTCCAAGTCTAGGCCTCCCTGCTACCATGTTCATGCTACCTCCAAGTCTAGGCCTCCCAGCTACCATGTTTATGCTACCTCCAAGTCTAGGCCTCCCTGCTACCATGTTCATGCTACCTCCAAGTCTAGGCCTCCCAGCTACCATGTTTATGCTACCTCCAAGTCTAGGCCTCCCAGCTACCATGTTTATGCTACCTCCAAGTCTAGGCCTCCCTGCTACAAAGTTCATGCTACCTCCAAGTCTAGGCCTCCCAGCTACCATGTTCATGCTACCTCCAAGTCTAGGCCTCCCAGCTACCAAGATCAAAGTCAACATCAAAGACACAAGTCCCATAGAACTTTGGTTGATTCCTAGGACCTTGTACCCTTTAAGTCAAGGCCTTTTTGTTGGTCAAAAATTAGTTTTTTTTTTTTTGTATGAGAGCATTAAACTCCTAAGAGTTATAAGAGGACAGTCATTAAAGTTTATTTTATTATTATTATTATTATTATTATTATTATTATTATTATTATTATTACTATTATTATTATTGTTTTTACATGAAAGTGTACAAACACCAAGACTTGTTCATCTCCCAGTGTCACCACATATATCACCATCACTATTCATTACATCTATCATTATACATTACATCTTTCACTATCACTATTCATCACATATATCACCATCACTATTCACCACATCTGTCACCATCACTATTCACAATATCTCTCACCATCATTATACATCTTTCACTATCACTATTTATCACATATATCACCATCACTATTCACCACATCTGTCACCATCACTATTCACAATATCTCTCACCAACATTATACATCTTTCACTATCACTATTTATCACATATATCACCATCACTATTCACCACATCTGTCACCATCACTATTCACAATATCTCTCACCAACATTATACATCTTTCACTATCACTATTCACCACATGTATCACTATCATTATTCACTACATCACCATCACTATTCACCACATCTGTCACCATCACTATTCACAATATCTCTCACCATCATTATACATCTTTCACTATCACTATTCATCACATATATCACCATCACTATATACAAGGGCAGAACAACAAAATTCGAGGTTAACTATATTTCTCATATATTATATTTTGACCATTATTGTGGCTGGAGATATTATAAATTATTATTCTCTTCTTTCCTAGCTTCCACTATAGAAGAAATATCTAAATATGGAAATCTACAGGAAATTGATGTATCTCGTCGTGGTGTTGGACGTTATGACCATTTTTGTTGGGCTATATTGTTATTTTGATGAGTGGGCCCAGGAGCTGGAAGAGGACCGGATGCGACTCCAAATGGAGGTCCAGGAAGCCTCCTGGGCTTGTGAATCATTTTCCCAGAGAATTTGTAGGATCCCTTGGATGGGGATAATATTTAATTGTGATAATTATACCCCCTTATATCTCCCTGGAAGGCAGGTGAGCCCTTGGTGGGCACCAAGCTCCTGGCCTCTTCTGGGAATCATCTTTAGATTGTACCAAGCCAGCAAGGATGTTGAGGAGCTGGAGATTCTCCTCAAGGAGATGAAAGAATCCTGCCAGGATAATTCATCCTCCCAAGTGATGCTGGTTCATCTGTGGGTTGTTGTGACAGTGTTAGGAGTGTTGTACTACACCTGGCAATTCTTCCGTACCAGACTTCTCAAGTCACTTACACATAAGAACATAAGAAAGGAGGAACACTGCAGGAGGCCTGCTGGCCCATACTAGGCAGGTCCTTTACAATTCATCCCACTAACAAAACATTTGCCCTACCCAATTTTCAATGCCACCCAAGAAATAAGCTCTGATGTGAAAGTCCCACTCAAATCCAACCCATCCCATTCATGTACTTATCCAACCTAGATTTGAAACTACCCAAAGTCCCAGCCTCAATAACCCAACTAGGTAGACTGTTCCACTCATCAACTACCCTATTTCCAAACCAATACTTTCCGATGTCCTTTCTAAATCTAAACTTATCTAATTTAAATCCATTACTGCGCGTTCTCTCTTGGAGAGACATCCTCAAGACCTTATTAATATCCCCTTTATTAATACCTATCTTCCACTTATACACTTCGATCAGGTCTCCTCTCATTCTTCGTCTAACAAGTGAATGTAACTTAAGAGTCTTCAATCTTTCTTCATAAGGAAGATTTCTGATGCTATGTATTAATTTAGTCATCCTACGCTGAATGTTTTCTAACGAATTTATGTCCATTTTGTAATACGGAGACCAGAACTGAGCTGCATAATCAAGGTGAGGCCTTACTAATGATGTATAAAGCTGCAGTATGACCTCTGGACTTCTGTTGCTTACACTTCTTGATATAAATCCCAGTAATCTATTTGCCTTATTACGTACGCTTAGGCATTGCTGTCTTGGTTTAAGGTTGCTGCTCACCATAACCCCCAAGTCCTTTTCGTAATCTGTATGGCTAAGTTCTACATCATTTAATTTATAAGTACTAGGGTTATGGGCACTCCCAAGCTTCAGAACCTTGCATTTATCTACATTGAACTGCATCTGCCACTTTTCTGACCAAGAATAGAGTTTGTTTAAATCCTCCTGAAGTTCCCTAACATCTACGTTTGAATCAATTATCCTACCTATCTTTGTGTCATCGGCGAATTTGCTCATATCACTAGTAATTCCCTCATCAAGATCATTGATATATATTATAAATAACAACGGGCCCAAGACTGATCCCTGTGGAACGCCACTTGTTACAGATCCCCACTCGGATTTAACCCCATTTATGGACACTCTCTGCTTCCTGTCAGTGAGCCATGACTCGATCCACGAGAGCACTTTTCCCCCAATGCCATGAGCAGCCACTTTCTTTAACAGTCTATGGTGCGGAACTCTATCAAAAGCCTTACTAAAATCTAGGTAAATAATATCAAATTCTTTATTGTGGTCAACAGCCTCAAAAGCTTTACTGAAGAAAGTTAATAAATTAGTTAGACAAGACCGGCCTCTTGTGAATCCATGCTGAGTATCATTAATCAAGCTATGCTTATCGAGATGGCTTCTTATAATCTCAGCTATAATTGACTCTAGTAATTTGCCTACAATTGAGGTCAGGCTTATTGGGCGGTAATTTGACGGTAACGACTTGTCCCCTGTTTTAAAAATAGGAGTTACATTAGCCATCTTCCACATATCAGCCCCTCAAGGAAGGTTCCTTGATGTTGGTGAGGGGCTCTTGATTTAGGGAATTGGATCTGAGCTCCAGTTCCCCGAATTAAGCCTGAATGCCTTCCACATCCCCCCCCCAGGCGCTGTATAATCCTCCGGGTTTAGCGCTTCCCCCTTGATTATAATAATAATAATAATTCCACATATCAGACACTACACCTGTTTGAAGAGATAAATTAAAAATATTAGTTAATGGTTCACAGAGTTCCATTTTGCATTCCTTAAGAACCCTTGAAAAAACCTCATCAGGACCCGGCGACTTATTTTGCTTCAGTCTGTCTATCTGCCTCACAACCATCTCACTAGCGACTGTGATGTTACATAATTTATCTTCTTCTAGCCCACTGTAAAAATTAATTACTGGAATATTGTTAGTGTCTTCCTGTGTAAAAACTGAGAGAAAATAATTATTTAAAATCAAGCACATTTCATTCTCATTGTCAGTAAGGTGCCCATAGTTATTTTTAAGGGGACCTATCTTATCTCTAACTTTTGTTCTATAGACCTGGAAAAAACTTTTTGGGTTAGTTTTAGAATCCCTAGCAACTTTAATTTCATAGTCCCTTTTAGCTTTTCTTATCCCCTTTTTAATGTCCCTCTTAATGTCAATATACTGATTCATAAGATGACCCTCACCTCTTTTGATACGCCTATAAATTCCTTTCTTATGCCCTAGTAGATATTTGAGCCTATTATTCATCCATTTTGGGTCATTTCTATTTGATCTAATTTCTTTATATGGGATAAACGCTCTTTGAGCAGCATGTATAGTGTTCAGAAAACTGTCATATTGATAGCTCTCTTCGTTACCCCAGTCAACAGATGATAAGTGTTCTCTAAGCCCATCGTAATCTGCTAAGCGAAAATCTGGGACTGTTACTGAGTTATCGCTACTATCGTACTTCCATTCAATGCTAAATGTAATTGACTTGTGGTCGCTAGCACCCAGTTCCTCTGAAATTTCTAAATTATTAACAAGGGATTCATTGTTTGCCATAACTAAGTCAAGCAGGTTATTTCCCCTTGTAGGTTCTGTCACAAACTGCTTCAAAAAACAATCCTGAAATACTTCTAAGAAGTCGTACGATTCTAAATTCCCAGTCAAGAAATTCCAATCAACATGACTAAAGTTAAAGTCTCCTAGAATTACTACATTATCGTGCCTTGTGGCCTTAACAATTTCCTCCCATAGTAGTTTCCCTTGGTCCCTATCTAAGTTAGGGGGACGGTATATCACTCCTAAAATCAGTTTTTCATGCCCCTCTGAAAATTCTATCCAAACAGACTCTGTATGTGTTACTTCAGACTTAATACCCGTTTTTATGCAACAGTTCAAGCGATCTCGGACATACAATGCCACCCCACCCCCCCTCCCAATACTTCTATCTTCTTGGAACAATTTAAAACCCTGAATATGACATTCCGCAGGCATGTCCCGACTTTTTGAATTAAACCACGTCTCAGTTAAGGCAAATACATCAATGTTACCTACACTAGCAACTAATCTCAACTCGTCCATCTTATTCCTAGCACTACGGCAATTAGCATAATAAACATTGAAAGACTCTCCTTTCTCTTTACCCTTCCTGCTCATTTCTATTTTCCTACTAAACCTATTACTGTCCTTATCACCCAAGGTCCCTGGCTTTTCAATATCTATCTCGTTCTTATTATTACTAGTTTCCCTAGAACTCGTAATATTACTACACTGGGACTTCACTGTTTTCCTGCCAAAACCCATACCACTAACTATTCCTAGTTTAAAGTCCTAACTGCTCCCTCCACTGCAGTTGCCAGTGCTTCCACCCCACACCTAGATAAGTGAACCCCATCCCTAGCATACATGTCATTTCTGCCATAGAAGAGGTCCCAGTTGTCAATGAATGTTACCGCATTTTCCTTACAGTATTTGTCCAGCCAGCAATTGACACCAATTGCCCTGGACAACCATTCACTTCCAACTCCCCTCCTTGGCAAAATACCACATATGAGAGGGTTCCCACCCTTACTTCTAATTATTTCTATTGCTGACCTATACCTGCTAATCAGGTCCTCACTCCTACGTCTGCCAACATCGTTGCCTCCAGCACTGAGACAGATAATAGGATTGCTCCCATTACCTCTCATGATGTCATCCAGACCAGTGATACAGTGGTGAGTGGTGAGTTAGTACCTGCTACCACTGATGATGCTGGTAGCTCAACACCCCTCCCCAACCCCAATACCCTCCCAAACCCCATCACCATCCCCAAACCCATCACCATCCCCAAACCCATAACCATCCCCAAACCCACCATCCCCAACCCTACAGGGTATGGAGTTTTTGTAGCCAATGTACCCACTTTGTGCAGGTACAGGACTGTAAACCAGCTTCTGAAAAAATCCGGCGGTTTAATCAAATTCATAATGCCACGAAGACGCAGAGGTCATCGTAGATATGGCTTTGCAATTTTTAAAAATAAGGATTACGAAAGACGAGCACTAATGCTGAACGGCCATGTGTTGACTGGTCCAAGAGGTGAGACCCCACAGAAAATGGTAGTTGAGCCAGCATACAAGCAAGTATTAATTGATGATGGAAAACCCAAAGTAAAACCACCAGTCCAGAATGCACAACAACATGGAAAACCACAAATTCTGGGTAATAAGAAGTGTGTTTTAAAATATTATAATACTAAAGGGTATTGGGTAGTGTGAACACCATTGCTGCTCCCACCAAGGCTAGACTTCCCAGCTACCATGTTTATGCTACCTCCAAGTCTAGGCCTCCCAGCTACCATGTTTATGCTACCTCCAAGTCTAGGCCTCCCTGCTACAAAGTTCATGCTACCTCCAAGTCTAGGCCTCCCAGCTACCATGTTCATGCTACCTCCAAGTCTAGGCCTCCCAGCTACCAAGATCAAAGTCAACATCAAAGACACAAGTCCCATAGAACTTTGGTTGATTCCTAGGACCTTGTACCCTTTAAGTCAAGGCCTTTTTGTTGGTCAAAAATTAGTTGTTTTTTTTTTGTATCAGAGCATTAAACTCCTAAGAGTTATTAGAGGACAGTCATTAAAGTTTATTTTATTATTATTATTATTATTATTATTATTATTATTATTATTATTATTATTATTATTATTATTATTACTATTATTATTATTGTTTTTACATGAAAGTGTACAAACACCAAGACTTGTTCATCTCCCAGTGTCACCACATATATCACCATCACTATTCATTACATCTATCATTATACATTACATCTTTCACTATCACTATTCATCACATATATCACCATCACTATTCACCACATCTGTCACCATCACTATTCACAATATCTCTCACCATCATTATACATCTTTCACTATCACTATTCATCACATATATCACCATCACTATATACAAGGGTAGAACAACAAAATTCGAGGTTAACTATATTTCTCATATATTATATTTTGACCATTATTGTGGCTGGAGATATTATAAATTATTATTCTCTTCTTTCCTAGCTTCCACTATAGAAGAAATATCTAAATATGGAAATCTACAGGAAATTGATGTATCTCGTCGTGGTGTTGGACGTTATGACCATTTTTGTTGGGCTATATTGTTATTTTGATGAGTGGGCCCAGGAGCTGGAAGAGGACCGGATGCGACTCCAAATGGAGGTCCAGGAAGCCTCCTGGGCTTGTGAATCATTTTCCCAGAGAATTTGTAGGATCCCTGGGATGGGGATAATATTTAATTGTGATAATTATACCCCCTTATATCTCCCTGGAAGGCAGGTGAGCTCTTGGTGGGCACCAAGCTCCTGGCCTCTTCTGGGAATCATCTTTAGATTGTACCAAGCCAGCAAGGATGTTGAGGAGCTGGAGATTCTCCTCACCTGGAGTTTACCTGGAGAGAGTTCCGGGGGTCAACGCCCCCGCGGCCCGGTCTGAGACCAGGCCTCCTGGTGGATCAGAGCCTGATCAACCAGGCTGTTGCTGCTGGCTGCACGCAAACCAACATACGAGCCACAGCCCGGCTGATCCGGAACTGACTTTAGGTGCTTGTCCAGTGCCAGCTTGAAGACTGCCAGGGGTCTGTTGGTAATCCCCCTTATGTGTGCTGGGAGGCAGTTGAACAGTCTCGGGCCCCTGACACTTATTGTATGGTCTCTTAACGTGCTAGTGACACCCCTGCTTTTCATTGGGGGGATGGTGCATCGTCTGCCAAGTCTTTTGCTTTCGTAGTGGGTGATTTTCGTGTGCAAGTTCGGTACTAGTCCCTCTAGGATTTTCCAGGTGTATATAATCATGTATCTCTCCCTCCTGCGTTCCAGGGAATACAGGTTTAGGAACCTCAAGCGCTCCCAATAATTGAGGTGTTTTATTTATTTATTTATTTATTTATTTATTTATTTATTTATTATAAATTTGTGCACACATACAGAGGTACAAAAAAATACAGATAAGAGCAGTATGCCAAAGCCACTTATACTATGCATAGCATTACGGGCTGGCTTAAAATTAACTTAAGATTAATTAAGCAATGATGAAGTCAGTGATAAAACATTAATGTAAACAGATTACTATAAAGCACAAGTGAGTATTACAAAGACAGGTCATATGAAGGATTCTGTTAGGTAGTGTATTTAAAAAAATAATAAAGTTAGATTGGGTTTTAGGTTTAACATTTATGTGATATAATTGTGAGAAACATTTAAGATATACAATTTATAAGGTTCAGTTATTCAGTATTTATTTGGTTTTGGGTGAGTAAGTGATCTTTGAGTAGAGACTTGAATTTATAAACAGGAAGTGTTTCTTTTATATTTACAGGTAATGAATTCCAGATTTTAGGGCCTTTTATGTGCATTGAGTTTTTGCATAGTGTGAGATGAACACGAGGAACATCAAAGAGTGATCTGTGCCTTGTGTTATGGTCATGTGTTCTGTTGAGGTTGGCAAGGAGATGTTTGAGGGGAGGGTTAATATCAGAGTTAAGTGTTCTATGTATGTAATAGGTGCAGTAATAAGTATGGATGTTTTGTATGGTGAGTAGGTTTAGTGTATTGAATATTGGTGGAGTGTGCTGCCTGTAGTGAGAATTTGTTATCATTCTAACTGCAGCCTTTTGTTGGGTAATTAGTGGTCTGAGATGGTTAACTGTTGTTGAGCCCCATGCACAAATTCCATAGGTGAGATAGGGGTAAATAAGAGAGTGATATAGGGCCAGGAGGGCTGACTGTGGAACATAGTACCGTATCTTCGATAGTATGCCTACAGTCTTGGAAATTTTCTTAGAAATTTGTTGTATATGTGTATGAAATTTGAGTCTATTATCAAGGTGGATTCCTAAGAATTTTCCCTCTGTTAGCTTTGTGATAGGTGATCCGTTTATCATTATGTTAAGAGGGACATCTGTAGCTCTGTTACCAAACTGAATGAAGTAGGTTTTGTCAATGTTTAGTGTAAGTTTGTTAGTCCTCATCCAGGTAGATATTTTCTGTAATTCGGTATTTACAGTATTGGCTAGTGTGACTGGGCTCGGGTGAGAGAAGACGTATGTAGTGTCATCTGCAAATAGTGTGGGTTTGAGTAATTGCGAAGCATTTGGAAGGTCATTTATGTATAGGAGAAAGAGAAGAGGGCCAAGGACACTTCCCTGTGGGACACCAACTGTAATTGGTTGCGCAGAAGAGTTTGCCCCATTTGCGTACACATATTGGCTTCTGTTGCTGAGGTATGACTTGAGGTAATTGAGGGAGTGCCCTCTTATACCATAGTGTGACAATTTTACGTGGAGCAAGTCATGGTCAACTGTATCAAAAGCTTTACGTAAGTCAATGAAGATCCCCAGTGGGACTTCTTTTTTCTCTATTGCAGTGTATATATGTTCTAGCATGTGTATAATAGCATCATTAGTATTTTTATTAGGCCTGAATCCAAATTGGCAGGGGTTGAGTATGTTCTGGGAGATAAGGTAGGAGTAGATTCGTTTATGAATTAGTTTTTCAAAGATTTTTGAGAGAGGGTGTAAGTTGGATATTGGCCTATAGTTATTCAACTCTGTTTGGTCTCCTCCTTTGTGGATCGGGGTGACCCTTGCTATTTTGAGTACTGTAGGGAAGGTGGAGGATTCAATGGATTTGTTAAAGAGTGTTGCAATGATTGGAGATAGCACTTGTGACACTTTTTTATATATAAAGGGTGGTAAGGTACTTAAATCTCCTGCCTTGTTTTTTAGTGCATTGATAATAAGGGAGACTTCGTATGGGTTAGTCGGAGCTAGGAACAGTGTGTTCGGGTAGTTGCCGGTGAGGTAGTTATTTGGTGGGGTATCTGAGCTTGGGATTTTATGGGCAAGGTTTTGTCCTATAGTGGAGAAGAAATCATTGAGTCTGTTTGCTGTTTCTGTTGGTGGGAGTTGGGGTTCATCTGATTTTGCTAATTTTATTTCGCTATTTCGTGATATCTTTTTTGTTCCCAGAATTTCAGATAGTGTTTTCCAGGTCTTTTTTATATCACCTCGTAAGTTGGATAATCTGTTCTCATAATACAATTTTTTTGCCCTTCTTATCAGGCTGGTTAGGATTGACGAGTAACGTTTTGTTTGGTCTCTGGTTATGTGACCCATTCTGTACTGTTTTTCATATAGGTGTTTTGTATTTATGGATTTGAGAATGCTGGGTGTTAGCCAGGGACTGTTCAGTCTCTTTGCTGTCATCTGTTTAGTTTTTTTAGGGCAGTGCTTGTTATAGAGGTATTGGGTCTTTTTTAGAAAATTATTAATACATTCGTCAATATCTGTATAGATTTCTAGCTCAGTGTGCCAATCAATGTTTGCTAATGCTGTTGCGAAGTTATTAATGGCTGCCTCATTGTGAAGTCTGAAGGTGACTTTAGTAGTGTCTTGGGGTAGTTTACCAAGAGTTGTTATGAGGAAAGTAGGGTAGTGGTCTGTGGTATTATCTGTAATTATGCCTGATTTTAAAGGGGATATGGTGTTGGTCCAGATGTGGTCAAGTAGGGAAACACTAGTCTCTGTAACTCTTGTAGGTTTTGTTACTGTTGGTAGTAACATACAGTTACTCATTGTGTTTGTGAATTCAGTAACGTGTGGGTCCTGGTCTTGCAGGAGATTTATATTGAAGTCACCTGAGAGTAGTAAGTGATCTTTGTTCATGCGTGCATCAGTTATCATACTTCCTAGATTTTGACTAAATTGGCTAATGTTTGACTGTGGAACTCTGTAGATGTTTATCAATGTGAGAGGTTTTTGTAGGTATTTGGATTTGAATTTAGCTATTATATATTCCCCATGTTCATCCCTTGTGCAAGTATTAGTGATACATTCTAGTTGGTCTGAGTAGTATATGGCTGTGCCACCCCCTTGTTGGTCTGGCCTACAGTTGTGTATGGCTGTGTAACCAGGAATGGCATAGACATCTGCACTATCAGGCTTTAGCCAGGTTTCAGTTAGTGTAATGATGGACATATTGGCATGTAAGGAATTTAGTAATGCTATGAGGTCATCGTAATGCTTGCTTAATGATCTGATATTGTAGTTAAAGATAGTTATGTTGTTGTTGGCACTGAGAAGTGCCTTTGATTGTTCTGCAGTGTAGTAATTACAGTAACTGTTTGATTCATTTAAGTCATTAAATAAGAGGTTGGTATCAGGATCAATGCTTGTAATCATAAGATTTGTAGTGAATCTATAGTTAGAATTAAGTATAAAACAAAGTAAATAGTCTTAAGCTAAAAAATAGCACCTGAATTATTTAACAAATGTAAAATAATGAGCTAAGGGACTAATACAAATAAAGTGATGATCATATAATAGTGCTTGGGAATATGATAGTAGGTAGTACTATAAAGGTAATTTTTTAAAGTTATAATTATAGTTTAAAATTATAATAAAAAGGGACTAATATAGGTTGTGAATAAATGAGCTTTGGAATATAATGGCAAGATTGTGAGCTTATTCTACTTTAGCACCTGAGAATAGCACCTTGATTATTTTAACAGTTGTGGATATATAAACTAGGATAGTTATATAAAGCTAAAATAAAGGAGAAAATATAAAAGGGACTAAAATTAAGTAATGGTAAGCAAAGTTAAATGGACAGATGGTAGGAATTATAATATAAACTTATAATATAAAAATACAATTTGAAATGGTACTTGCAATTGCACTAGAGTCTGGTATGGGTTGTTGACAAGATCAAGGTTATAACTATAGATTTAAATTGACAAAATAAAATTCACAATTAAAGTACAAAAGAATAATAGTAAAAAATCACAATGGTAATGTCTTGGTTATAATATGATAGTAAGATGGTAGACAGGTACCCAGGTACACAGGTACAAAGGATAATACAAAGGTTGGGGTTGAATATAAAAACTTGAAAATTTGGCAACAAAATGTTATGGGAAGTATAAAATAATGTTTAATGTACAAAAGTAAAATTGACTGGTAGTAAATATGGTGTTTAATAAAATTTTAGTAAGTAATAATGATTACAAAAAAGTGAAATAGTAATGTTTATTTCATTCAATATTGCACTGGTAGTTATACTTGAGGTTATATGGCAGTACAAGGTAATTAAGAGTAATCTAGGATAGTAAATGTGGTATTAAAACAGGTAAAGGTAATTAGTCAAGTAATGGTTATTAAATGTCAAAAATGTTAAGAGTAAATTGAAATTTTAGTAAAAATGATATTTATTAATTTTAGTAAGTAATATCAATTGTAGTATTTAAAAAAAATATGAGGTAGTAATATGGACAGAGAAAGTATCAATTCAGCTAATGTTCAAGCGAACAATAGTAAATAAGAAAATCACATAAGGTGATTTATGCTTACTAGTAAAATCACAAAATGAGGTAGTTGATTATTTAAATACTAAGAGATTGTACAATGAAATTTGAACAATAATGGAGCAAAACATACACTACACTACGTAGACTTTTAAGTTGGACATTGTTTAGTTATTCTCTGTAAGATTAGTATCCCTGAGAAATCGTGATAGATCATTCTCGTTCGTGATTGTATACAGTTGACCTACATTTGTTTTCCTAACTAGAATTTTATCTCCGTTATGCGCGCCGTGAAAGTTCTCTGTACATTTTCTAGGTCGGCAATTTCACCTGCCTTGAAAGGTGCTGTTAGTGTGCAGCAATATTCCAGCCTAGATAGAACAAGTGACCTGAAGAGTGTCATCATGGGCTTGGCCTCCCTAGTTTTGAAGGTTCTCATTATCCATCCTGTCATTTTTCTAGCAGATGCGATTGATACAATGTTATGGTCCTTGAAGGTGAGATCCTCCGACATGATCACTCCCAGGTCTTTGACGTTGGTGTTTCGCTCTATTTTGTGGCCAGAATTTGTTTTGTACTCTGATGAAGATTTAATTTCCTCATGTTTACCATATCTGAGTAATTGAAATTTCTCATCGTTGAACTTCATATTGTTTTCTGCAGCCCACTGAAAGATTTGGTTGATGTCTGCCTGGAGCTTTGCAGTGTCTGCAATGGAAGACACTGTCATGCAGATTCGGGTGTCATCTGCAAAGGAAGACACGGTGCTGTGGCTGACATCCTTGTCTATGTCGGATATGAGGATGAGGAACAAGATGGGAGCTAGTACTGTGCCTTGTGGAACAGAGCTTTTCACCGTAGCTGCCTCGGACTTTACTCTGTTGACGACTACTCTCTGTGTTCTGTTAGTGAGGAAATTATAGATCCATCGACCGACTTTTCCTGTTATTCCTTTAGCACGCATTTTGTGCGCTATTACGCCATGGTCACACTTGTCGAAGGCTTTTGCAAAGTCTGTATATATTACATCTGCATTCTTTTTGTCTTCTAGTGCATTTAGGACCTTGTCGTAGTGGTCCAATAGTTGAGACAGACAGGAGCGACCTGTTCTAAACCCATGTTGCCCTGGGTTGTGTAACTGATGGGTTTCTAGATGCGTGGTGATCTTGCTTCTTAGGACCCTTTCAAAGATTTTTATGATATGGGATGTTAGTGCTATTGGTCTGTAGTTCTTTGCTGTTGCTTTACTGCCCCCTTTGTGGAGTGGGGCTATGTCTGTTGTTTTTAGTAACTGTGGGACGACCCCCGTGTCCATGCTCCCTCTCCATAGGATGGAAAAGGCTCGTGATAGGGGCTTCTTGCAGTTCTTGATGAACACAGAGTTCCATGAGTCTGGCCCTGGGGCAGAGTGCATGGGCATGTCATTTATCGCCTGTTCGAAGTCATTTGGCGTCAGGATAACATCGGATAGGCTTGTGTTAATCAAATTTTGTGGCTCTCTCATAAAAAATTCATTTTGATCTTCGACTCTCAGTCTGGTTAGCGGCTTGCTAAAAACTGAGTCATATTGGGACTTGAGTAGCTCACTCATTTCCTTGTTGTCATCTGTGTAGGACCCATCTTGTTTAAGTAGGGGCCCAATACTGGACGTTGTTCTCGATTTTGATTTGGCATAGGAGAAGAAATACTTTGGGTTTCTTTCGATTTCATTTATGGCTTTTAGTTCTTCCCGCGATTCCTGACTCCTAAAGGATTCTTTTAGCTTAAGTTCGATGCTTGCTATTTCTCTGACCAGTGTCTCCCTACGCATTTCAGATATATTGACCTCTTTTAGCCGCTCTGTTATTCTTTTCCGTCGCCTGTAAAGGGAGCGCCTGTCTCTTTCAGTTTTACATCTACTCCTCCTTTTTCTTAGAGGAATAAGCCTTGTGCATACATCGAGTGCTACCGAGTTAATCTGTTCTAGGCATAAGTTGGGGTCTGTGTTGCTTAGTATATCTTCCCAGCTTATATCGGTTAGGACTTGGTTTACTTGGTCCCAAGGAGATGAAAGAATCCTGCCAGGATAATTCATCCTCCCAAGTGATGCTGGTTCATCTGTGGGTTGTTGTGACAGTGTTAGGAGTGTTGTACTACACCTGGCAATTCTTCCGTACCAGACTTCTCAAGTCACTTACACATACCAGCACCAGTGACACAGTGGTGAGTGGTGAGTTAGTACCTGCTACCACTGATGATGCTGGTAGCTCAACACCCCTCCCCAACCCCAATACCCTCCCAAACCCCATCACCATCCCCAAACCCATCACCATCCCCAAACCCATAACCATCCCCAAACCCACCATCCCCAACCCTACAGGGTATGGAGTTTTTGTAGCCAATGTACCCACTTTGTGCAGGTACAGGACTGTAAACCAGCTTCTGAAAAAATCCGGCGGTTTAATCAAATTCATAATGCCACGAAGACGCAGAGGTCATCGTAGATATGGCTTTGCAATTTTTAAAAATAAGGATTACGAAAGACGAGCACTAATGCTGAACGGCCATGTGTTGACTGGTCCAAGAGGTGAGACCCCACAGAAAATGGTAGTTGAGCCAGCATACAAGCAAGTATTAATTGATGATGGAAAACCCAAAGTAAAACCACCAGTCCAGAATGCACAACAACATGGAAAACCACAAATTCTGGGTAATAAGAAGTGTGTTTTAAAATATTATAATACTAAAGGGTATTGGGTAGTGTGAACACCATTGCTGCTCCCACCAAGGCTAGACTTCCCAGCTACCATGTTTATGCTACCTCCAAGTCTAGGCCTCCCAGCTACCATGTTTATGCTACCTCCAAGTCTAGGCCTCCCTGCTACAAAGTTCATGCTACCTCCAAGTCTAGGCCTCCCAGCTACCATGTTCATGCTACCTCCAAGTCTAGGCCTCCCAGCTACCAAGATCAAAGTCAACATCAAAGACACAAGTCCCATAGAACTTTGGTTGATTCCTAGGACCTTGTACCCTTTAAGTCAAGGCCTTTTTGTTGGTCAAAAATTAGTTTTTTTTTTTTTTGTATCAGAGCATTAAACTCCTAAGAGTTATAAGAGGACAGTCATTAAAGTTTATTTTATTATTATTATTATTATTATTATTATTATTATTATTATTATTATTATTACTATTATTATTATTGTTTTTACATGAAAGTGTACAAACACCAAGACTTGTTCATCTCCCAGTGTCACCACATATATCACCATCACTATTCACCACATCTGTCACCATCACTATTCACAATATCTCTCACCATCATTATACATCTTTCACTATCACTATTCATCACATATATCACCATCACTATTCACCACATCTGTCACCATCACTATTCACAATATCTCTCACCATCATTATACATCTTTCACTATCACTATTCATCACATATATCACCATCACTATATACAAGGGTAGAACAACAAAATTCGAGGTTAACTATATTTCTCATATATTATATTTTGACCATTATTGTGGCTGGAGATATTATAAATTATTATTCTCTTCTTTCCTAGCTTCCACTATAGAAGAAATATCTAAATATGGAAATCTACAGGAAATTGATGTATCTCGTCGTGGTGTTGGACGTTATGACCATTTTTGTTGGGCTATATTGTTATTTTGATGAGTGGGCCCAGGAGCTGGAAGAGGACCGGATGCGACTCCAAATGGAGGTCCAGGAAGCCTCCTGGGCTTGTGAATCATTTTCCCAGAGAATTTGTAGGATCCCTGGGATGGGGATAATATTTAATTGTGATAATTATACCCCCTTATATCTCCCTGGAAGGCAGGTGAGCTCTTGGTGGGCACCAAGCTCCTGGCCTCTTCTGGGAATCATCTTTAGATTGTACCAAGCCAGCAAGGATGTTGAGGAGCTGGAGATTCTCCTCAAGGAGATGAAAGAATCCTGCCAGGATAATTCATCCTCCCAAGTGATGCTGGTTCATCTGTGGGTTATTGTGACAGTGTTAGGAGTGTTGTACTACACCTGGCAATTCTTCCGTACCAGACTTCTCAAGTCACTTACACATACCAGCACCAGTGACACAGTGGTGAGTGGTGAGTTAGTACCTGCTACCACTGATGATGCTGGTAGCTCAACACCCCTCCCCAACCCCAATACCCTCCCCAACCCCATCACCATCCCCAAACCCATCACCATCCCCAAACCCATAACCATCCCCAAACCCACCATCCCCAACCCTACAGGGTATGGAGTTTTTGTAGCCAATGTACCCACTTTGTGCAGGTACAGGACTGTAAACCAGCTTCTGAAAAAATCCGGCGGTTTAATCAAATTCATAATGCCACGAAGACGCAGAGGTCATCGTAGATATGGCTTTGCAATTTTTAAAAATAAGGATTACGAAAGACGAGCACTGATGCTGAACGGCCATGTGTTGACTGGTCCAAGAGGTGAGACCCCACAGAAAATGGTAGTTGAGCCAGCATACAAGCAAGTATTAATTGATGATGCAAAACCCAAAGTAAAACCACCAGTCCAGAATGCACAACAACATGGAAAACCACAAATTCTGGGTAATAAGAAGTGTGTTTTAAAACATTATAATACTAAAGGGTATTGGGTAGTGTGAACACCATTGCTGCTCCCACCAAGGCTAGACTTCCCAGCTACCATGTTTATGCTACCTCCAAGTCTAGGCCTCCCTGCTACCATGTTCATGCTACCTCCAAGTCTAGGCCTCCCAGCTACCAAGTTCATGCTACCTCCAAGTCTAGGCCTCCCTGCTACCATGTTCATGCTACCTCCAAGTCTAGGCCTCCCAGCTACCAAGTTTATGCTACCTCCAAGTCTAGGCCTCCCTGCTACCATGTTCATGCTACCTCCAAGTCTAGGCCTCCCAGCTACCATGTTTATGCTACCTCCAAGTCTAGGCCTCCCTGCTACCATGTTCATGCTACCTCCAAGTCTAGGCCTCCCAGCTACCATGTTTATGCTACCTCCAAGTCTAGGCCTCCCTGCTACCATGTTCATGCTACCTCCAAGTCTAGGCCTCCCAGCTACCATGTTTATGCTACCTCCAAGTCTAGGCCTCCCAGCTACCATGTTTATGCTACCTCCAAGTCTAGGCCTCCCTGCTACAAAGTTCATGCTACCTCCAAGTCTAGGCCTCCCAGCTACCATGTTCATGCTACCTCCAAGTCTAGGCCTCCCAGCTACCAAGATCAAAGTCAACATCAAAGACACAAGTCCCATAGAACTTTGGTTGATTCCTAGGACCTTGTACCCTTTAAGTCAAGGCCTTTTTGTTGGTCAAAAATTAGTTTTTTTTTTTTGTATCAGAGCATTAAACTCCTAAGAGTTATAAGAGGACAGTCATTAAAGTTTATTTTATTATTATTATTATTATTATTATTATTATTATTATTATTATTATTATTATTACTATTATTATTATTGTTTTTACATGAAAGTGTACAAACACCAAGACTTGTTCATCTCCCAGTGTCACCACATATATCACCATCACTATTCATTACATCTATCATTATACATTACATCTTTCACTATCACTATTCATCACATATATCACCATCACTATTCACCACATCTGTCACCATCACTATTCACAATATCTCTCACCATCATTATACATCTTTCACTATCACTATTTATCACATATATCACCATCACTATTCACCACATCTGTCACCATCACTATTCACAATATCTCTCACCAACATTATGCATCTTTCACTATCACTATTTATCACATATATCACCATCACTATTCACCACATCTGTCACCATCACTATTCACAATATCTCTCACCAACATTATACATCTTTCACTATCACTATTCACCACATGTATCACTATCATTATTCACTACATCACCATCACTATTCACCACATCTGTCACCATCACTATTCACAATATCTCTCACCATCATTATACATCTTTCACTATCACTATTCATCACATATATCACCATCACTATATACAAGGGCAGAACAACAAAATTCGAGGTTAACTATATTTCTCATATATTATATTTTGACCATTATTGTGGCTGGAGATATTATAAATTATTATTCTCTTCTTTCCTAGCTTCCACTATAGAAGAAATATCTAAATATGGAAATCTACAGGAAATTGATGTATCTCGTCGTGGTGTTGGACGTTATGACCATTTTTGTTGGGCTATATTGTTATTTTGATGAGTGGGCCCAGGAGCTGGAAGAGGACCGGATGCGACTCCAAATGGAGGTCCAGGAAGCCTCCTGGGCTTGTGAATCATTTTCCCAGAGAATTTGTAGGATCCCTTGGATGGGGATAATATTTAATTGTGATAATTATACCCCCTTATATCTCCCTGGAAGGCAGGTGAGCCCTTGGTGGGCACCAAGCTCCTGGCCTCTTCTGGGAATCATCTTTAGATTGTACCAAGCCAGCAAGGATGTTGAGGAGCTGGAGATTCTCCTCAAGGAGATGAAAGAATCCTGCCAGGATAATTCATCCTCCCAAGTGATGCTGGTTCATCTGTGGGTTGTTGTGACAGTGTTAGGAGTGTTGTACTACACCTGGCAATTCTTCCGTACCAGACTTCTCAAGTCACTTACACATAAGAACATAAGAACATAAGAAAGGAGGAACACTGCAGGAGGCCTG
Organism: Cherax quadricarinatus; assembly: GCF_038502225.1. Taxonomy (NCBI): domain Eukaryota; kingdom Metazoa; phylum Arthropoda; class Malacostraca; order Decapoda; family Parastacidae; genus Cherax; species Cherax quadricarinatus. The sequence continues at coordinate 9,615,959 of NC_091389.1, read as the reverse complement.
CTGGCCCATACTAGGCAGGTCCTTTACAATTCATCCCACTAACAAAACATTTGCCCTACCCAATTTTCAATGCCACCCAAGAAATAAGCTCTGATGTGAAAGTCCCACTCAAATCCAACCCATCCCATTCATGTACTTATCCAACCTAGATTTGAAACTACCCAAAGTCCCAGCCTCAATAACCCAACTAGGTAGACTGTTCCACTCATCAACTACCCTATTTCCAAACCAATACTTTCCGATGTCCTTTCTAAATCTAAACTTATCTAATTTAAATCCATTACTGCGCGTTCTCTCTTGGAGAGACATCCTCAAGACCTTATTAATATCCCCTTTATTAATACCTATCTTCCACTTATACACTTCGATCAGGTCTCCCCTCATTCTTCGTCTAACAAGTGAATGTAACTTAAGAGTCTTCAATCTTTCTTCATAAGGAAGATTTCTGATGCTATGTATTAATTTAGTCATCCTACGCTGAATGTTTTCTAACGAATTTATGTCCATTTTGTAATACGGAGACCAGAACTGAGCTGCATAATCAAGGTGAGGCCTTACTAATGATGTATAAAGCTGCAGTATGACCTCTGGACTTCTGTTGCTTACACTTCTTGATATAAATCCCAGTAATCTATTTGCCTTATTACGTACGCTTAGGCATTGCTGTCTTGGTTTAAGGTTGCTGCTCACCATAACCCCCAAGTCCTTTTCGTAATCTGTATGGCTAAGTTCTACATCATTTAATTTATAAGTACTAGGGTTATGGGCACTCCCAAGCTTCAGAACCTTGCATTTATCTACATTGAACTGCATCTGCCACTTTTCTGACCAAGAATAGAGTTTGTTTAAATCCTCCTGAAGTTCCCTAACATCTACGTTTGAATCAATTATCCTACCTATCTTTGTGTCATCGGCGAATTTGCTCATATCACTAGTAATTCCCTCATCAAGATCATTGATATATATTATAAATAACAACGGGCCCAAGACTGATCCCTGTGGAACGCCACTTGTTACAGATCCCCACTCGGATTTAACCCCATTTATGGACACTCTCTGCTTCCTGTCAGTGAGCCATGACTCGATCCACGAGAGCACTTTTCCCCCAATGCCATGAGCTGCCACTTTCTTTAACAGTCTATGGTGCGGAACTCTATCAAAAGCCTTACTAAAATCTAGGTAAATAATATCAAATTCTTTATTGTGGTCAACAGCCTCAAAAGCTTTACTGAAGAAAGTTAATAAATTAGTTAGACAAGACCGGCCTCTTGTGAATCCATGCTGAGTATCATTAATCAAGCTATGCTTATCGAGATGGCTTCTTATAATCTCAGCTATAATTGACTCTAGTAATTTGCCTACAATTGAGGTCAGGCTTATTGGGCGGTAATTTGACGGTAACGACTTGTCCCCTGTTTTAAAAATAGGAGTTACATTAGCCATCTTCCACATATCAGACACTACACCTGTTTGAAGAGATAAATTAAAAATATTAGTTAATGGTTCACAGAGTTCCATTTTGCATTCCTTAAGAACCCTTGAAAAAACCTCATCAGGACCCGGCGACTTATTTTGCTTCAGTCTGTCTATCTGCCTCACAACCATCTCACTAGCGACTGTGATGTTACATAATTTATCTTCTTCTAGCCCACTGTAAAAATTAATTACTGGAATATTGTTAGTGTCTTCCTGTGTAAAAACTGAGAGAAAATAATTATTTAAAATCAAGCACATTTCATTCTCATTGTCAGTAAGGTGCCCATAGTTATTTTTAAGGGGACCTATCTTATCTCTAACTTTTGTTCTATAGACCTGGAAAAAACTTTTTGGGTTAGTTTTAGAATCCCTAGCAACTTTAATTTCATAGTCCCTTTTAGCTTTTCTTATCCCCTTTTTAATGTCCCTCTTAATGTCAATATACTGATTCATAAGATGACCCTCACCTCTTTTGATACGCCTATAAATTCCTTTCTTATGCCCTAGTAGATATTTGAGCCTATTATTCATCCATTTTGGGTCATTTCTATTTGATCTAATTTCTTTATATGGGATAAACGCTCTTTGAGCAGCATGTATAGTGTTCAGAAAACTGTCATATTGATAGCTCTCTTCGTTACCCCAGTCAACAGATGATAAGTGTTCTCTAAGCCCATCGTAATCTGCTAAGCGAAAATCTGGGACTGTTACTGAGTTATCGCTACTATCGTACTTCCATTCAATGCTAAATGTAATTGACTTGTGGTCGCTAGCACCCAGTTCCTCTGAAATTTCTAAATTATTAACAAGGGATTCATTGTTTGCCATAACTAAGTCAAGCAGGTTATTTCCCCTTGTAGGTTCTGTCACAAACTGCTTCAAAAAACAATCCTGAAATACTTCTAAGAAGTCGTACGATTCTAAATTCCCAGTCAAGAAATTCCAATCAACATGACTAAAGTTAAAGTCTCCTAGAATTACTACATTATCGTGCCTTGTGGCCTTAACAATTTCCTCCCATAGTAGTTTCCCTTGGTCCCTATCTAAGTTAGGGGGACGGTATATCACTCCTAAAATCAGTTTTTCATGCCCCTCTGAAAATTCTATCCAAACAGACTCTGTATGTGTTACTTCAGACTTAATACCCGTTTTTATGCAACAGTTCAAGCGATCTCGGACATACAAAGCCACCCCACCCCCCCTCCCAATACTTCTATCTTCTTGGAACAATTTAAAACCCTGAATATGACATTCCGCAGGCATGTCCCGACTTTTTGAATTAAACCACGTCTCAGTTAAGGCAAATACATCAATGTTACCTACACTAGCAACTAATCTCAACTCGTCCATCTTATTCCTAGCACTACGGCAATTAGCATAATAAACATTGAAAGACTCTCCTTTCTCTTTACCCTTCCTGCTCATTTCTATTTTCCTACTAAACCTATTACTGTCCTTATCACCCAAGGTCCCTGGCTTTTCAATATCTATCTCGTTCTTATTATTACTAGTTTCCCTAGAACTCGTAATATTACTACACTGGGACTTCACTGTTTTCCTGCCAAAACCCATACCACTAACTATTCCTAGTTTAAAGTCCTAACTGCTCCCTCCACTGCAGTTGCCAGTGCTTCCACCCCACACCTAGATAAGTGAACCCCATCCCTAGCATACATGTCATTTCTGCCATAGAAGAGGTCCCAGTTGTCAATGAATGTTACCGCATTTTCCTTACAGTATTTGTCCAGCCAGCAATTGACACCAATTGCCCTGGACAACCATTCACTTCCAACTCCCCTCCTTGGCAAAATACCACATATGAGAGGGTTCCCACCCTTACTTCTAATTATTTCTATTGCTGACCTATACCTGCTAATCAGGTCCTCACTCCTACGTCTGCCAACATCGTTGCCTCCAGCACTGAGACAGATAATAGGATTGCTCCCATTACCTCTCATGATGTCATCCAGACCAGTGATACAGTGGTGAGTGGTGAGTTAGTACCTGCTACCACTGATGATGCTGGTAGCTCAACACCCCTCCCCAACCCCAATACCCTCCCAAACCCCATCACCATCCCCAAACCCATCACCATCCCCAAACCCATAACCATCCCCAAACCCACCATCCCCAACCCTACAGGGTATGGAGTTTTTGTAGCCAATGTACCCACTTTGTGCAGGTACAGGACTGTAAACCAGCTTCTGAAAAAATCCGGCGGTTTAATCAAATTCATAATGCCACGAAGACGCAGAGGTCATCGTAGATATGGCTTTGCAATTTTTAAAAATAAGGATTACGAAAGACGAGCACTAATGCTGAACGGCCATGTGTTGACTGGTCCAAGAGGTGAGACCCCACAGAAAATGGTAGTTGAGCCAGCATACAAGCAAGTATTAATTGATGATGGAAAACCCAAAGTAAAACCACCAGTCCAGAATGCACAACAACATGGAAAACCACAAATTCTGGGTAATAAGAAGTGTGTTTTAAAATATTATAATACTAAAGGGTATTGGGTAGTGTGAACACCATTGCTGCTCCCACCAAGGCTAGACTTCCCAGCTACCATGTTTATGCTACCTCCAAGTCTAGGCCTCCCAGCTACCATGTTTATGCTACCTCCAAGTCTAGGCCTCCCTGCTACAAAGTTCATGCTACCTCCAAGTCTAGGCCTCCCAGCTACCATGTTCATGCTACCTCCAAGTCTAGGCCTCCCAGCTACCAAGATCAAAGTCAACATCAAAGACACAAGTCCCATAGAACTTTGGTTGATTCCTAGGACCTTGTACCCTTTAAGTCAAGGCCTTTTTGTTGGTCAAAAATTAGTTGTTTTTTTTTTGTATCAGAGCATTAAACTCCTAAGAGTTATTAGAGGACAGTCATTAAAGTTTATTTTATTATTATTATTATTATTATTATTATTATTATTATTATTATTATTATTATTATTATTATTATTACTATTATTATTATTGTTTTTACATGAAAGTGTACAAACACCAAGACTTGTTCATCTCCCAGTGTCACCACATATATCACCATCACTATTCATTACATCTATCATTATACATTACATCTTTCACTATCACTATTCATCACATATATCACCATCACTATTCACCACATCTGTCACCATCACTATTCACAATATCTCTCACCATCATTATACATCTTTCACTATCACTATTCATCACATATATCACCATCACTATATACAAGGGTAGAACAACAAAATTCGAGGTTAACTATATTTCTCATATATTATATTTTGACCATTATTGTGGCTGGAGATATTATAAATTATTATTCTCTTCTTTCCTAGCTTCCACTATAGAAGAAATATCTAAATATGGAAATCTACAGGAAATTGATGTATCTCGTCGTGGTGTTGGACGTTATGACCATTTTTGTTGGGCTATATTGTTATTTTGATGAGTGGGCCCAGGAGCTGGAAGAGGACCGGATGCGACTCCAAATGGAGGTCCAGGAAGCCTCCTGGGCTTGTGAATCATTTTCCCAGAGAATTTGTAGGATCCCTGGGATGGGGATAATATTTAATTGTGATAATTATACCCCCTTATATCTCCCTGGAAGGCAGGTGAGCTCTTGGTGGGCACCAAGCTCCTGGCCTCTTCTGGGAATCATCTTTAGATTGTACCAAGCCAGCAAGGATGTTGAGGAGCTGGAGATTCTCCTCACCTGGAGTTTACCTGGAGAGAGTTCCGGGGGTCAACGCCCCCGCGGCCCGGTCTGAGACCAGGCCTCCTGGTGGATCAGAGCCTGATCAACCAGGCTGTTGCTGCTGGCTGCACGCAAACCAACATACGAGCCACAGCCCGGCTGATCCGGAACTGACTTTAGGTGCTTGTCCAGTGCCAGCTTGAAGACTGCCAGGGGTCTGTTGGTAATCCCCCTTATGTGTGCTGGGAGGCAGTTGAACAGTCTCGGGCCCCTGACACTTATTGTATGGTCTCTTAACGTGCTAGTGACACCCCTGCTTTTCATTGGGGGGATGGTGCATCGTCTGCCAAGTCTTTTGCTTTCGTAGTGGGTGATTTTCGTGTGCAAGTTCGGTACTAGTCCCTCTAGGATTTTCCAGGTGTATATAATCATGTATCTCTCCCTCCTGCGTTCCAGGGAATACAGGTTTAGGAACCTCAAGCGCTCCCAATAATTGAGGTGTTTTATCTCCGTTATGCGCGCCGTGAAAGTTCTCTGTACATTTTCTAGGTCGGCAATTTCACCTGCCTTGAAAGGTGCTGTTAGTGTGCAGCAATATTCCAGCCTAGATAGAACAAGTGACCTGAAGAGTGTCATCATGGGCTTGGCCTCCCTAGTTTTGAAGGTTCTCATTATCCATCCTGTCATTTTTCTAGCAGATGCGATTGATACAATGTTATGGTCCTTGAAGGTGAGATCCTCCGACATGATCACTCCCAGGTCTTTGACGTTGGTGTTTCGCTCTATTTTGTGGCCAGAATTTGTTTTGTACTCTGATGAAGATTTAATTTCCTCATGTTTACCATATCTGAGTAATTGAAATTTCTCATCGTTGAACTTCATATTGTTTTCTGCAGCCCACTGAAAGATTTGGTTGATGTCTGCCTGGAGCTTTGCAGTGTCTGCAATGGAAGACACTGTCATGCAGATTCGGGTGTCATCTGCAAAGGAAGACACGGTGCTGTGGCTGACATCCTTGTCTATGTCGGATATGAGGATGAGGAACAAGATGGGAGCTAGTACTGTGCCTTGTGGAACAGAGCTTTTCACCGTAGCTGCCTCGGACTTTACTCTGTTGACGACTACTCTCTGTGTTCTGTTAGTGAGGAAATTATAGATCCATCGACCGACTTTTCCTGTTATTCCTTTAGCACGCATTTTGTGCGCTATTACGCCATGGTCACACTTGTCGAAGGCTTTTGCAAAGTCTGTATATATTACATCTGCATTCTTTTTGTCTTCTAGTGCATTTAGGACCTTGTCGTAGTGGTCCAATAGTTGAGACAGACAGGAGCGACCTGTTCTAAACCCATGTTGCCCTGGGTTGTGTAACTGATGGGTTTCTAGATGCGTGGTGATCTTGCTTCTTAGGACCCTTTCAAAGATTTTTATGATATGGGATGTTAGTGCTATTGGTCTGTAGTTCTTTGCTGTTGCTTTACTGCCCCCTTTGTGGAGTGGGGCTATGTCTGTTGTTTTTAGTAACTGTGGGACGACCCCCGTGTCCATGCTCCCTCTCCATAGGATGGAAAAGGCTCGTGATAGGGGCTTCTTGCAGTTCTTGATGAACACAGAGTTCCATGAGTCTGGCCCTGGGGCAGAGTGCATGGGCATGTCATTTATCGCCTGTTCGAAGTCATTTGGCGTCAGGATAACATCGGATAGGCTTGTGTTAATCAAATTTTGTGGCTCTCTCATAAAAAATTCATTTTGATCTTCGACTCTCAGTCTGGTTAGCGGCTTGCTAAAAACTGAGTCATATTGGGACTTGAGTAGCTCACTCATTTCCTTGTTGTCATCTGTGTAGGACCCATCTTGTTTAAGTAGGGGCCCAATACTGGACGTTGTTCTCGATTTTGATTTGGCATAGGAGAAGAAATACTTTGGGTTTCTTTCGATTTCATTTATGGCTTTTAGTTCTTCCCGCGATTCCTGACTCCTAAAGGATTCTTTTAGCTTAAGTTCGATGCTTGCTATTTCTCTGACCAGTGTCTCCCTACGCATTTCAGATATATTGACCTCTTTTAGCCGCTCTGTTATTCTTTTCCGTCGCCTGTAAAGGGAGCGCCTGTCTCTTTCAGTTTTACATCTACTCCTCCTTTTTCTTAGAGGAATAAGCCTTGTGCATACATCGAGTGCTACCGAGTTAATCTGTTCTAGGCATAAGTTGGGGTCTGTGTTGCTTAGTATATCTTCCCAGCTTATATCGGTTAGGACTTGGTTTACTTGGTCCCAAGGAGATGAAAGAATCCTGCCAGGATAATTCATCCTCCCAAGTGATGCTGGTTCATCTGTGGGTTGTTGTGACAGTGTTAGGAGTGTTGTACTACACCTGGCAATTCTTCCGTACCAGACTTCTCAAGTCACTTACACATACCAGCACCAGTGACACAGTGGTGAGTGGTGAGTTAGTACCTGCTACCACTGATGATGCTGGTAGCTCAACACCCCTCCCCAACCCCAATACCCTCCCAAACCCCATCACCATCCCCAAACCCATCACCATCCCCAAACCCATAACCATCCCCAAACCCACCATCCCCAACCCTACAGGGTATGGAGTTTTTGTAGCCAATGTACCCACTTTGTGCAGGTACAGGACTGTAAACCAGCTTCTGAAAAAATCCGGCGGTTTAATCAAATTCATAATGCCACGAAGACGCAGAGGTCATCGTAGATATGGCTTTGCAATTTTTAAAAATAAGGATTACGAAAGACGAGCACTAATGCTGAACGGCCATGTGTTGACTGGTCCAAGAGGTGAGACCCCACAGAAAATGGTAGTTGAGCCAGCATACAAGCAAGTATTAATTGATGATGGAAAACCCAAAGTAAAACCACCAGTCCAGAATGCACAACAACATGGAAAACCACAAATTCTGGGTAATAAGAAGTGTGTTTTAAAATATTATAATACTAAAGGGTATTGGGTAGTGTGAACACCATTGCTGCTCCCACCAAGGCTAGACTTCCCAGCTACCATGTTTATGCTACCTCCAAGTCTAGGCCTCCCAGCTACCATGTTTATGCTACCTCCAAGTCTAGGCCTCCCTGCTACAAAGTTCATGCTACCTCCAAGTCTAGGCCTCCCAGCTACCATGTTCATGCTACCTCCAAGTCTAGGCCTCCCAGCTACCAAGATCAAAGTCAACATCAAAGACACAAGTCCCATAGAACTTTGGTTGATTCCTAGGACCTTGTACCCTTTAAGTCAAGGCCTTTTTGTTGGTCAAAAATTAGTTTTTTTTTTTTTTTGTATCAGAGCATTAAACTCCTAAGAGTTATAAGAGGACAGTCATTAAAGTTTATTTTATTATTATTATTATTATTATTATTATTATTATTATTATTATTATTATTACTATTATTATTATTGTTTTTACATGAAAGTGTACAAACACCAAGACTTGTTCATCTCCCAGTGTCACCACATATATCACCATCACTATTCATTACATCTGTCACCATCACTATTCACAATATCTCTCACCATCATTATACATCTTTCACTATCACTATTCATCACATATATCACCATCACTATTCACCACATCTGTCACCATCACTATTCACAATATCTCTCACCATCATTATACATCTTTCACTATCACTATTCATCACATATATCACCATCACTATATACAAGGGTAGAACAACAAAATTCGAGGTTAACTATATTTCTCATATATTATATTTTGACCATTATTGTGGCTGGAGATATTATAAATTATTATTCTCTTCTTTCCTAGCTTCCACTATAGAAGAAATATCTAAATATGGAAATCTACAGGAAATTGATGTATCTCGTCGTGGTGTTGGACGTTATGACCATTTTTGTTGGGCTATATTGTTATTTTGATGAGTGGGCCCAGGAGCTGGAAGAGGACCGGATGCGACTCCAAATGGAGGTCCAGGAAGCCTCCTGGGCTTGTGAATCATTTTCCCAGAGAATTTGTAGGATCCCTGGGATGGGGATAATATTTAATTGTGATAATTATACCCCCTTATATCTCCCTGGAAGGCAGGTGAGCTCTTGGTGGGCACCAAGCTCCTGGCCTCTTCTGGGAATCATCTTTAGATTGTACCAAGCCAGCAAGGATGTTGAGGAGCTGGAGATTCTCCTCAAGGAGATGAAAGAATCCTGCCAGGATAATTCATCCTCCCAAGTGATGCTGGTTCATCTGTGGGTTATTGTGACAGTGTTAGGAGTGTTGTACTACACCTGGCAATTCTTCCGTACCAGACTTCTCAAGTCACTTACACATACCAGCACCAGTGACACAGTGGTGAGTGGTGAGTTAGTACCTGCTACCACTGATGATGCTGGTAGCTCAACACCTCTCCCCAACCCCAATACCCTCCCCAACCCCATCACCATCCCCAAACCCATCACCATCCCCAAACCCATAACCATCCCCAAACCCACCATCCCCAACCCTACAGGGTATGGAGTTTTTGTAGCCAATGTACCCACTTTGTGCAGGTACAGGACTGTAAACCAGCTTCTGAAAAAATCCGGCGGTTTAATCAAATTCATAATGCCACGAAGATGCAGAGGTCATCGTAGATATGGCTTTGCAATTTTTAAAAATAAGGATTACGAAAGACGAGCACTGATGCTGAACGGCCATGTGTTGACTGGTCCAAGAGGTGAGACCCCACAGAAAATGGTAGTTGAGCCAGCATACAAGCAAGTATTAATTGATGATGCAAAACCCAAAGTAAAACCACCAGTCCAGAATGCACAACAACATGGAAAACCACAAATTCTGGGTAATAAGAAGTGTGTTTTAAAACATTATAATACTAAAGGGTATTGGGTAGTGTGAACACCATTGCTGCTCCCACCAAGGCTAGACTTCCCAGCTACCATGTTTATGCTACCTCCAAGTCTAGGCCTCCCTGCTACCATGTTCATGCTACCTCCAAGTCTAGGCCTCCCAGCTACCAAGTTCATGCTACCTCCAAGTCTAGGCCTCCCTGCTACCATGTTCATGCTACCTCCAAGTCTAGGCCTCCCAGCTACCAAGTTTATGCTACCTCCAAGTCTAGGCCTCCCTGCTACCATGTTCATGCTACCTCCAAGTCTAGGCCTCCCAGCTACCATGTTTATGCTACCTCCAAGTCTAGGCCTCCCTGCTACCATGTTCATGCTACCTCCAAGTCTAGGCCTCCCAGCTACCATGTTTATGCTACCTCCAAGTCTAGGCCTCCCTGCTACCATGTTCATGCTACCTCCAAGTCTAGGCCTCCCAGCTACCATGTTTATGCTACCTCCAAGTCTAGGCCTCCCAGCTACCATGTTTATGCTACCTCCAAGTCTAGGCCTCCCTGCTACAAAGTTCATGCTACCTCCAAGTCTAGGCCTCCCAGCTACCATGTTCATGCTACCTCCAAGTCTAGGCCTCCCAGCTACCAAGATCAAAGTCAACATCAAAGACACAAGTCCCATAGAACTTTGGTTGATTCCTAGGACCTTGTACCCTTTAAGTCAAGGCCTTTTTGTTGGTCAAAAATTAGTTTTTTTTTTTTGTATCAGAGCATTAAACTCCTAAGAGTTATAAGAGGACAGTCATTAAAGTTTATTTTATTATTATTATTATTATTATTATTATTATTATTATTATTATTATTACTATTATTATTATTGTTTTTACATGAAAGTGTACAAACACCAAGACTTGTTCATCTCCCAGTGTCACCACATATATCACCATCACTATTCATTACATCTATCATTATACATTACATCTTTCACTATCACTATTCATCACATATATCACCATCACTATTCACCACATCTGTCACCATCACTATTCACAATATCTCTCACCATCATTATACATCTTTCACTATCACTATTTATCACATATATCACCATCACTATTCACCACATCTGTCACCATCACTATTCACAATATCTCTCACCAACATTATACATCTTTCACTATCACTATTTATCACATATATCACCATCACTATTCACCACATCTGTCACCATCACTATTCACAATATCTCTCACCAACATTATACATCTTTCACTATCACTATTCACCACATGTATCACTATCATTATTCACTACATCACCATCACTATTCACCACATCTGTCACCATCACTATTCACAATATCTCTCACCATCATTATACATCTTTCACTATCACTATTCATCACATATATCACCATCACTATATACAAGGGCAGAACAACAAAATTCGAGGTTAACTATATTTCTCATATATTATATTTTGACCATTATTGTGGCTGGAGATATTATAAATTATTATTCTCTTCTTTCCTAGCTTCCACTATAGAAGAAATATCTAAATATGGAAATCTACAGGAAATTGATGTATCTCGTCGTGGTGTTGGACGTTATGACCATTTTTGTTGGGCTATATTGTTATTTTGATGAGTGGGCCCAGGAGCTGGAAGAGGACCGGATGCGACTCCAAATGGAGGTCCAGGAAGCCTCCTGGGCTTGTGAATCATTTTCCCAGAGAATTTGTAGGATCCCTTGGATGGGGATAATATTTAATTGTGATAATTATACCCCCTTATATCTCCCTGGAAGGCAGGTGAGCCCTTGGTGGGCACCAAGCTCCTGGCCTCTTCTGGGAATCACATAAGAACATAAGAACATAAGAAAGGAGGAACACTGCAGGAGGCCTGCTGGCCCATACTAGGCAGGTCCTTTACAATTCATCCCACTAACAAAACATTTGCCCTACCCAATTTTCAATGCCACCCAAGAAATAAGCTCTGATGTGAAAGTCCCACTCAAATCCAACCCATCCCATTCATGTACTTATCCAACCTAGATTTGAAACTACCCAAAGTCCCAGCCTCAATAACCCAACTAGGTAGACTGTTCCACTCATCAACTACCCTATTTCCAAACCAATACTTTCCGATGTCCTTTCTAAATCTAAACTTATCTAATTTAAATCCATTACTGCGCGTTCTCTCTTGGAGAGACATCCTCAAGACCTTATTAATATCCCCTTTATTAATACCTATCTTCCACTTATACACTTCGATCAGGTCTCCTCTCATTCTTCGTCTAACAAGTGAATGTAACTTAAGAGTCTTCAATCTTTCTTCATAAGGAAGATTTCTGATGCTATGTATTAATTTAGTCATCCTACGCTGAATGTTTTCTAACGAATTTATGTCCATTTTGTAATACGGAGACCAGAACTGAGCTGCATAATCAAGGTGAGGCCTTACTAATGATGTATAAAGCTGCAGTATGACCTCTGGACTTCTGTTGCTTACACTTCTTGATATAAATCCCAGTAATCTATTTGCCTTATTACGTACGCTTAGGCATTGCTGTCTTGGTTTAAGGTTGCTGCTCACCATAACCCCCAAGTCCTTTTCGTAATCTGTATGGCTAAGTTCTACATCATTTAATTTATAAGTACTAGGGTTATGGGCACTCCCAAGCTTCAGAACCTTGCATTTATCTACATTGAACTGCATCTGCCACTTTTCTGACCAAGAATAGAGTTTGTTTAAATCCTCCTGAAGTTCCCTAACATCTACGTTTGAATCAATTATCCTACCTATCTTTGTGTCATCGGCGAATTTGCTCATATCACTAGTAATTCCCTCATCAAGATCATTGATATATATTATAAATAACAACGGGCCCAAGACTGATCCCTGTGGAACGCCACTTGTTACAGATCCCCACTCGGATTTAACCCCATTTATGGACACTCTCTGCTTCCTGTCAGTGAGCCATGACTCGATCCACGAGAGCACTTTTCCCCCAATGCCATGAGCTGCCACTTTCTTTAACAGTCTATGGTGCGGAACTCTATCAAAAGCCTTACTAAAATCTAGGTAAATAATATCAAATTCTTTATTGTGGTCAACAGCCTCAAAAGCTTTACTGAAGAAAGTTAATAAATTAGTTAGACAAGACCGGCCTCTTGTGAATCCATGCTGAGTATCATTAATCAAGCTATGCTTATCGAGATGGCTTCTTATAATCTCAGCTATAATTGACTCTAGTAATTTGCCTACAATTGAGGTCAGGCTTATTGGGCGGTAATTTGACGGTAACGACTTGTCCCCTGTTTTAAAAATAGGAGTTACATTAGCCATCTTCCACATATCAGACACTACACCTGTTTGAAGAGATAAATTAAAAATATTAGTTAATGGTTCACAGAGTTCCATTTTGCATTCCTTAAGAACCCTTGAAAAAACCTCATCAGGACCCGGCGACTTATTTTGCTTCAGTCTGTCTATCTGCCTCACAACCATCTCACTAGCGACTGTGATGTTACATAATTTATCTTCTTCTAGCCCACTGTAAAAATTAATTACTGGAATATTGTTAGTGTCTTCCTGTGTAAAAACTGAGAGAAAATAATTATTTAAAATCAAGCACATTTCATTCTCATTGTCAGTAAGGTGCCCATAGTTATTTTTAAGGGGACCTATCTTATCTCTAACTTTTGTTCTATAGACCTGGAAAAAACTTTTTGGGTTAGTTTTAGAATCCCTAGCAACTTTAATTTCATAGTCCCTTTTAGCTTTTCTTATCCCCTTTTTAATGTCCCTCTTAATGTCAATATACTGATTCATAAGATGACCCTCACCTCTTTTGATACGCCTATAAATTCCTTTCTTATGCCCTAGTAGATATTTGAGCCTATTATTCATCCATTTTGGGTCATTTCTATTTGATCTAATTTCTTTATATGGGATAAACGCTCTTTGAGCAGCATGTATAGTGTTCAGAAAACTGTCATATTGATAGCTCTCTTCGTTACCCCAGTCAACAGATGATAAGTGTTCTCTAAGCCCATCGTAATCTGCTAAGCGAAAATCTGGGACTGTTACTGAGTTATCGCTACTATCGTACTTCCATTCAATGCTAAATGTAATTGACTTGTGGTCGCTAGCACCCAGTTCCTCTGAAATTTCTAAATTATTAACAAGGGATTCATTGTTTGCCATAACTAAGTCAAGCAGGTTATTTCCCCTTGTAGGTTCTGTCACAAACTGCTTCAAAAAACAATCCTGAAATACTTCTAAGAAGTCGTACGATTCTAAATTCCCAGTCAAGAAATTCCAATCAACATGACTAAAGTTAAAGTCTCCTAGAATTACTACATTATCGTGCCTTGTGGCCTTAACAATTTCCTCCCATAGTAGTTTCCCTTGGTCCCTATCTAAGTTAGGGGGACGGTATATCACTCCTAAAATCAGTTTTTCATGCCCCTCTGAAAATTCTATCCAAACAGACTCTGTATGTGTTACTTCAGACTTAATACCCGTTTTTATGCAACAGTTCAAGCGATCTCGGACATACAATGCCACCCCACCCCCCCTCCCCACCAGTGACACAGTGGTGAGTGGTGAGTTAGTACCTGCTACCACTGATGATGCTGGTAGCTCAACACCCCTCCCCAACCCCAATACCCTCCCCAACCCCATCACCATCCCCAAACCCATCACCATCCCCAAACCCATAACCATCCCCAAACCCACCATCCCCAACCCTACAGGGTATGGAGTTTTTGTAGCCAATGTACCCACTTTGTGCAGGTACAGGACTGTAAACCAGCTTCTGAAAAAATCCGGCGGTTTAATCAAATTCATAATGCCACGAAGACGCAGAGGTCATCGTAGATATGGCTTTGCAATTTTTAAAAATAAGGATTACGAAAGACGAGCACTGATGCTGAACGGCCATGTGTTGACTGGTCCAAGAGGTGAGACCCCACAGAAAATGGTAGTTGAGCCAGCATACAAGCAAGTATTAATTGATGATGGAAAACCCAAAGTAAAACCACCAGTCCAGAATGCACAACAACATGGAAAACCACAAATTCTGGGTAATAAGAAGTGTGTTTTAAAATATTATAATACTAAAGGGTATTGGGTAGTGTGAACACCATTGCTGCTCCCACCAAGGCTAGACTTCCCAGCTACCATGTTTATGCTACCTCCAAGTCTAGGCCTCCCAGCTACCTCCAAGTCTAGGCCTCCCAGCTACCATGTTCATGCTATCCAAGTCTAGGCCTCCCAGCTACCATGTTTATGCTACCTCCAAGTCTAGGCCTCCCTGCTACAAAGTTCATGCTACCTCCAAGTCTAGGCCTCCCTGCTACAAAGTTCATGCTACCTCCAAGTCTAGGCCTCCCAGCTACCAAGATCATGCCACCTCCAAGTCTAGGCCTCCCAGCTACCAAGATCAAAGTCAACATCAAAGACACAAGTCCCATAGAACTTTGGTTGATTCCTAGGACCTTGTACACTTTAAGTCAAGTCCTTTTTGTTGGTCAAAAATGAGTTTTTTTTTTTGTATCAGAGCATTAAACTCGTAAGAGTTATAAGAGGACAGTTATTAATGATTACTATTATTATTATTATTATTATTATTATTATTATTATTATTATTATTATTATTATTATTACTATTATTATTATTGTTTTTACATGAAAGTGTACAAACACCAAGATTTGTTCATCTCCCAGTGTCACCACATATATCACCATCACTATTCATTACATCTATCATTATACATTACATCTTTCACTATCACTATTCATCACATATATCACCACTACATCTATCACCATCACTATTCACACATCTGTCACCATCACTATTCACAACTATCTATTCACCATCACTATTCACCACATCTGTCACCATCACTATTCACTATCACTCATTATACATCTTTCACTCTATTCATCACATATATCACCATCACTGTATACAAGGGCAGAACAACAAAATTCGAGGTTAACTATATTTCTCATATATTATATTTTGACCATTATTGTGGCTGGAGATATTATAAATTATTATTCTCTTCTTTCCTAGCTTCCACTATAGAAGAAATATCTAAATATGGAAATCTACAGGAAATTGATGTATCTCGTCGTGGTGTTGGACGTTATGACCATTTTTGTTGGGCTATATTGTTATTTTGATGAGTGGGCCCAGGAGCTGGAAGAGGACCGGATGCGACTCCAAATGGAGGTCCAGGAAGCCTCCTGGGCTTGTGAATCATTTTCCCAGAGAATTTGTAGGATCCCTGGGATGGGGATAATATTTAATTGTGATAATTATACCCCCTTATATCTCCCTGGAAGGCAGGTGAGCCCTTGGTGGGCACCAAGCTCCTGGCCTCTTCTGGGAATCATCTTTAGATTGTACCAAGCCAGCAAGGATGTTGAGGAGCTGGAGATTCTCCTCAAGGAGATGAAAGAATCCTGCCAGGATAATTCATCCTCCCAAGTGATGCTGGTTCATCTGTGGGTTGTTGTGACAGTGTTAGGAGTGTTGTACTACACCTGGCGATTCTTCCGTACCAGACTTCTCAAGTCACTTACACATACCAGCACCAGTGACACAGTGGTGAGTGGTGAGTTAGTACCTGCTACCACTGATGATGCTGGTAGCTCAACACCCCTCCCCAACCCCAATACCCTCCCCAACCCCATCACCATCCCCAAACCCATCACCATCCCCAAACCCATAACCATCCCCAAACCCACCATCCCCAACCCTACAGGGTATGGAGTTTTTGTAGCCAATGTACCCACTTTGTGCAGGTACAGGACTGTAAACCAGCTTCTGAAAAAATCCGGCGGTTTAATCAAATTCATAATGCCACGAAGACGCAGAGGTCATCGTAGATATGGCTTTGCAATTTTTAAAAATAAGGATTACGAAAGACGAGCACTGATGCTGAACGGCCATGTGTTGACTGGTCCAAGAGGTGAGACCCCACAGAAAATGGTAGTTGAGCCAGCATACAAGCAAGTATTAATTGATGATGGAAAACCCAAAGTAAAACCACCAGTCCAGAATGCACAACAACATGGAAAACCACAAATTCTGGGTAATAAGAAGTGTGTTTTAAAACATTATAATACTAAAGGGTATTGGGTAGTGTGAACACCATTGCTGCTCCCACCAAGGCTAGACTTCCCAGCTACCATGTTTATGCTACCTCCAAGTCTAGGCCTCCCTGCTACAAAGTTCATGCTACCTCCAAGTCTAGGCCTCCCTGCTACAAAGTTCATGCTACCTCCAAGTCTAGGCCTCCCAGCTACCAAGATCATGCTACCTCCAAGTCTAGGTCTCCCAGCTACCATGTTCATGCTACCTCCAAGTCTAGTTCAAGTCTAGCTACTACCAAGTCATGCAAGTCAAGGCCTCCCAGCTACCAAGATCAAAGTCAACATCAAAGACACAAGTCCCATAGAACTTTGGTTGATTCCTAGGACCTTGTACACTTTAAGTCAAGTCCTTTTTGTTGATCAAAAATGAGTTTTTTTTTTGTATCAGAGCATTAAACTCGTAAGAGTTATAAGAGGACAGTTATTAATGATTACTATTATTATTATTATTATTATTATTATTATTATTATTATTATTATTATTATTATTACTATTATTATTATTGTTTTTACATGAAAGTGTACAAACACCAAGACTTGTTCATCTCCCAGTGTCACCACATATATCACCATCACTATTCATTACATCTATCATTATACATTACATCTTTCACTATCACTATTCATCACATATATCACCATCACTATTCACTACATCTATCACCATCACTATTCGTGACATCTGTCACCATCACTATTCACAACATCTATTACCATCATTATGCATCTTCCACTATCAATATTCATCAAATATATCACCATCACTATGCATCTTTCACTATCACTATTCATCACATATATCACTATTCACTACATCTATCACCATCACTATTCACCACATCTGTCACCATCACTATTCACAATATCTCTCACCATCATTATACATCTTTCACTATCACTATTCATCACATATATCACCATCACTATATACAAGGGCAGAACAACAAAATTCGAGGTTAACTATATTTCTCATATATTATATTTTGACCATTATTGTGGCTGGAGATATTATAAATTATTATTCTCTTCTTTCCTAGCTTCCACTATAGAAGAAATATCTAAATATGGAAATCTACAGGAAATTGATGTATCTCGTCGTGGTGTTGGACGTTATGACCATTTTTGTTGGGCTATATTGTTATTTTGATGAGTGGGCCCAGGAGCTGGAAGAGGACCGGATGCGACTCCAAATGGAGGTCCAGGAAGCCTCCTGGGCTTGTGAATCATTTTCCCAGAGAATTTGTAGGATCCCTGGGATGGGGATAATATTTAATTGTGATAATTATACCCCCTTATATCTCCCTGGAAGGCAGGTGAGCCCTTGGTGGGCACCAAGCTCCTGGCCTCTTCTGGGAATCATCTTTAGATTGTACCAAGCCAGCAAGGATGTTGAGGAGCTGGAGATTCTCCTCAAGGAGATGAAAGAATCCTGCCAGGATAATTCATCCTCCCAAGTGATGCTGGTTCATCTGTGGGTTGTTGTGACAGTGTTAGGAGTGTTGTACTACACCTGGCGATTCTTCCGTACCAGACTTCTCAAGTCACTTACACATACCAGCACCAGTGACACAGTGGTGAGTGGTGAGTTAGTACCTGCTACCACTGATGATGCTGGTAGCTCAACACCCCTCCCCAACCCCAATACCCTCCCCAACCCCATCACCATCCCCAAACCCATCACCATCCCCAAACCCATAACCATCCCCAAACCCACCATCCCCAACCCTACAGGGTATGGAGTTTTTGTAGCCAATGTACCCACTTTGTGCAGGTACAGGACTGTAAACCAGCTTCTGAAAAAATCCGGCGGTTTAATCAAATTCATAATGCCACGAAGACGCAGAGGTCATCGTAGATATGGCTTTGCAATTTTTAAAAATAAGGATTACGAAAGACGAGCACTGATGCTGAACGGCCATGTGTTGACTGGTCCAAGAGGTGAGACCCCACAGAAAATGGTAGTTGAGCCAGCATACAAGCAAGTATTAATTGATGATGGAAAACCCAAAGTAAAACCACCAGTCCAGAATGCACAACAACATGGAAAACCACAAATTCTGGGTAATAAGAAATGTGTTTTAAAGCATTATAATACTAAAGGGTATTGGGTAGTGTGAACACCATTGCTGCTCCCACCAAGGCTAGACTTCCCAGCTACCATGTTTATGCTACCTCCAAGTCTAGGCCTCCCAGCTACCATGTTCATGCTACCTCCAAGTCTAGGCCTCCCAGCTACCAAGTTCATGCTACCTCCAAGTCTAGGCCTCCCAGCTACCATGTTCATGCTACCTCCAAGTCTAGGCCTCCCTGCTACAAAGTTCATGCTACCTCCAAGTCTAGGCCTCCCAGCTACCAAGTTCATGCTACCTCCAAGTCTAGGCCTCCCAGCTACCAAGATCAAAGTCAACATCAAAGACACAAGTCCCATAGAACTTTGGTTGATTCCTAGGACCTTGTACACTTTAAGTCAAGTCCTTTTTGTTGGTCAAAAATGAGTTTTTTTTTCTATCAGAGCATTAAACTCCTAAGAGTTATGAGAGGACAGTTATTAAAGTTTATTTTATTATTACTATTATTATTATTATTATTATTATTATTATTATTATTATTATTATTATTATTACTATTATTATTATTGTTTTTACTTGAAAGTGTACAAACACCAAGACTTGTTCATCTCCCAGTGTCACCACATATATCACCATCACTATTCATTACATCTATCATTATACATTACATCTTTCACTATCACTATTCATCACATATATCACCATCACTATTCACTACATCTATCACAATCACTATTCGTGACATCTGTCACCATCACTATTCACAACATCTATTACCATCATTATGCATCTTCCACTACCAATATTCATCAAATATATCACCATCACTATGCATCTTTCACTATCACTATTCACCACATCTGTCACCATCACTATTCACAACATCTTTCACCATCATTATACATCTTTCACTATCACTATTCATCACATATATCACCATCACTATATACAAGGGCAGAACAACAAAATTCGAGGTTAACTATATTTCTCATATATTATATTTTGACCATTATTGTGGCTGGAGATATTATAAATTATTATTCTCTTCTTTCCTAGCTTCCACTATAGAAGAAATATCTAAATATGGAAATCTACAGGAAATTGATGTATCTCGTCGTGGTGTTGGACGTTATGACCATTTTTGTTGGGCTATATTGTTATTTTGATGAGTGGGCCCAGGAGCTGGAAGAGGACCGGATGCGACTCCAAATGGAGGTCCAGGAAGCCTCCTGGGCTTGTGAATCATTTTCCCAGAGAATTTGTAGGATCCCTGGGATGGGGATAATATTTAATTGTGATAATTATACCCCCTTATATCTCCCTGGAAGGCAGGTGAGCCCTTGGTGGGCACCAAGCTCCTGGCCTCTTCTGGGAATCATCTTTAGATTGTACCAAGCCAGCAAGGATGTTGAGGAGCTGGAGATTCTCCTCAAGGAGATGAAAGAATCCTGCCAGGATAATTCATCCTCCCAAGTGATGCTGGTTCATCTGTGGGTTGTTGTGACAGTGTTAGGAGTGTTGTACTACACCTGGCGATTCTTCCGTACCAGACTTCTCAAGTCACTTACACATACCAGCACCAGTGACACAGTGGTGAGTGGTGAGTTAGTACCTGCTACCACTGATGATGCTGGTAGCTCAACACCCCTCCCCAACCCCAATACCCTCCCCAACCCCATCACCATCCCCAAACCCATCACCATCCCCAAACCCATAACCATCCCCAAACCCACCATCCCCAACCCTACAGGGTATGGAGTTTTTGTAGCCAATGTACCCACTTTGTGCAGGTACAGGACTGTAAACCAGCTTCTGAAAAAATCCGGCGGTTTAATCAAATTCATAATGCCACGAAGACGCAGAGGTCATCGTAGATATGGCTTTGCAATTTTTAAAAATAAGGATTACGAAAGACGAGCACTGATGCTGAACGGCCATGTGTTGACTGGTCCAAGAGGTGAGACCCCACAGAAAATGGTAGTTGAGCCAGCATACAAGCAAGTATTAATTGATGATGGAAAACCCAAAGTAAAACCACCAGTCCAGAATGCACAACAACATGGAAAACCACAAATTCTGGGTAATAAGAAGTGTGTTTTAAAACATTATAATACTAAAGGGTATTGGGTAGTGTGAACACCATTGCTGCTCCCACCAAGGCTAGACTTCCCAGCTATCATGTTCATGCTACCTCCAAGTCTAGGCCTCCCAGCTACCATGTTCATGCTACCTCCAAGTCTAGGCCTCCCAGCTACCAAGTTCATGCTACCTCCAAGTCTAGGCCTCCCAGCTACCATGTTCATGCTACCTCCAAGTCTAGGCCTCCCAGCTACCATGTTCATGCTACCTCCAAGTCTAGGCCTCCCTGCTACAAAGTTCATGCTACCTCCAAGTCTAGGCCTCCCAGCTACCAAGATCAAAGTCAACATCAAAGACACAAGTCCCATAGAACTTTGGTTGATTCCTAGGACCTTGTACACTTTAAGTCAAGTCCTTTTTGTTGGTCAAAAATGAGTTTTTTTTTTTGTATCAGAGCATTAAACTCGTAAGAGTTATAAGAGGACAGTTATTAAAGTTTATTTTATTATTATTATTATTATTATTATTATTATTATTATTATTATTATTATTATTATTATTATTATTACTATTATTATTATTGTTTTTACATGAAAGTGTACAAACACCAAGACTTGTTCATCTCCCAGTGTCACCACATATATCACCATCACTATTCATTACATCTATCATTATACATTACATCTTTCACTATCACTATTCATCACATATATCACCATCACTATTCACCACATCTGTCACCATCACTATTCACATCTGTCATATCTCTCACCATCATTATCTATATCATCTTTCACTATCACTATTCATCACATATATCACTATCACTATTCACCACATCTCTTCACTATCATATTCACTATTCACACTATATCTCTCATTCACATCATTATACATCTTTCACTATACTATTCATCACATATATCACCATCACTGTATACAAGGGCAGAACAACAAAATTCGAGGTTAACTATATTTCTCATATATTATATTTTGACCATTATTGTGGCTGGAGATATTATAAATTATTATTCTCTTCTTTCCTAGCTTCCACTATAGAAGAAATATCTAAATATGGAAATCTACAGGAAATTGATGTATCTCGTCGTGGTGTTGGACGTTATGACCATTTTTGTTGGGCTATATTGTTATTTTGATGAGTGGGCCCAGGAGCTGGAAGAGGACCGGATGCGACTCCAAATGGAGGTCCAGGAAGCCTCCTGGGCTTGTGAATCATTTTCCCAGAGAATTTGTAGGATCCCTGGGATGGGGATAATATTTAATTGTGATAATTATACCCCCTTATATCTCCCTGGAAGGCAGGTGAGCCCTTGGTGGGCACCAAGCTCCTGGCCTCTTCTGGGAATCATCTTTAGATTGTACCAAGCCAGCAAGGATGTTGAGGAGCTGGAGATTCTCCTCAAGGAGATGAAAGAATCCTGCCAGGATAATTCATCCTCCCAAGTGATGCTGGTTCATCTGTGGGTTGTTGTGACAGTGTTAGGAGTGTTGTACTACACCTGGCGATTCTTCCGTACCAGACTTCTCAAGTCACTTACACATACCAGCACCAGTGACACAGTGGTGAGTGGTGAGTTAGTACCTGCTACCACTGATGATGCTGGTAGCTCAACACCCCTCCCCAACCCCAATACCCTCCCCAACCCCATCACCATCCCCAAACCCATCACCATCCCCAAACCCATAACCATCCCCAAACCCACCATCCCCAACCCTACAGGGTATGGAGTTTTTGTAGCCAATGTACCCACTTTGTGCAGGTACAGGACTGTAAACCAGCTTCTGAAAAAATCCGGCGGTTTAATCAAATTCATAATGCCACGAAGACGCAGAGGTCATCGTAGATATGGCTTTGCAATTTTTAAAAATAAGGATTACGAAAGACGAGCACTGATGCTGAACGGCCATGTGTTGACTGGTCCAAGAGGTGAGACCCCACAGAAAATGGTAGTTGAGCCAGCATACAAGCAAGTATTAATTGATGATGGAAAACCCAAAGTAAAACCACCAGTCCAGAATGCACAACAACATGGAAAACCACAAATTCTGGGTAATAAGAAGTGTGTTTTAAAACATTATAATACTAAAGGGTATTGGGTAGTGTGAACACCATTGCTGCTCCCACCAAGGCTAGACTTCCCAGCTACCATGTTTATGCTACCTCCAAGTCTAGGCCTCCCAGCTACCATGTTTATGCTACCTCCAAGTCTAGGCCTCCCTGCTACAAAGTTCATGCTACCTCCAAGTCTAGGCCTCCCAGCTACCATGTTCATGCTACCTCCAAGTCTAGGCCTCCCTGCTACAAAGTTCATGCTACCTCCAAGTCTAGGCCTCCCAGCTACCAAGATCAGAGTCAACATCAAAGACACAAGTCCCATAGAACTTTGGTTGATTCCTAGGACCTTGTACACTTTAAGTCAAGTCCTTTTTGTTGGTCAAAAATGAGTTTTTTTTTTTTGTATCAGAGCATTAAACTCCTAAGAGTTATAAGAGGACAGTTATTAAAGTTTATTTTATTATTATTATTATTATTATTATTATTATTATTATTATTATTATTATTATTATTATTACTATTATTATTATTGTTTTTACATGAAAGTGTACAAACACCAAGACTTGTTCATCTCCCAGTGTCACCACATATATCACCATCACTATTCATTACATCTATCATTATACATTACATCTTTCACTATCACTATTCATCACATATATCACCATCACTATTCACCACATCTGTCACCATCACTATTCACAATATCTCTCACCATCATTATACTATCACTATTCACTATCACTATTTATCACATATATCACCATCACTATTCACCACATCTGTCACCATCACTATTCACAATATCTCTCACCATCATTATACATCTTTCACTATCACTATTCATCACATATATCACCATCACTATATACAAGGGCAGAACAACAAAATTCGAGGTTAACTATATTTCTCATATATTATATTTTGACCATTATTGTGGCTGGAGATATTATAAATTATTATTCTCTTCTTTCCTAGCTTCCACTATAGAAGAAATATCTAAATATGGAAATCTACAGGAAATTGATGTATCTCGTCGTGGTGTTGGACGTTATGACCATTTTTGTTGGGCTATATTGTTATTTTGATGAGTGGGCCCAGGAGCTGGAAGAGGACCGGATGCGACTCCAAATGGAGGTCCAGGAAGCCTCCTGGGCTTGTGAATCATTTTCCCAGAGAATTTGTAGGATCCCTGGGATGGGGATAATATTTAATTGTGATAATTATACCCCCTTATATCTCCCTGGAAGGCAGGTGAGCCCTTGGTGGGCACCAAGCTCCTGGCCTCTTCTGGGAATCATCTTTAGATTGTACCAAGCCAGCAAGGATGTTGAGGAGCTGGAGATTCTCCTCAAGGAGATGAAAGAATCCTGCCAGGATAATTCATCCTCCCAAGTGATGCTGGTTCATCTGTGGGTTGTTGTGACAGTGTTAGGAGTGTTGTACTACACCTGGCGATTCTTCCGTACCAGACTTCTCAAGTCACTTACACATACCAGCACCAGTGACACAGTGGTGAGTGGTGAGTTAGTACCTGCTACCACTGATGATGCTGGTAGCTCAACACCCCTCCCCAACCCCAATACCCTCCCCAACCCCATCACCATCCCCAAACCCATCACCATCCCCAAACCCATAACCATCCCCAAACCCACCATCCCCAACCCTACAGGGTATGGAGTTTTTGTAGCCAATGTACCCACTTTGTGCAGGTACAGGACTGTAAACCAGCTTCTGAAAAAATCCGGCGGTTTAATCAAATTCATAATGCCACGAAGACGCAGAGGTCATCGTAGATATGGCTTTGCAATTTTTAAAAATAAGGATTACGAAAGACGAGCACTGATGCTGAACGGCCATGTGTTGACTGGTCCAAGAGGTGAGACCCCACAGAAAATGGTAGTTGAGCCAGCATACAAGCAAGTATTAATTGATGATGGAAAACCCAAAGTAAAACCACCAGTCCAGAATGCACAACAACATGGAAAACCACAAATTCTGGGTAATAAGAAGTGTGTTTTAAAACATTATAATACTAAAGGGTATTGGGTAGTGTGAACACCATTGCTGCTCCCACCAAGGCTAGACTTCCCAGCTACCATGTTCATGCTACCTCCAAGTCTAGGCCTCCCTGCTACAAAGTTCATGCTACCTCCAAGTCTAGGCCTCCCAGCTACCAAGTTCATGCTACCTCCAAGTCTAGGCCTCCCAGCTACCAAGTTCATGCTACCTCCAAGTCTAGGCCTCCCAGCTACCATGTTCATGCTACCTCCAAGTCTAGGCCTCCCTGCTACAAAGTTCATGCTACCTCCAAGTCTAGGCCTCCCAGCTACCAAGATCAAAGTCAACATCAAAGACACAAGTCCCATAGAACTTTGGTTGATTCCTAGGACCTTGTACACTTTAAGTCAAGTCCTTTTTGTTGGTCAA
>NC_091389.1:9518444-9590064 GCF_038502225.1 Cherax quadricarinatus | reverse complement strand
CACTATTCACCTAGCAGTAAGTAGGTACCTGGGTGTTAGTTACCTTATGCCTGCTGTCACTGTTCACCTAGCAGTAAGTAGGTACCTGGGTGTTAGTTACCTTACACCTGCTGTCACTGTTCACCTAGCAGTAAGCAGGTACATGTGTGTTAGCTAACTGATATGGGTCGCATGCAAGAGACAAAATCAACCTAACTTGCCTGAAATGCTCTGCATAACCAGGGACTTTTTATATAGTATGTCAGTGATGTCAGCTATGGTCTCTATAAGTTGTATCATGTACTTGTAAAAATAATGATTATTATTACTATTATTATTATTCTAAGAGTCTGACTGGTGACAAGAGCAAAATTTAAATGAGACTGACATTTGAGTCGTTGTGCAAGCTTCCTGGCCCATCGGAATACTGCCGGAAGAGAACGTCAACTTCCGCTGTCGATGCAAAGTCAGCGAGCTTCGAAGATCTCTTTCTCACCCGGCCTGAGCGCCACACACCTTCAATTAGATAATAATATTATACAACACATCCTTTCTCATTTAATACAATTATTTAATACCCAGGCTATGACAGTGCTGCTGAGAATAAAGACACATGTGCCAAACTCTCACTGTAAAGTCTTGTTCTATATACAGCTTTATAAAGGTATTAACTTGACAGAGCTTTACATGGAGCAAAACAATGTCAAAACAACATACTGCTTTACTCCTCTCTCTTCAGCTATATTTTATCCCCGCCCAAAAGTCATAAATGAAAATAAAATAGAGCACAAATATTCAGACTAATTTGGTGTTATGGCAAATTTTTAAGAAAAATAAAAATGCTAATATATTTTAACCCGTAAACGGTCCCAGCAGATCTACGTTCACATGCGTAGTGCTACAAAAGTAGATCTACGTTTTTTTTTACATATTTTCAAATATAACAAAAAAAAAAGTAGATCAAAGTTTTTTACACATTTTCAAATGTAAAAAAACAAAAAATCTACTTTTTTTACATACAGTGGACCCCCGGTTAACGATATTTTTTCACTCCAGAAGTATGTTCAGGTGCCAGTACTGACCGAATTTGTTCCCATAAGGAATATTGTGAAGTAGATTAGTCCATTTCAGACCCCCAAACATACACGTACAAACGCACTTACATAAATACACTTACATAATTGGTCGCATTTGGAGGTGATCGTTATGCGGGGGTCCACTGTACTTTCAAATGTTGAAAAAACGTATATATACGTTTGAACCGTTTACGGGTTAAGTACAAAAATACATGACCCGATAAAGAAGAAACACTTTCATCATCATTCACTCCATCACTGTCTTGCCAGAAGCGTACCTACACTACAGTTAAAAAACTGAAATATATCTCCACCCATTCTTCAGAGTGCAGGTACTGTACTTCCCACCTCCAGGACTCAAGTCCAGCCAACCGGTTTCCCTGAATCCCTTCATGTTACCTCGCACTCCAGCAGCACATCAAATCAACATTTAATATTTAATATTTAATATTATATTCACAATGTGTCACAGAGCCGATGGGAAATATACGTTAATGAGTTTTAATCTGCAAATGGGGAGACTGACACTATTTCCTAGGATCAAAAGCCCTATACTAGTATCAAGACAACCTACTTGAAAACACATTTTTACAAACTTAAATAATGCCTACCCTCCTTTGCTTTAATCGAAACGTCAAGTTTCTGGGTCTCCGAGACATCACCGCCCTGAAAGTGAAAATGAATTAATTTGGTTAATGTAAGAACGTAAGAGAGGAGCACTGCAGCAGGCCTACTGGCCCAAACTAGTCAGGTCCAACTCATGCCCGCCCACTCTTACTCATGTATTTGTCCAACCTATTTTTAAAACTACACAAGGTTTTAGCTTCAATGACGCTACTCAGGAGTCTGTTCCACTTATCCACAACCAGTGCTTTCCTATATCCTTTCAAAACCTAAATTATCTTGATTTATCTTTCTTATTAATTATGTACAGGAGAGCCCTACTTATACAGCAGGTTAAGTTCTAGGCTACTGCTGTACAGGAAGGTCCTGCTTATACAGCAGGTCAAGTTCTAGGCTACTGCTATACAGGAAGGTCCTGCTTATACAGCAGGTTAAGTTCTAGGCTACTGCTGTACAGGAGGGCCCTGATACAGCAGTTTAGGTTCCAGGCTACTGCTGTACAGGAGAGCCCTGCTGATACAGCAGGTTAGGTTCCAGGCTACTGCTGTACAGGAGAGCCCTGCTTAACCAGCAGGTTAGGTTCCAGGCTACTGCTGTACAGGAGAGCCCTGCTTAACCAGCAGGTTAGGTTCCAGGCTACTGCTGTACAGGAGAGCCCTGCTTAACCAGCAGGTTAGGTTCCAGGCTACTGCTGTACAGGAGAGCCCTGCTTAACCAGCAGGTTAGGTTCCAGGCTACTGCTGTACAGGAGAGCCCTGCTTAACCAGCAGGTTAGGTTCCAGGCTACTGCTGTACAGGAGAGCCCTGCTTGACCAGCAGGTTAGGTTCCAGGCTACCGCTGTACAGGAGAGCCCTGCTTAACCAGCAGGTTAGGTTCCAGGCTACTGCTGTACGGGAGAGCCCTGCTTAACCAGCAGGTTAGGTTCCAGGCTACTGCTGTACAGGAGAGCCCTGCTTGACCAGCAGGTTAGGTTCCAGGCTACTGCTGTACAGGAGAGCCCTGCTTGACCAGCAGGTTAGGTTCCAGGCTACCGCTGTACAGGAGAGCCCTGCTTAACCAGCAGGTTAGGTTCCAGGCTACTGCTGTACAGGAGAACCCTGCAGGTTAGGTTAACCAGCAGCATGTTAGGTTCCAGGCTACTGCTGTACAGGAGAGCCCTGCTTGACCAGCAGGTTAGGTTCCAGGCTACCGCTGTACAGGAGAGCCCTGCTACCGCTAGGTTACTACTGCTGTACAGGAGAACCCTGCTTGACCAGCAGGTTAGGTTCCAGGCTACTGTACAGGAGAACCCTGCTTAACCAGCAGGTTAGGTTCCAGGCTACTGCTGTACAGGAGAACCCTGCTTGACCAGCAGGTTAGGTTCCAGGCTACTGTACAGGAGAGCCCTGCTTAACCAGCAGGTTAGGTTCCAGGCTACTGCTGTACAGGAGAACCCTGCTTACTGTACAGGAGAGCCCTGCTTAACCAGCAGGTTAGGTTCCAGGCTACTGCTGTACAGGAGAGCCCTGCTTAACCAGCAGGTTAGGTTCCAGGCTACTGCTGTACAGGAGAACCCTGCTTAACCAGCAGGTTAGGTTCCAGGCTACTGCTGTACAGGAGAACCCTGCTTGACCAGCAGGTTAGGTTCCAGGCTACTGCTGTACACCCTGCTTAACCAGAGAGGCTACTGTACAGGAGAGCCCTGCTTAACCAGCAGGTTAGGTTCTGTACAGAACCCTGCTACTGCTGTACAGCCCTGAGAGGTTAGGTTCCCCTGCTTGACCAGCAGGTTAGGTTCCAGGCTACTGCTGTACAGGAGAGCCCTGCTTAACCAGCAGGTTAGGTTCCAGGCTACTGCTGTACAGGAGAGCCCTGCTTAACCAGCAGGTTAGGTTCCAGGCTACTGCTGTACAGGAGAACCCTGCTTAACCAGCAGGTTAGGTTCCAGGCTACTGCTCGGACACACATGCAGCACATATGCAACACTAGGAATCCTTAATGACGAAATGTTTCATCTGAGCTTTAGGTTTCATCAGTTTATTTCATCAACTTGATCTTCCATGAGGACCCCACTGGAAAAATGCAACTTTGACTTTTTTGGGTTATCCTAGTGGGTAATTTGAACATATGTTAGTATATACAAAAATTTGTGCAATAAAATCACAGTAAATAGGTAATTCCACAATATAAATATAAATATATATATATATATATATATATATATATATATATATATATATATATATATATATATATATAATTTATATTCCACAATATGCAAAACAACCACTGTGAAAAAATAGTGAAATTTCAAGCACTTTTGTGACCTCTCGTGTGAAAAATCACGAAAGCACTTGGAATTTCACTATTTTTTCACAGTGGTGATTCTGCATACAGTAATTTGTGTAACTGTATATTGTACCTAAATAAACTTATTTATTTCCCCCAAGGTTAATTTCTCCAGGAAGGCGATGATCTTGCCTCACACACTGAGTGTCCATGATTCAATCCCTAGTATGGGTAGAAATGTTGGGTATGTTTCCTTACACCTGCTGTCCCTGTTCACTCAGCAGTAAGTAGATATCTGGGTGTCAGTCACCTTACACCTGCTGTCCCTGTTCACTTAGCAGTAAGTGGATATCTGGGTGTCAGTCACCTTACACCTGCTGTCCCTGTTCACTTAGCAGTAAGTGGATATCTGGGTGTCAGTCACCTTACACCTGCTGTCCCTGTTCACTTAGCAGTAAGTGGATATCTGGGTGTCAGTCACCTTACACCTGCTGTCCCTGTTCACTTAGCAGTAAGTGGATATCTGGGTGTCAGTCACCTTACACCTGCTGTCCCTGTTCACTTAGCAGTAAGTGGATATCTGGGTGTCAGTCACCTTACATCTGCTGTCCCTGTTCACTTATTGGTCATGTAAGTGGATATCTGGGTGTCAGTCACCTTACACCTGCTGTCCCTGTTCACTTAGCAGTAAGTAGATATCTGGGTGTCAGTCACCTTACACCTGCTGTCCCTGTTCACTTAGCCGTAAGTAGGTATCTGGGTGTCAGTCACCTTACACCTGCTGTCCCTGTTCACTTAGCCGTAAGTAGGTATCTGGGTGTCAGTCACCTTACACCTGCTGTCCCTGTTCACTTATGCGGTATGTAAGTAGATATCTGGGTGTCAGTCACCTTACACCTGCTGTCCCTGTTCACTTAGCCGTAAGTAGGTATCTGGGTGTCAGTCACCTTACACCTGCTGTCCCTGTTCACTTAGCCGTAAGTAGGTATCTGGGTGTCAGTCACCTTACACCTGCTGTCCCTGTTCACTTAGCCGTAAGTAGATATCTGGGTGTCAGTCACCTTACACCTGCTGTCCCTGTTCACTTAGCAGTAAGTAGATATCTGGGTGTCAGTCACCTTACACCTGCTGTCCCTGTTCACTTAGCCGTAAGTAGGTATCTGGGTGTCAGTCACCTTACACCTGCTGTCCCTGTTCACTTAGCAGTAAGTGGATATCTGGGTGTCAGTCACCTTACACCTGCTGTCCCTGTTCACTTAGCCGTAAGTAGGTATCTGGGTGTCAGTCACCTTACACCTGCTGTCCCTGTTCACTTAGCCGTAAGTAGGTATCTGGGTGTCAGTCACCTTACACCTGCTGTCCCTGTTCACTTAGCAGTAAGTGGATATCTGGGTGTCAGTCACCTTACACCTGCTGTCCCTGTTCACTTAGCAGTAAGTAGATATCTGGGTGTCAGTCACCTTACACCTGCTGTCCCTGTTCACTTAGCAGTAAGTGGATATCTGGGTGTCAGTCACCTTACACCTGCTGTCCCTGTTCACTTATCGGTATGTAGGTATCTGGGTGCCAGTCACCTTACACCTGCTGTCCCTGTTCACTTAGTGGTAAGTAGGTATCTGGGTGCCAGTCACCTTACACCTGCTGTCCCTGTTCACTTAGCAGTAAGTAGATATCTGGGTGTCAGTCACCTTACACCTGCTGTCCCTGTTCACTTAGCCGTAAGTAGGTATCTGGGTGCCAGTCACCTTACACCTGCTGTCCCTGTTCACTTAGCTGTAAGTAGGTATCTGGGTGCCAGTCACCTTACACCTGCTGTCCCTGTTCACTTAGCCATAAGTAGGTATCTGGGTGCCAGTCACCTTACACCTGCTGTCCCTGTTCACTTAGCAGTAAGTAGATATCTGGGTGTCAGTCACCTTACACCTGCTGTCCCTGTTCACTTAGTGGTAAGTAGGTATCTGGGTGCCAGTCACCTTACACCTGCTGTCCCTGTTCACTTAGTGGTAAGTAGGTATCTGGGTGCCAGTCACCTTACACCTGCTGTCCCTGTTCACTTAGTGGTAAGTAGGTATCTGGGTGCCAGTCACCTTACACCTGCTGTCCCTGTTCACTTAGTGGTAAGTAGGTATCTGGGTGCCAGTCACCTTACACCTGCTGTCCCCATTCACCTAGCAGTAAGTTGAGCCTGGATGTTACGTGACTGTAGTGGGTGGTATCCTGGGGGACAAGACTGAAGGATTACAATGGAAATAAAACAGTCTGTGATGACGCACTGACTTTCTTGAGTTATCCTGGGTGGTTAATATTCCGTTTTAAAATTCTCAACAAAACTTATCATAACTGATAAAGCCCACAGCCCAGACAAAATGTTTCGTCATGTTAAGTAAGCTTATTTAGACACACACACACATATAAGTACAATTATCATACATAGTGGCACGTGTAAATTACCCACCAGGATAACCCAAAAACGTCAAAGTGACGTATTTCAACTGGGGTCCTCATTGCACATGCCACTTCTCATCAGTTGCACATTATTATAATCATGGGGGAGCACTAAACCTGTAGGATTATACAGTGCATGTGGGGGGGGAATGGAAGGTATTCAGGCTCAATTCAGGGAACCGTAGCACAGATCCAATTCCCTAGATCAAGGGCCCCTAACCAGCATCAAGGAACCTCCCTTGAGGGGACATCACCTGCACAACATCAGTACTTACCATGGACTCTTCGTTTCTCATTTTCTTCTGGGAGTTTTCAGGAACGTTGCTAATTTCTTTGTAGATGGTGCAAGATTCATCTGGTAAGTCAAGGCAGATAACCACTGGAGACTTCTTTTCCTCCTGGCCAGACGGTTGTGAACCTTTGAGAATACAACACTGTTTCATTACCCATCCTTTACAGTAATAGAAGATCAGTTAATTAGTGTGTATACACAAATAACCCACAGATAGGAGAGAAAAGCTCATTACAACATTTTGGTCCGACTTGGACTTTTCACAAGTCCAATAATGTTTACAAGTCCAATTGTGTAACTTCTAAATGGTCCAAGTCAAACCGAAACATCATCATGAGCTTTTCTCTTCTAGGTGCGGGTTATTTGTGTACAGCGTCTCCTCATTTATTGACGTACTTGTTAATGACAACTCAGACTTACGATGGGCTCTCTGGCCTGTATGCATACCTAAATAATGTACAGTGGTCCCTCATTTATCGCCGTTAATCCGTTCCTGGAAGTGAGACGATTATCGAAATAGACGATTTTCGAATCAATTTTCCCCATAAGAAATAATGTAAATACAATTAATCCGTTCCTGACACCCAGAAGTATTAAAACAAACAAAATTTTTACATGAAATATAGATGTAGTACATAAACAATACAATGGCACATGATGAATAAAACATTAACAGCATAACACTTACCTTTATTGGTGATTCTTCTTAGTGTATGGGAGACTGGAGGAGGAGAGAGAGTGGATTATTTACTGTTTGGAAGGGGAATCCCCTTCCAGCAACACCTCAGGTACCAAGTGCTTTTCTGGGGTTACTTCTCTGTTTCTTAATGCCACTAGGACCAGCTTGAGAGTCACTGGAGTCCTGTCTCGCAAAAAAACTGTCCAGAGAGCTCTGTTTCTGGTGTCTCTTTAAAACTTCCCTAAAATGGGCCAAAACTCTGTCACTGTACAAGTTGCTGATATGGCTTGCAACATCCTTCTCAGGGTGATGTTTCTCCATAAATCTTACCATCTTACCCCACATTTCAAAAATCTCCTTAATTTCTGAAGAAGGCACCTTCTTCCATCTCTCTCTTCCTCCTCCTCTGCAGCAAGATTCTGAGCTGCGATCTGTTGCTGTCCCTGCTGAAGCTCTTGCAGCTCCTCAGTGGTTAGCTCTTCGTTGTGGTCCTCCACCAACTCTTCCACATCCTGCAAACTCACATCCAACCCCATGGAACTCCCCAGTGCCACAATAGATTTCACAACAGACATAGGCTCATCAGGGTCAGCCACAAACCCTTCAAAATCCCTCTTGTGGACACAATCTGACCACAATTTTCTCAAAGCAACAACAACTTCCTTTTTCTTGGCCATGATGGAAGATACGGTTGTATGGGGTTTGTTATACATCCTGGCCAGTTTGGCCACACGTACGCCACTGTCATATTGTTCAATGATGTTTTTCTTAAATTCAATCATATTTCTCACCTTCTTTACCACAGGCTTGGCACTAGGAGCTTTCTTTGGAGCCATTGTTGCTTATTTAGCACTTGCAAGCACTAAAATGAATGGAATATTATGAAATATTTCGTATGCACAAGTGAGGGGACCGTCGCTCACTGGTAAACAATGGCACACTGGCTGGGAAGGGAGGCCAAGGGGGCTCAGAGCCGTGAGTACGCGTCCAGGATGAACGACGATTAGCGAGTCAACCGACCATTTGCGAGCCAATGTTTGGACGAAAATAACGTGACAATTTCCGAAAAGGACGACTATCAAGCCCAACGATTATCAAGGGACCACTGTATATTAGTGCTGATTTCCTCTATTCTGTTTATTACAATATACAGTACACTACTGTATAAACATACCAGAAATGTTGTAAATGGTGCAAAGGTGACATTAAAACATAACAAAGATGGATGACACAAACCCACTACCATTAGTGTGTGCTCCTTGCTTAGCAACAAATTCGTCTTAGGAACAGAATTCCGTCATTGAGGAGAGGCTCTATTGAAACAAACAAAACAGAGGAAATCAGCTCTAATATACTACATTATTTAGGTATGCATACTGGTCAGAGAGCCCATCATAAATCTGAGTCATCAGTAAACAAGTACAGTACAGTGGAAACTCGGTTTTCGTATGACCTAGTTTGTATGTAAAACTATAGTAATTCTCTATAAAATGAATTTTATAGTAGGTAGTAGGTTGGTAGACAGCAACCACCCAGGGAAGTACTACCGTCCTGCCAGATGACTGTGAAACAGAAACCTGTAACTGTTTTGTATGATGGTAGGATTGCTGGAGTCTTTTTCTGTCTCATAAACACGCTAGATAACAGGGATATCTTGCTACTCCTACTTACACTTTGGTCACACTTCACAGACATGCACATGCATATATATATACATACATCTAGGTTTTTCTCCTTTTTCTACATAGCTCTTGTTCTTCTTTATTTCTTCTACTGTCCATGGGGAAGTGGAAAAGAATCTTTCCTCCGTAAGCCATGCGTGTCGTATGAGGCGACTAAAATGCCGGGAGCAATGGGCTAGTAACCCCGTCTCCTGTAGACATTTACTAAAAAAGAGAAGAAGAAAAACTTTATAAAACTGGGATGCTTAAATGTGCGTGGATGTAGTGCAGATGACAAGAAACAGATGAATGCTGATGTTATGAATGAAAAGAAGTTGGATGTCCTGGCCCTAAGCGAAACAAAGCTGAAGGGGGTAGGGGAGTTTCGGTGGGGGGAAATAAATGGGATTAAATCTGGAGTATCTGAGAGAGTTAGAGCAAAGAAAGGGGTAGCAGTAATGTAATGTTGAATGATCAGTTATGGAAGGAGAAAAGAGAATATGAATGTGTAAATGCAAGAATTATGTGGATTAAAGTAAAGGTTGGATGCGAGAAGTGGGTCATAATAAGCGTGTATGCACCTGGAGAAGAGAGGAATGCAGAGGAGAGAGAGAGATTTTGGGAGATGTTAAGTGAATGTATAGGAGCCTTTGAACCAAGTGAGAGAGTAATTGTGGTAGGGGACCTGAATGCTAAAGTAGGAGAAACTTTTAGAGAGGGTGTGGTAGGTAAGTTTGGGGTGCCAGGTGTAAATGATAATGGGAGCCCTTTGATTGAACTTTGTATAGAAAGGGGTTCAGTTATAGGTAATACATATTTTAAGAAAAAGAGGATAAATAAGTATACAAGATATGATGTAGGGAGAAATGACAGTAGTTTGTTGGATTATGTATTGGTAGATAAAAGACTGTTGAGTAGACTTCAGGATGTACATGTTTATAGAGGGGACACAGATATATCAGATCACTTTCTAGTTGTAGCTACACTGAGAGTAAAAGGTAGATGGGATACAAGGAGAATAGAAGCATCAGGGAAGAGAGAGGTGAAGGTTTATAAACTAAAAGAGGAGGCAGTTAGGGAAAGATATAAACAGCTATTGGAGGATAGATGGGCTAATGAGAGCATAGGCAGTGGGGTCGAAGAGGTATGGGGTCGGTTTAAAAATGTAGTGTTAGAGTGTTCAGCAGAAGTTTGTGGTTACAGGAAAGTGGGTGCGGGAGGGAAGAGGAGCGATTGGTGGAATGATGATATAAAGAGAGTAGTAAGGGAGAAAAAGTTAGCATATGAGAAGTTTTTACAAAGTAGAAGTGATGCAAGGAGGGAAGAGTATATGGAGAAAAAGAGAGAAGTTAAGAGAGTGGTGAAGCAATGTAAAAAGAAAGCAAATGAGAGAGTGGGTGAGATGTTATCAACAAATTTTGTTGAAAATAAGAAAAAGTTTTGGAGTGAGGTTAACAAGTTAAGGAAGCCTAGAGAACAAATGGATTTGTCAGTTAAAAATAGGAGAGGAGAGTTATTAAATGGAGAGTTAGAGGTATTGGGAAGATGGAGGGAATATTTTGAGGAATTGTTAAATGTTGATGAAGATAGGGAAGCTGTGATTTCGTGTATAGGGCAAGGAGGAATAACATCTTGTAGGAGTGAGGAAGAGCCAGTTGTGAGTGTGGGGGAAGTTCGTGAGGCAGTAGGTAAAATGAAAGGGGGTAAGGCAGCCGGGACTGATGGGATAAAGATAGAAATGTTAAAAGCAGGTGGGGATATAGTTTTGGAGTGGTTGGTGCAATTATTTAATAAATGTATGGAAGAGGGTAAGGTACCTAGGGATTGGCAGAGAGCATGCATAGTTCCTTTGTATAAAGGCAAAGGGGACAAAAGAGAGTGCAAAAATTATAGGGGGATAAGTCTGTTGAGTATACCTGGTAAAGTGTATGGTAAAGTTATTATTGAAAGAATTAAAAGTAAGACTGAGAATAGGATAGCAGATGAACAAGGAGGCTTTAGGAAAGGTAGGGGGTGTGTGGACCAGGTGTTTACAGTGAAACATATAAGTGAACAGTATTTAGATAAGGCTAAAGAGGTCTTTGTGGCATTTATGGATTTGGAAAAGGCATATGACAGGGTGGATAGGGGGGCAATGTGGCAGATGCTGCAGGTGTATGGTGTAGGAGGTAGGTTACTGAAAGCAGTGAAGAGTTTTTACGAGGATAGTGAGGCTCAAGTTAGAGTACATAGGAAAGAGGGAAATTATTTCCCAGTAAAAGTAGGCCTTAGACAAGGATGTGTGATGTCACTGTGGTTGTTTAATATATTTATAGATGGGGTTGTAAGAGAAGTAAATGCGAGGGTCTTGACAAGAGGCGTGGAGTTAAAAGATAAAGAATCACACATAAAGTGGGAGTTGTCACAGTTGCTCTTTGCTGATGACACTGTGCTCTTGGGAGATTCTGAAGAGAAGTTGCAGAGATTGGTGGATGAATTTGGTAGGGTGTGCAAAAGAAGAAAATTAAAGGTGAATACAGGAAAGAGTAAGGTTATGAGGATAACAAAAATATTAGGTGATGAAAGATTGGATATCAGATTGGAGGGAGAGAGTATGGAGGAGGTGAATGTATTCAGATATTTGGGAGTGGACGTGTCAGCGGATGGGTCTATGAAAGATGAGGTGAATCATAGAATTGATGAGGAGAAAAGGGTGAGTGGTGCACTTAGGAGTCTGTGGAGACAAAGAACTTTGTCCTTGGAGGCAAAGAGGGGAATGTATGAGAGTATAGTTTTACCAACACTCTTATATGGGTGTGAAGCATGGGTGATGAATGTTGCAGTGAGGAGAAGGCTGGAGGCAGTGGAGATGTCATGTCTGAGGGCAATGTGTGGTGTGAATATAATGCAGAGAATTCGTAGTTTGGAAGTTAGGAGGAGGTGCGGGATTACCAAAACTGTTGTCCAGAGGGCTGAGGAAGGGTTGTTGAGGTGGTTCGGACATGTAGAGAGAATGGAGCGAAACAGAATGACTTCAAGAGTGTATCAGTCTGTAGTGGAAGGAAGGCGGGGTAGGGGTCGGCCTAGGAAAGGTTGGAGGGAGGGGGTAAAGGAGGTTTTGTGTGCGAGGGGCTTGAACTTCCAGCAGGCGTGCGTGAGCGTTTGATAGGAGTGAATGGAGACGAATGGTTTTTAATACTTGACGTGCTGTTGGAGTGTAAGCAAAGTAACATTTATGAAGGGGTTCAGGGAAACCGGCAGGCCAGACTTGAGTCCTGGAGATGGGAAGTACAGTGCCTGCACTCTGAAGGAGGGGTGTTAATGTTGCAGTTTAAAAACTGTAGTGTAAAGCACCCTTCTGGCAAGACAGTGATGGAGTGAATGATGGTGAAAGTTTTTCTTTTTCGGGTCACGCTGCCTTGGTGGGAATCGGCCAGTGTGATAATAAAAAAAAAAATATTTTTGGGTGTCTGGAACGGATTAATTGGATTTACATTATTTCGTATGGGAAATATTGCTTCAGTTTTCGTATGATTCGGGTTTTCGTCAGACTTTTTTGAACGGATTAATCACGAAAACCACTGTATGTCGCTAAGTGAGGAGAGGGTGTAATTATATTTTAAACCTGATTCCTTTTTTTGCGTGCACATTCCTTCATTTGTTATCTGTTAGTGGTTCTGGGGACCATCTTCTCAATGCCTTGGTGTCCGACCAGGCCTCCTAGGTTGTAAAGGAAAGTTAACGATTAAAAACTATTAAGAAGAACATAAGAAAGTAAGAGTTACCCATCACCTTTTACGTCATGAGACAGAAATATCGGCAATCCTGCCAGAGTGAAAAAATTTCATAGGATGATAGAATCTGTCTGGACAGTTGGTAGTGCACTCAGCTCACACAGAGGTCTGTGGTTTGATCCCCAGTACGAGTGGAAACATTGGGCGTGTTTCCTTAAGATACTGTACCTGCTGTGTTCACCTAACAGTAAGTAAGTACCTGGGTGTTAATCAGCTTACACCTGCTGTCCCTGTTCATCTAGAGAGTAAAAAAAATCATACTACAGGCAGGGATAGAACCCACGGTCAGAGTCATAAAACTCCAAACCAATGTGTCAGCCACTGGGCCAGCTGGCTACAGTAAGATTCATTATGATTCTGGGAGTCATGATGACAGCTTTGCGGGAACTTGAGCTAGAGTTTGTTTTATGGCTCTCTGACCGCAGGTTCTATCTCCGCCCATGGTATGGTTTGTTTGCAATCATGCATTTATAATTTCATGAGACAACTATCAGTAACTAGGTACCTGGGTGTTAGTCACCTTGCACCTACTGTCCCTGTTTGCCTAGCAATAAGTAGGTACCAGGGTGTTAACCAGCTGGTGTGGGTCACATCCTGGGGACAAAATTAACCTAAGCTGCCAAAAATGCTTTGCATAAACAGGGGCTTTCTATGTACTATGTCACTGATGTCAGTTCTGGTCTGTATAAGTTTTATCATGTACTGGTAGTAGAAATAAAGATTATTTTTATTATTATTATTATTATTATTATTATTATTATTATTATTATTATTGCATACGCTTTTCACTCCCTCACCGTTCATGTTCCAATTATGCAGGCTGAATCTCCGACGAAACCGTTGAAACCATCCATGACTTGCCGTAAATGTTTCTGTCGATTCTTTGCCTTTGCGCGCCTTCAGAGCCTCAAAGATACTGCGTGCCTTGGCTTGGATAATTAAAAGGCTCATTGGCTTTTTTTTTTTCATCTGGTTGTCAAACCAGATCACCAGTAATTTCTCCATTTCATGAATGAGACCTTTCCGTTGCCTAGTTATTATGGCATTAAATCCTGCTGATGATTTTGCTGCCTCTTTCACTCTATCTTTATCTTTCAAGATAGTGGAAACAGTAGAATGCGCCAGGTTCAATTCACGGGCTATCACTTGCACTTTCTTACCAGCTTCAAATTCGTTTATAATTTTCATTTTCATCTCAAGATCAAGAACATTCCTTTGTTTCTTGGAGCATCCTTCAAGTGAAGTCAAGATCTTCCTTTTCGTCGACATCTTGTACTGGGGTTTGCACAATAAAGTAAAAATTTATGGACGAAATAGACGAAACTAAGAAAGGGTGATGCAAGATGGAGAGCCGGTCGTAAGTCCGCGTGGTCGTTGAACAGGTAGGTCGTTAAGTGAGGAGTACCTATAGTCATGATTGTCATAATAATAATAATCTTCGTAATTAAGCAGGAAATAATGTGCTGATTAGAAAGAAGTAAAGGGATAAACATTTTATTTTTTTTTTTTTTTGACATTGATGCATCTCAGTGAGACTGGCTGATCCTTGTGGGTTTAGTGCTCAGTTGAGAGTGTTATAATATAATCTCAGTAATAAAGCAGGAAATTGTGATAACTTGCTCATTAGAAAGAACAATAAAAAATTGATTTTTTTTTTTTTTGGACAATGATGCATCTCTGTGAGACTCTGATGCCCTTGTGGGTTTAGAGCTTAGTTGTAATTGTTGTAATAATAATAATCTCGGTGAGACCTTAGAAAGTTTAGATTGTACTTTAGGTTATGATAACTGATGAAGCAAAAATATCAAAACGACCACAATGGAAATAAGTCATTTTTGACTGACTTTTCTTGGGTTATCCTGGTGGGTAATTTACACATGTGTATGATAATTGTACTTACGTGTACCTGTACCTAAATAAGCTTACTTATTTATTCAAACACCACAATAGAAATAAGTCTCTGTATCTGACCTTTTTTTGGGTTACATTGGCGGGTAATTTACACTATGTATGATAATAGTACTTATGTATACCTGTACATAAATAATCTTACTAATACAAAAATTGTATAAAATTGTATTTAAATAAACTGACTTACCTATGCATGAACACAGACTGAGGAAACCGAACTTACGCTCTCTGGAAAATAATTAAGTTTAGGTACATGTACACATAAGTACAATAATCATACATAGTATAAATTACACACCAAGATACCCTCCCCCTCCCACTAAAGTAACTTAATTCCACTGTGAAAGATATGATTGAAATGTATAGTAAAAGGAAAACAGGAATAAATACAAATTTGGTGACGTTGGTTTGCTTAGATAACTATAGGGGATAAATGACTTAAGAAATCGTAATGACACGATTGCAAATAAACCATACCCCCGGCCGGGATTGAACCCGCGGTCATAGAGTCTCAAAACTCCAGCCCGTCGCGCTAACCACTAGACCAGCTAGCCACAATAAGATCATCCCCCCCCCATAGGAAAGTTAGCACCACCTCTGTGACCACAAATGCAAGTACAGACGAATCTCCAGCTATTGACGAACTCTACTGTGTCAACATGACTTACGAAATCGTATGATTGATTACGATTTCTTAAGTCATGTTGACGGCAGTGAAACTTGAGCTAGAGTTCGTCAACGCTAGCTGGAGATTCGTCTGACTTGCATTTGTGGTCACAGAGGTGCCTGTGCTACTATGGTGTAGAAATAACCTAGTTGGATGAATCTTATTGTGCTACGTTTGGAGTTTTGAGACTCTAGATCAACGGGGGTATGGTTTATAGGGGATAAAATAATTCGCAAATCAGAATACAAGCTAAGCAAATCAATGCAAAGATTTTTTGTAGGTACTGAACAATGGAACAGTTGTACCATC
This sequence comes from Cherax quadricarinatus, assembly GCF_038502225.1. Classification (NCBI taxonomy): domain Eukaryota; kingdom Metazoa; phylum Arthropoda; class Malacostraca; order Decapoda; family Parastacidae; genus Cherax; species Cherax quadricarinatus. The sequence goes on along the minus strand of NC_091389.1, from coordinate 9,574,379 downwards.
ACAGTCACCAACTGGAAAAAAACTAGGTCAGGTACTGACTTCAGGTGTTCAGGTGTCTGTCCAGTTTCCACTTGAAGACAGCCAGGGGTCTATCGGTAATTCCCCCCTTATGTATGCTGAGAGGCAAATGAAAAATCATGGGCCCCTGACACTTATTGTGTTCTCTTAGTGTACTTGTGGTACCCCTGTTTTTCATTGGGGGAATGTTGCATCGCCTGCCGAGTCTTTTGCTTTCACAGGGAGTGATGTGCAGATTTAGGACCAATCCCTCTTGAATTTTCCAGGTGTATATTATCATTTATCTTTCTCACCTGCATTCCAAGGAGTACAGGTCAAGGGATTTCAACAACTTCCAGCAATTTAGGTGCTTGACTGTGCTTATATGTGCAGCGAATTTTCAATGTATATTTCCCAGGTCAGCAATTTCACCTTGAACAGCTTGACAAAGCTCCAGGAGTGTAAAATATTACCACAATAAAATATCACATTAGTTGTATCCGTGTCCATTTACCTAACATTTTGTCAGTAAATCTAGCATTAGAGCTCTGCTTGTAGGTTTCCGTCTTCAGTATATAATTTGTTCTTCATAAAATTCTGATATTTCTGCAATTTCAAATGTTAAAAATAGAAAATAAAAGCACTACAACACTGTACGTATACATAATACTGTACCATACACAATTTATACATATTGTTGGATAAATCACTAGCCTGAAATGTTACGTTCTTAGTCTGTGCTAGCAAGTCAGTAGCTGACTGAAGTCAGCATCATTAACACTGATATCAAGTGAATATTTTTTAACGTACCATTTGTGCAACATTTCTTCTAGACCCGGGTACTGTGCCAGTTTCATTCGCTTTCTAGCGCTCACTGGTGAACTGTTTCTTGTCTTGTTGCCTCCAAGCTTTCAAGTGTATGCGGTAAGTTTCTCCTTCGACTTTCAGATATCTAAGATGGTTTGTTTTTTCACTCCATATTCCTTGCATACTCGGGCCACCAAAATTCCAGATTCCTTTATCAGTTCAAGTTTCCGACTAAAAGATAGAGTCACTTTCTCTTAACAGAAGAACTTGCTTCAGATGCCATGGTTAATTACAGTGTACAGTGGAACCCCGAGTTTTGTCCCTAATCCGTTCCAGGAGCTAGAACTAAAGTCAAAACGGCCTGAAGTCGAAGCAATATTTTCCATAAGAAATACTATAATGTAAATCCAATTAATCCATTCCAGACCCACAAAAATATTCACAAAAAATATATTTTTTAAACAACTATAGTTTTACATACACACAACACAGATAAATACATATACAGTGGACCCCCAGATAACGATCAGCTCCCAACTCGACCAATTATGTAAGTTTATTTTTGTAAGTGCTTTTGTAGATGTATTTTTAGGGGTTTGAAAAGGACTAATCTAATTCACAATATTTCTTATGGGAACAAATTCGGTCTATAACGGCACCCAAACAGACTTCTGGATTGAAATAATATCGTTATGCGGGGGTCCACTGTACAGTGGTACCTCGGGATACAAACACCTCAAAACTCAAACAAGTATGTAAGTGCTTTTGTAAGTGTATTTTTGGGGGTCTGAAATGGATTAATCTAATTTACATTATTCCTTATGTGAACAAAATCGTTCGGTATCGGCACTCGGACAGCCTTCTGGGATGAATTAAGTTCGTATCCCGAGGTACCGCCGTACATATACGTAGTATACTTAAATTAGTAATACAACAGATAAATTAACATTTAAATAAACATTTAAAATAACATTTACTTACCTGTCATAGGCTTGTGTCCTGGCAGTGCCTTTTCCTCCAGCATCATGTAGGTCCTCTTTGGCATTTTCTTCAAAAAGAGGTCTGTTTCGTCACAACTGAACACTTGTTGGGGTTTTAATTTTTCAGCCTCTATGTACCCCTTAAAGTCCTGCACATATTTTTCGGCCGCTTTTTTGTCATAACTGGCAGCCTTACGATGCCTTATCACATTGTGTATGCCACTACGATTCTTAAATCTCTCAAACCAACCTTTGCTGGCTTTAAATTCATTGACATCAGCACTAGTTTCAGGCATTTTCTTAATGAGATCCTCATGCAACTGCCTTGCCTTCTCACATATTATTGGCTGAGAAACACTATCTCCTGATGATTGTTTCTTGTCGATCCACACCAGCAACAGTCTCTCCACATATTCGAGTACTTGCGATCTCTGTTTTGAAAGTATACTTGCACCTTTTGCAACAACAGCTTCCTTGATTGCCTCTTTGTTGGCCAAGATAGTAGTGACGGTTGATTGGGGTTTCTTATATAACCTGGCCAGGTCGGAGACACGCAGTCCACTTTCATATTTTGCGACGATCTCTTTCTTCAGTTCAATGGTACACCTCACCCTCTTTACCACAGGGTTGGCACTAGAAGCTTTCTTTGGTCCCATGGTGGCTTATTTAGCAGTTACAAGCACTAAAAACAACGAAATAATGCAAAATATATCACATGTATGCGTGGAATCATCCTCTCTGGCTTGTAAACAATGGCACACTGGCTGTACATGGAGTGTCCGGGCGGCTCGGGCTGCGCTGACACGTTTGGGATGAATGTCCTTAACCCTTTGAGGGTCGACAGGCCCTCTCCAAAACTCGTTCTCAGGGTCGGCCAAATTTTAAAAAAAAAAAAAATTATTTTCTCTTATGAAAAGATAGAGAATCTTTTCCCGATCATAACGACACCAAAAGTTTGAAATTTGATAGAAAACTTACGGAATTATGCTCTCGCAAAGTTAGCGGTCTCGGCGATGTTTACGGATCGGCGATTTTGCCCACTTTGAGCCCCATTTTCGGCCAATTTCACTGTACTAGTCGACAAAAAACATGAATATTTGGCTAGAACTGCATTTTTTCTATCGAATGGGTGCAAGAAACCACCCATTTATAAATTCAACTATCCAGTACAGTGGTCAGAATTTAGCAATTTTGCCAATTTCACACAAATTTCAAAAGATGCCAATTTCGGAATAGGGTCCAGAATAAACAAGAAAGACATTCCTGGCACTAAAATGACATTTCCTCTAGTCATTAGTCACGTCTCAAGGCCCCTCTTATATTCTTTTGCTTTCCACTTTGAATTTTTATTCTCACAAAAAATATAAGATTTACTGTTATGCAGACTACTGCATTAGTGTAAAAAATGGTATAAATATTATTGGTGCACTTGTGAAAGAATATTAGACTCACCAGTTGACGTGTATTGCACGCTTGGCACGATTTGTTTACTTTTGAAGTTTGGTAAAAATCGAACATTTCTGCTATTTTGAGCTCAATTTCAAGGCACCTTTCATTGTAAAACCAGTCAAAATCATCTCAATTTCAGTAATATGTCTTCCATTCTATAAAATGAGACCAAGAAAACTAGAATACAACAATAAATACCATACGAAAATACACTGCAAAGTCGCTGATTTATTAAAAAAAAATGGAAAAAGTTTTTTTTTCTCATTATGCACTGTGTGCTGCAGGATTTTTTTTAGACCGTGCACACTGACCACATAGACCCATTCTTTCATATGAAGGCCTACCAGCTTTCTCCCACTAGATTTGAGGTCGCTAGAATTTATGAGTACTAGTACGTCAAAAACCCCTACGCGTAAGACGTACTAGTACGACGAAAACCCTCAAAGGGTTAACCGAGTTCTTGGGTGTTAGCCAATATTTTGACGCAAAAATGTGGCGCTATCCAATTTTCTCATTAGCCAATGACGCTGTTACCCGAGGGTCCACTGTACCATTAAATGTAGTATGCTCCTTGCATAGCAACAAATTCGTTTACTGATGTGCCTTAGGAACAGAACTCCGTCGTTAAATGAGGAGAGGCTGTATTGCAATAAACAGAATAGAAGAAATCAGCTCTAATATACATTAGTATTTAGGTATGCATACTGGTCAGAGAGCCCATTGTAAATCTGAGCCATCAGTAAACAAGTACAGTACAGTGGAAACTCGGTTTTCGTATGACCTAGTTTGTATGTAAAACTATAGTAATTCTCTATAAAATGTATTTTTTGCTAATATTTTTGGGTGTCTGGAATGGATTAATTGGATTTACAATATTTCGTATGGGAAATATTGCTTCAGTTTTCGTACAATTCGGGTTTTCATCAGGCTTTTTCAAACGGATATGAAAACTACTGTATGTCACTAAGTGAAGAGAGGCTGTAATTATATTTTAAACCTGATTCCTTTTTTTGCGTGCACATTCCTTCATTTGTTATCTGTTAGTGGGTCTGGGGACCATCTTCTCAATGCCTTAGTGTCCGACCACGCCTCCTAGGTTGTAAAGGAAAATTAATGATTAGAAACTATTAAGAAGAATATAAGAAAGTAAGAGTTACCCATCACCTTTTACGTCATGAGACAGAAATATCGGCAATCCTGCCAGGGTGAAAAAATTTCATATGATGATAGAATCTCTCTTGTCTTAACTAAACCTAATGAAACACCACTACATCCCACTGACACAGCTCACAAGATAAACGACTTCTTCTCAACCATACGATCTAATCTCGCCAATAAAATCCCACATACTAATGCCCATGCCGGGGACTACCTAGATGGGAATTTCCCAAATTCCTTCTATCTTGCACCAACTGAGCCCTCGGAAGTCACCGAGATTATAAAGTCACTTAAAAACAACTCAGGGAATCTGTCTAATGTCCCACCATTACTGTACAAGCGAGCGGCCCATATCCTTTCGCATGCTATTTCATTACTTTTTAACAAGTCACTAGAAACTAGCACCTTCCCGGAACTACTCAAGATGGCAAGGGTTACACCAATACATAAAGGTGGTGACCCTACAGACTTAAACAACTATAGGCCAATATCAAACTTACCATTGCTATCCAAAATCTTTGAGAAACTCGTGCACAGGAGACTATATTCATTTATAACAGCACAAAACATACTCAACCCCTGCCAATTTGGATTTAGGAAAAATAAAAGCACTAATGATGCAATCATAAAAATGCTAGATCTGCATTACACAGCATTGGAAAATAAGGAATATCCACTAGGAATTTTTATTGACCTAAGAAAAGCTTTTGACACAGTAGACCACGACATCCTACTCCACAAACTTGACCATTACGGTATAAGAGGCCATGCGCTTGCTTATTTCAAATCTTACCTTACTAATAGGTATCAGTATGTTACCATTAAAGACACAGCATCAACAACACGGCCACTTGATACTGGAGTTCCGCAGGGAAATGTCCTTGGTCCCCTGCTCTTCCTCATATACATCAATGATCTTCCAAATGTATCCCAACACCTGCAACCCATTCTCTTTGCTGACGACACGATTTATGTCATCTCTCACCCTAATCTTGCCACCCTCAACACCATTGTTAACGAGGAGCTGATCAAAATATCGACTTGGATGACAGCCAATAAACTTACGCTTAACACTGACAAAACCTACTATATTATGTTTGGTAGCAGAGCAGGAGATGCACAAATTAACATTAAGATCGACAACACTCTAATTACCAGACATAATGAGGGCAAATTCCTAGGCCTATACCTTGACAACAACCTGAATTTCAGCACCCATATCCAACACATAACCAAAAAAGTATCCAAAACAGTTGGGATCCTCTCCAAGATACGATACTAGGTGCCGCAAAATGCTCTTCTCACATTATACCACTCACTTATTTATCCATACCTCACCTATGCTATTTGTGCTTGGGGATCAACTGCAGCAACACACCTAAAGCCAATAATAACCCAACAAAAAGCTGCAGTAAGAATAATCACTAAATCCCATCCCTGGCAACACACCCCCCCACTCTTCATAGATCTAAACTTACTCCCTGTTCAGTACATCCACACTTACTACTGTGCAATCTACATCTACAGGACCTTAAACTCCAATATCAACCTTGACCTAAAACGCTTTCTTGATAGTTGTGACAGAACCCACAGGCATAACACCAGACACAAACATCTCTACGACATTCCCCATGTCCGATTAAACCTTTACAAAAATTCAATGTATGTTAAAGGCCCTAAAATCTGGAACACCCTACCTGAGAACTCTAGAACTGCAGACACATTCATCACCTTCAAAACTACCATTAGAAAACATCTTATCTCCCTGATAAACCCCATCAACTAACTACACGAATACCACCTGGTGGTTCACACTTACACTCACTCACCCATTTGACCATAAACAGAAATATTAATCTCAATCTTAAAATAATGAATCCTATGATACTCCAATACTGAAACTATGTACTGTGCCAAAACAAAAGCATTCACATTGCTAAACTCACAAACTAGTATTTAGTCACTTAGCCATAATACCAACTTACCTCATAATTTGTAATATTTTAAAATAAAGAATTAAACTAAGTCTGCCCGAAATGCCTAGCCATGCTAGGCGTTCTAGTGGTACACTCTGTAATCATTATTTAACTACATGTAAACCACATAACAACCAAATTCTGTAAATTCAACATTGTAATCTTTATAGAGAATAAACTTTGAAGTTGAAGTAGTGCACTCAGCTCACACAGTGGTTTGATCCCCAGTACAAATGGAAATATTGGGCGTGCTTCCTTAAGATGCTGTACCTGCTGTCTGTGTTCACCTAACAATAGGTACCTGGGTGTTAGTCAATTTACACCTGCTGTCCCTGTTCACCTAGTAGTAAATAGGTACCAGGGTGTTAGCTAACTGAAGTGGGTCACATCCTGGGGACAAAATTAACCTAAGTTGCCAGAAATGCTCTGCATAACTAGGGGCTTTCTATGTACGTACTATGTCACTGATGTCAGCTCTGGTTTGTATAAGTTGCATCATGTACTTGTAGAAATAAAGATTATTGTTGTTATTGTTATTATTATTATTATTATTATTATTATTATTATTATTATTTTTATTAATATTACTGCATACACTCTTCACTCCCTCACCATTCATGTTCCAATTATGCAGGCTGAATCTTCGACGAAACCATTGAAACCATCCATGGCTTGCCCTAACTGTTTCTGTCGATTCTTTGCCTTTGCATGCCTTCAGAGTCTCAAAGATAATGCGTGCCTTGGCTTGTATTATTAAAACGCTCATTTTTTTTTTTTCATCTGGTCGTCAAACCAGATCACCAGTAATTTCTCCATTTCATGAATGAAGCCTTTCCATTGCCTAGTTATTATGGTTTTAAATCCTGACGATGCTTTTACTGCCTCTTTCACTCTATCTTTATCTTTCAAGATAGTGGAAACAGTAGAATGCGCCAGGTTCAATTCACAGGCTATCACTTGCACTTTCTTACCAGCTTCAAATTCATTTATGATCTTCATTTTCATCTCAAGATCAATTAGATTCCTTTGTTTCTTGGAGCATCCTTCACGTGAAGCCAAGATCTTCCTTTTCATCGACATCTTGTACTGGGGTTTGCACAATAAAGTACAAATTTATGATGCAAGATGGAGAGCTGGTTGTAAGTCCGCGTGGTCGTTGAACAGGTAGGTCGTTCAGTGAGGAGTATCTATAGTTGTGATTGTCGTAATAATAATAATCTTCGTAATTAAGCAGGAAATAACGTGCTGATTGTAAAGAAGTAAAGGGATAAATGGAAAAGACGTGGGCCGGACAACACCAGCGAACCACATCACAATTGAACAGTTGAACCACCACCGTTATATAGATGTTAATAATATATTATCATTAGCATTCTCTGTCTAGGTGCTCTGGATGTGTTTAATTTACCTTACTGTAATTACATATTTGTAGTTAGAAGAGCAAAGCTCTGCTTAGGTAAATGGACACAGGTTTAACTTTCATGGAGTATACCTGAAGGGTTCTGGGGGTCAATGCTGCAGCGGCCTGGTTCATAACCAGGCCTCCTGGTGGATCAGGGCCTGACAAACGAGGCTGTTACCCCTGGCTGCACGCAAACTGACATAGGAACCACAGCCCAGATGGTCAGGTACTGACTTCAGGTGTCTGTCCAGCTCCTCTTGAAGACAGCCAGGGGTCTATCGGTAATTCCCCCCCTTATGTATGCTGGGAGGCAAATGAACAATCATGGGCCCCTGACACTTACTGTGTTCTCTTAGTGTACTTGTGGTACCCCTGATTTTCATTGGGGGAATGTTGCATCGCCTGCCGAGTCTTTTGCTTTCACAGGGACGATGTGCAGATTTAGGAAGAATCCCTCTTGAATTTTCCAGGTGTATATTATCATTTATCTTTCTCACCTGCATTCCAAGGAGTACAGGTCAAGGGATTTCAACAACTTCCAGTAATTTAGGTGCTTGACTGTGCTTATACGTGCAGCAAAAGTTCAATGTATATTTCCCAGGTCACCAATTTCACCTTGAACAGCTTGACAAAGCTCCAGGAGTGTAAAGCATTACCACAATAAAATGTCACATTAGTTGTATCCGTGTCCATTTACCTAACATTTTGTCAGTAAATCTAGCATTAGAGCTCTGCTTGTAGGTTTCCGTCTTCAGTATATACAGTGGACCCCCGCATAACGATATTAATCCGTTCCTGAGAGCTCATTGTTATGCGAAATTATCGTTATGCGAATGAATTTTCCCCATAAGAAATAATGGAAATCAAATTAATCCGTGCAAGACACCCCAAAGTATGAAAAAAAATTTTTTACCACATGAAATATTAATTTTAATGCACACAAACTGAAAAAGACATGCACAGTTACATGACACTTACCTTTATTGAAGATCTGGTGATGATTGATGGGATGGGAGGAGGAGAGAGTCTTAGTGTTTAGAAGGGGAATCCCCTTCCATTAAGACTTGAGGTGTCAAGTCCTTTTCTGGGGTTACTTCCCTTCTTCTTTTAATGCCACTAGGACCAGCTTCAGAGTCACTGGACTTCTGTCGCACAACATATCTGTCCATAGTGGCCTGTACCTCCCGTTCCTTTATGACTTTCCTAAAGTGGTTCACAACAGTGTCAGTGTATTAGTCACCAGCACGGCTTACAATAGCTGTGTGAGGGTGATTTTCATCAAAAAAGGTTTGCACTTTAAGCCACATTCCACACATTTCCTTAATCTTTTAAAGTAGGCAACTTCTTCAATTTCTCTCTCCCCTCCTCCAAAGCAGTTTCCTCAGGTCTGCCCTCTTGCTGTTCAAGATGATCTAGCAGCTCATCAGTGGTTAGTTCTTCATTGTCCTCCTCCACCAACTCTTCCACATCATCCCCACTAACCTCCAACCCCAAGGACTTTCCCAATGCCACAATGGATTCCTCAACTGGCATAGGATTCCCAGGGTTAGCCTCAAACCCTTCAAAATCCCTTTGGTCTACACATTCTGGCCACAGTTTCTTCCAAGCAGAGTTCAAGGTCCTCTTAGTCACTCCCTGCCAAGCCTTACCTATAAGGTTTTACACAATTGAGGATATTAAAGTGGTCTCTCCAAAACTCTCTTAAAGTCAATTGAGTTTCTCAGGTCACTACAAAGCACCTTTCAAACAGAGCTTTTGTGTACAGTTTTTTTGAAGTTTGCAATAACCTGCTGGTCCATGGGCTGCAGGAGAGGAGTGGTATTAGGAGGCAAAAACTTCACCTTAATGAAGCTCATGTCCCCAAAAAGTCGCTCTGCCACGTCTGTAGGATGACCAGGGGCATTGTCTAACACCAGGAGGCACTTAAAGTCTAATTTCTTTTCAGTTAGGTAATTTTTCACATTGGGGGCAAATGCATGGTGTAACCAGTCATAGAAAAAGTCCCTAGTGACCCATGCCTTACTGTTTGCCCTCCACAGCACACACAAATTAGCCTTGAGGATATTCTTTTGCCTGAACGCTCTGGGAGTTTCAGAGTGATACACTAATAAAGGCTTCACTTTGCAATCACCACTAGCATTGGAACACATTAACAGAGTAAGCCTGTCTTTCATAGGCTTATGTCCTGGGAGTGCCTTTTCCTCCTCAGTAATGTAGGTCCTGCTTGGCATTTTCTTCCAAAACAGGCCTGTTACATCACAATTAAACACTTGTTCAGGTTTCAGTCCTTCACTGTCTATGTACTCCTTGAATTCCTGCACATATTTTTCAGCTGCTTTGTGGTCCAAACTGGCAGCCTCACCATGCCTTATCACACTATGTATGGCACTACGCTTCTTAAATCTCTCAAACCAACCTTTGCTGGCCTTAAATTCACTCACATCATCACTAGTTGCAGGCATTTTTTTAATTAAATCCTCATGCAACTTCCTAGCCCTTTCACTTATGATCACTTGAGAGATGCTATCTCCTGCTATCTGTTTTTCATTTATCCACACCAATAAGAGTCTCTCAACATCTTCTATCACTTGCGATCTCTGTTTCGAAAACACAGTTGAACCTTTGGCAAGAACAGCTTCCTTGATTGCCGTTTTCTTGGACACAATAGTAGCGATGGTTGATTGGGGTTTACTATACAACCTGGCCAGCTCGGAGACACGCACTCCACTTTCATGCTTAGCAATGATCTCTTTCTTCATCTCTATAGTAATTCTCACCCTTATTTCTGTAGGGTTGGCACTAGAAGCTTTCTTGGGGCCCGTGGTCACTTATTTTGCAGATAAAATCACCAAAAACACTGTAATAATACGAAATGTTCCGATTGTATGCTTGGATGTTACCACGGAGGCTGGCTGGTAAACAATGCCACCGGCGGAACACGCGAGGCTGGCTCAGGGCGCACATAGACGCGTCTCGGACGAATAGCGTTGAGCAGTTTTAGCGGTATGCGAGGCAAAATCTTAGCGATAAAATGTATCGGTATGTGAATTTAACATTATGTGATGCCAACGGTATGCGGGGTCCACTGTACAGTGGACCCCCGCATACCGATGGCACCACATAACGATTAATCCGCATACCGCTTGCTTTAATCACAAAAATTTTGCCTCGCATACCGCTTAAAAACCCGCTCACCGATTTTCGTCCGAGACGCGTCCAATGTGCGCCCTCAGCCAGCCTCACATATGCCGCCCGTGCCATTGTTTACCAGCCAGCCTCCGCGGTAACATCCAAGCATACAATCGGAATATTTCGTATTATTACAGTGTTTTCGGTGCTGTTTCTGGAAAATAAGTGACCATGGGCCCCAAGAAAGCTTCTAGTGCCAACCCTACACCAATAAGGGTGAAAATTCCAATAAAAATGAAGAAAGAGATCATTGATAAGTATGAAAGTGGAGTGCGTATCGCCGACCTGGTCAGGTTGTACAAGAAACCCCAATCAACCATCGCTACTATTGTGGGCACCAGAAAGGCAATCAAGGAAGCTGTTCTTGCCAAAGGTTTAACTGTGTTTTCGAAACAAAGATCGCAAGTGACGGAAGATGTTGAGAGACTCTTATTGGTGTGGATAAATGAAAAACAGCTAGCAGGAGATAGCGTCTCTCAAGCGATCATAAGCGAAAAGGCTATGAAGTTGCATGAGGATTTAATTAAAAAAATGCCTGCAACTAGTGCTGATGTGAGTGAATTTAAGGCCAGCAAAGGTTGGTTTGAGAGATTTAAGAAGCGTAGTGGCATACATAGTGTGATAAGGCATGGTGAGGCTGCCAGTTTGGACCACAAAGCGGCTGAAAAATATGTGCAGGAATTCAAGAAGTACATAGAGACTGAAGGACTGAAACCTGAATAAGTGTTTAATTGTGATGAAACAGGCCTGTTTTGGAAGAAAATGCCAAGCAGGACCTACATTACTCAGGAGGAAAAGGCACTCCCAGGACATAAGCCTATGAAAGACAGGCTTACTTTGTTGATGTGTTCCAATGCTACTGGTGATTGCAAAGTTAAGCCTTTATTAGTGTATCACTCTGAAACTCCCAGAGCGTTCAGGCAAAAGAATGTCCTCAAGGAGAATTTGTGTGTGCAGTGGAGGGCAAACAGTAAGGCATGGGTCACTAGGGACTTTTTCTATGACTGGTTACACCATGCAATTGCCCCCAATGTGAAAGATTACCTAACTGAAAAGAAATTAGAACTTAAGTGCCTCCTGGTGTTAGACAATGCCCCTGGTCATCCTACAGACGTGGCAGAGCGACTTTATGGGGACATGAAATTCATTAAGGTGAAGTTTTTGCCTCCTAATACCACTCCTCTCCTGCAGCCCATGGACCAGCAGGTTATTGCAAACTTCAAGAAACTGTACACAAAAGCTCTGTTTGAAAGGTGCTTTGTAGTGACCTCAGAAACTCAATTGACTCTAAGAGAGTTTTGGAGAGAGCACTTTAATATCCTCAATTGTGTAAACCTTATAGGTAAGGCTTGGGAGGGAGTGACTAAGAAGACCTTGAACTCTGCTTGGAAGAAACTGTGGCCAGAATGTGTAGACAAAAGGGATTTTGAAGGGTTTGAGGCTAACCCTGAGAGGATTATGCCAGTTGAGGAATCCATTGTGGCATTGGGAAAGTCCTTGGGGTTGGAGGTTAGTGGGGAGGATGTGGAAAAGAGTTGGTGGAGGAGGACAATGAAGAACTAACCACTGATGAGCTGATAGATCAACTTCAAGAGCAAGAGGCCAGACCTGAGAAAACTGGTTCAGAGGAGGGGAGAGAGAAATTGAAGAAGTTGCCTACTACAAAGATTAAGGAAATCTGTGCAATGTGGCTGAAAGTGCAAACCTTTATGGATGAGTATCACCCTCACACAGCTATTGCAAGCCGTGCTGGTGATTATTACACTGACAATGTTGTGAAACACTTTAGGGAAGTCATAAAGGAATGAGAGGTACAGGCCACTATGGACAGATATGTTGTGCGAAAGAAGTCCAGTGACTCTGAAGCTGGTCCTAGTGGCATTAAAAGAAGAAGGGAAGTAACCCCAGAAAAGGACTCGACACCTCAAGTCTTAATGGAAGGGGATTCCCCTTCTAAACACTAACACTCTCTCTCCTCCTCCCATCCCATCAATCATCACCAGATCTTCAATAAAAGTAAGTGTCATGTAAGTGTGCATGCCTTTTTCAGTTTGTGTGTATTAAAATTAACATTTCATGTGGTAAAAATTTTTTTTTTTCATACTTTTGGGTGTCTTGCACGGATTAATTTGATTTCCATTATTTCTTATGGGGAAAATTCATTCGCATACTGATTATTTCGCATAACAACCAGCCCTCTTGCACGGATTAAAATCGGTATGCGGGGGTCCACTGTAATTTGTTCTTCATAAAATTCTGATATTTCTGCAATTTCAAATGTTAAAAACAGAAAATAAAAGCACTACGATACTGTACGTATACATAATACTGTGCCATACACAAATTATACATGTTATTTACTTACATATACGTAGTATACTTAAATTAGTAATACAACAGATAAATTAACATTTAAATAAACATTTAAAATAACATTTACTTACCTGTCATAGGCTTGTGTCCTGGCAGTGCCTTTTCCTCCAGCATCATGTAGGTCCTCTTTGGCATTTTCTTCAAAAAGAGGTCTGTTTCGTCACAACTGAACACTTGTTGGGGTTTTAATTTTTCAGCCTCTATGTACCCCTTAAAGTCCTGCACATATTTTTCAGCCGTTTTTTTGTCATAACTGGCAGCCTTACGATGCCTTATCACACTGTGTATGCCACTACGATTCTTAAATCTCTCAAACCAACCTTTGCTGGCTTTAAATTCATTAACATCAACACTAGTTTCAGGCATTTTCTTAATGAGATCCTCATGCAACTGCCTTGCCTTCTCACATATTATTGGCTGAGAAACACTATCTCCTGATGATTGTTTCTTGTCGATCCACACCAGCAACAGTCTCTCCACATATTCGAGTACTTGCGATCTCTGTTTTGTAATCACACTTGCACCTTTTGCAACAACAGCTTCCTTGATTGCCTTTTTGTTGCGCAAAATAGTAGTGATGGTGGAATGGGGTTTGTTGTATAACTTTTCCAACTCCAAGATACGCACTCCACTTTCATACTTTTCTATTATCTCCTTTTTCAGTTCGATGGTACACCTCACCCTTTTTACCACAGGGTTGGCACTAGAAGCTTTCTTGGGGCCCATGGTGGCTTATTTAGTGGTTACAAGCACTAAAAACAGTGGAATAATACAAAATACAGTGGACCCCCGACTTATGGTGGCCTCAACCTAAAAATTTGACCCCGACCTACGTTGAAGAACTCGACTTACATCATTCGCCCCGAACACAGCCGTCTGGTCCGTCTGGCCTGAGCGCATCAGTTAAGCTAGCGTGACATTGTTTACAAGCCAGGGCGGAAGGTTGCATGCATACATTCGATAAATTTTGTATTATTCCAATGTTTTTAGTGCTTGTAACTGCTACATAAGCCATCATGGGCCCAAAGAAAGCTTTTAGCGCCAACCCTGTGGTAAAAAGGGTGAGAAATACTATCGAAACACTATCGTACCACTGTCAGTTGCTGCTGCACCACGGTCAGCTGTACTACTCGAAGATGTGGAAAGACTATTGCTGGTGTGGCTTATCGAGAGGGTTAGCCACCCAGGATAACCCAAGAAAGTCAGTGTGTCATCGAGGACTGTCTAACTTATTTTCATTGGGGTCCTTAATCTTGTCCCCCAGGATGTGACCCACACCAGTTGACTAACACCCAGGATGTGACCCACACTGGTCGACTAACACCCAGGTGAACAGGAAAAAATGCCTGGAATTAGTGTTCATATTGGCGAATTTAAAGCCAGCAAAGGTTGGTTTGAGAGATTTAAGAATCGTAGTGGCATACACAGTGTGATAAGGCCTGTTCTGGAAGAAAATGCCAAACAGGACCTACAGTACTCAGGAGGAAAAGGCACTCCCAGGACACAGTGTCTCATCAGTCATTGCTACATCTTCAATAAATGTAAGTGTCATTTATTCTTCATTTAGTACACTAGTACATACACAATATATTGTGCATGTATCCTTTTTTTGTGAGTAGAAAATGTCTATTTAACGTGGTAAATTTTTTTTTTTTCATACTGTTGGGTGTCTTGAACAGATTAATTTGATTTCCATTATTTTTTATGGGGAAAATTAATTTGACTTACGATAATTTCGTCTTACGATGTGCTCTCTGGAATGAATATCATAAGTCAGGGGTCCACTGTATATCTCAGGTACACGTGGAACTGACTGCAACGGCTTGTAAACAATTGCACACTGGCTGGTAGACTGGGTGACTGGCCGGGCCCGCTCATGGCGCCGAGTGGACACGTTTGGGACAAAAGCTTCTAACCGAGTTTTTAGGTGTTATCCGAACAAATTTTTCTATGCCAAAACTAGGGGTTATCCTATTTTGGTGCTATCCGATCCCGGCGCTAACCAAGGATCCGCTGTATTTGCGATCTCTGTTTTGAAAGTATAATTGCACCTTTGGCAACAACAGCTTCCTTGATTGCCTTTTTGTTGGCCAAGATAGTAGCGATGGTTGATTGGGGTTTGTTATATAACCTGGTCAGCTCGGAGGCACATACTCCACTTTCGTATTTTGCGATGATCTCTTATACCTCACCCTCTTTACCACAGAGCTGGCACTAGAAGCTTTCTTGGGGCCCATGGTGGCTTATTTAGCAGTTACAAGCACTAAAATCAATGGAATAATACAAAATGTATTGTATGTACACGCGGAATCGTCTTCACTGGCTGCTTGATGGCACACTGGCTGTACACGGAGTTATGGAGTGGCCGGGCGGCTCAGGCCACGTGGACATATTCTCGACGAATGTCCTTAACCGAGTTTTCTATCGTTAGCCGAGCCAATATTTTGATGCAAAAACCTATTGGTATCCGATTTGTTCCCTCTCCAATGACTTCGTTAACGATATTAATCCAATCCACAGAGCTTGTCCTTAACCGATCTTATCGTTATCCGCTTTAACTTTCCCCATACGAAATAATGAAAATCCAATTAATCCATTCCTGCTGTCAGGAGGCATGACAGAATAGTACTTCAATATGACACTAATATCAACTCTACGGCTTATTTATCTATCACAATTTATTTATTTATTTATTTATTTATTTGAACATGATACATAGAAGTACAAGGAAATACAGTGGTTAAGTGTAACATGCCAAAGCCCCTTGTATACAGAGCATTATGGGCAGGCTTAAATTCATCTAATATGACATAATAAACAATATTAATAACATAGAAACATGATATATACTCTAGAATGAATAAATTATGTCATAATGTATGTGAGGACAAGTGGTGGAAGTGTTGTTGTTGGGTTTATAATGGCCACTGATAAAAGCCGTACATAATAGTGGGGGAGGAGGCTTCTGCCACCACCATTATCCACAAACAATGTATGTACGGTGCATGTTAAGTGGCCCTATACACATCCAACAACATTGGAGAGTTACTTTCATGTTGCTTTTCTATCGCTTACTCGCTTAACTTACTTGCTACACTGTTAATTCTACACTTTATCACTGGCTGGCACTATAGCCTTTACTGATACCTGCTGCTTTAGTATCGTACATATCGCAGAATCACTGAATCACTGCAGAAGGCACATTCTCCCCTCTCTCTTCCTCCTCCACTTTTGTACTTTGCTACGAGTTTTTTCTTGAATTTTGTGTTTCTTTCCTTCTTTATTGCAGGGCTGGCACTAGAAAGTTTCTTAGGGCCCATGGGGGTTTATTTAGCAATTACAAGCACTAAAAACAATGGAATACAAAATATATCGCATGTACACGTGGAATCGTCCTCCGCGGCTTGTAAACAATGGCACACTACCTTGTACATGGGTTCAGGCCGCGCACACACGTTCGGGACAAATGTCCTTAACTGAGTTTTTTCATCATTAGCCGAGCCAATATTTTTATGCAAAAACGCATCGGTATCCAGTTTTATCGCTATCCAATGGCATTGTTATCTGAGGGTCCACTGTATATTTTCCTTAATATTTAGCATTAAAACATAAAAAATTATATGTTACCACGAAAAAAGACAAAAAATATTCTGTGAATTTGCAGGAATTTCCACAAACAATTAGTTAGTTTCGAGGAAAAATCTGCAAATTACTGAAGCCGCAAATTTGGAAATGCAAATTCGCGGGGGGTCCACTATACTTCCTTCAGGGGCATTAGGTAATCACCTGGTTAATTATAACAATGTCATATTAACACAACAGTACACACTTCCTCTTAACACCAATGCTTGTTTCAGTGGCATTGGTTAATCACATGGTTAATTATAATAATGTTAAGAAAAACACAGTATAGTGCATACTTCCCCTTAGCATGGTTAATTACAGTACTTTAAAATAATGTAAACACAATAATACGGTTTATCCCCCTTGACCTTGTCCTCTTTCTCTCTCTCAAATGAACAGGATTTCTGTTGTTTTAGCCTAACCCTAAAGAGATGATGGAGCAATGAAAAATATCTTGTACACGCATAACTGAGATAAAACACCTCAATTACTGACAATCAATGGCTCGGCAGATGATGCAACATGCCCCCAATGAAAAGCAGGGGTGTCACTAGCGTGCAAAGAGACAACACAATAAGTGTCAGGGACCCAAGACTGTTCAACTGCCTCTCGGCATATATAAGGGGGATTACCAATAGACCCCTGGCTGTCTTCAAGCAGGCACTGGACAGGCATCTAAAGTCAGTACCTGACCAGCTGGGATGTGGTTCATACATTGGATTGCATGCAGCCAGCAGCAACAACCTGGTTGATCAGGCCCTGATACACTATGAGGCCTGGTCACGGACCGGGCCACGGGGACGTTGACCCCGGAACTCTCTCCAGGTAAACTCCGAGTTTAAATATATTTTTACATTTATTTCTTAACTTGTTGTGGGTACTCACCAGCTTCTTCGTTCTTTGGTGCTGCTGTGATGATGCGATGATATGACGACGAAGGCTGATCGTCGATGAACATTTGTTTCTCATGCTTTTGGAAACACGTGATAGGAAGTTGTTGTTCCTTTCTTTTCAGCTCATCAGACATTTGCTGGAGAGGTTCTAGTGTTTTGCTGATTATACAGGTGACCTTAATGCTGCGTTCCATCATAGGATCGTAATCCATTATTTTTTTCTTTAAAGTCTGTGCAATCCGAAACACTTCTCCAAACTTTTCCAACGTCCACATTGCTGGTTCTGATTCAGTCTCTTCTTCCTCTGTTGATGACTTGACGAGTTCGTGTAATTCCTCATCCGTCAACACTTGTCGATGTTCTTCAATATGTTCTTCCAGTTCTTCATCTGATTTTAATTCATCCACTGCCGCTCTGATTAATGTTATTGCATCACCAATAGTGAATGATTTCCAGCATTCCATAATTTCTAAGTTAGGCTCTGCATCAATTGCTGCTCGAATCCACTCAAATACAAGGTGGGTGTATGCACCCCTGACACACCGGATGATCCCCTGGTCCAGAGGCTGAAGTTGTGACATTGTGTTTAGTGGCAAAAATGCAACCTTAACATTTTCATTCTCTATGGCAATAGATGTTGGATAGCAAGATGCAGTGTCTATTATTAATAAGATGTTAAATGGCAACCCTTCCTGTTCCAAGTAACTTTTAACTTCAGGGATGAAGCATTGGTGAAACCACTGAGTATAAAGTGTGGCTGTCACTCATGCTTTCTGATTGTGTTGCCAGAAGATAGGCAGATAGTTCTTGTTTTCATTCTTGAGGGCACGAGGATTCTTCACTCGGTACACCACACCTGGCTTGATCATATGCCCTGCAGCATTGCCACATAGCACCAGTGTTAATCTGTCCTTCCAGGCTGTGAACCCTGGTGCCTGCTTAGCTTTTTCGTGAATGTATGTTCTATTGGGCATCTTTTTCCAAAACAACCCAGTTTCATTGCAACTGAAAACTTGTTTTGGATGGCAGCCTTCCTCCTTGAACAACAACTGCAATTGTGCCGGAAACGCGGCAACAGCTTCTTCATCGGCAGATGCAGCCTCTCCAGTAATTTTTGTATTTCTCAAATTATTCCTCTTCCTGAATCTATGCAACCATCCCTTACTTGCTGTAAATGGCTTGGTGTCCGTCCCTTCAGTGAATTCTTTCTTAATGTCTTCATACAGACTTAAGGCCTTTTGTCGTAACACGTTACTGTCAGTAGGAATGCATTTCCTGTTCATATCTTCAACCCACAAATTTCATGTTTTTTCCATCTTAACTAACACCTTATCACGCACTGTAGATGTGACTTTTGCAGTGTGAGGCGCCACAGCAAAAGTAGACCGTATTTTTATTTTGTTCTTCGCCACCTCATGGATGGAAGACTCATTCTTACCATACATCTTAGCGACCTCAGCATACGATTTTTTTTCTTGTTGTATCAAGTCAAGAATTCGCACTTTTTCACTGATAGGAAGCACTTCACAACTTCTCTTAGGCTTTGAAGAACTGCCACTGTCACCACTTTTACGCTTTAAGGTCATTATTAAACAAAATTAAATTGAGGTTTTACCGCTGACAAATTCACCGTCAACAACATCACTGCCATTACACAAAGAAAAATGAGGCGACTGTGTACTATGGATACCGAAAAAAAGAAGAGAGAATTGCTTAGCTGGCAATAACTATACTATGCACAAAATATTCGGGAAGTACAATAAAAAATTATACAATATAGCTACTCCGTGTGCTAGTGTATGTACCCATGTATAAGTGGTTGCAGGGGTCAAGTCACAGTTCTTGGGTGTTTGTGCATGTGTGTGTACATATGCGCAAATGAGTGTATGTGTATGTATGTATGTATATGTGTGTATGTGCATATGTATGTATGTACGTATGAATGTATGCAGGCTGCATGTATGTAGGCACTTTTAGGTAGTGGTACAACTGTTCCATTGTTCGGTATCAACAAAAAATCTTTGTTTTGATTTGCTTAGCTTGTATTCTGATTCGGGAATTATTTTATCCCCTATAGTTATCTAAGCAAACCAACGTCACCAAATTTGTATTTATTCCTGTTTTCCATTTTACACTTCAATCATATCTTTCGCAGTGGAAATAAGTTACTTTGACTTTTTTTGTAGTGGGAGGGGGGGGGGAGTATCTTGGTGTGTAATTTATACTATGATAATTGTACGTATGTGTACATGTACCTAAATAAACTTAATTATTTTCCAGAGAGCGTAAGTTCGGTTTCCTCAGTCTGTGTTCATGCATAGGTAAGTCAGTTTATTTAAATACAATTTTATACAATTTTTGTATTAGTAAGATTATTTATGTACAGGTATACATAAGTACTATTACCATACATAGTGTAAATTACCCGCCAATGTAACCCAAAAAAAGGTCAGATACAGAGACTTATTTCTATTGTGGTGTTTGAATAAATAAGTAAGCCTATTTAGGTACAGCTACACATAAGTACAATTAACATAAACATGTGTAAATTACCCACCAGGATCACCCAAGAAAAGTCAGTCAAAAATTACTTATTTCCATTGTGGTCGTTTTGATATTTTTGCTTCATCAGTTATCATAACCTAAAGTACAATCTAAACTTTCTAAGGTCTCACCGAGATTATTATTATTACAACAATTACAACTAAGCTCTAAACCCACAAGGGCATCACAGTCTCACAGAGATGCATCATTGTCAAAAAAAAAAAAAAAAAAAAAAATCAATTTTTATTGTTCTTTCTAATGAGCAAGTTATCACAATTTCCTGCTTTATTACTGAGATTATATTATAACACTCTCAACTGAGCACTAAACCCACAAGGATCAGCCAGTCTCACTGAGATGCATCAATGTCAAAAAAAAAAAAAAAAATTTGATCCTATTATTCTTTTTAGACATTATTATTATTATTATTATTATTATTATTATTATTATTATTATTATTATTACAACAATAACACCCTAGCACTAAACCCGCATGGGCCTCAGACAAATTCTCATAGACGCATCAATGCCAAAAAAATTCCTGCTTTATTACTGAGATTATTATTATTACAATAATCACAACTAAGCGCTAAACCCGCATGCCACCCAAACACACACACACATGCATTAATGCCAAAAATATAAATTTTCTGGCGTTGTTTCCTCTCATCAAGTTATCTCATCTTTCCCGCTTTATTACCGCAAATATTCCTCTTCTTCTCCCTTATTAAAGCTTAAGTAAAGCTTAAATAAAGCTTGAACGTCGCCACATTCACAGCTCAAGCTTTAATTTAAAGTTTTCAAGGCAAAATATTCAGCACAAAATTTTTGGCGTCTTATTGTTGTTGTTGTTGTTGTTGGGATGTAGGGCCACTGTAACTGGCGCCGTATTGAACCCTTATTTTCCCGACTTCTGGACTCAATAAGTAGCTTTTATTAAGGCATAGATACACATATGTACAATTATATGTATTGTAAATTATCCACCAGGATAACCCAAAAATGTCAGTGACTTATTTCCATTAGGATCTGTAATGTTGAGGTACAGTCCCTGGACCCATTATGTACCTCTGAAATGTTAAGGTACAGTCTCTGGACCCATTGTGCCTCTGAATGTTGATATACAGCTCCTGGACCTATTATGTACCTCTGTAATGTTGTGGTACAGTCCTTGGACCCATTATGTACATCCAGTCAATTTGGTATTAAAGCTCACATTCCAAGAAAAAATCTAGGTATATATACCAAGATATAATCCAGACATACATACCAAGTGTGGAGTGGCCAGGCCCACTCTGGCCATGCGGACTCGTTCTGGACGAAAGCCCTTAACCAAGTTATTTGGCTTTAGCTGAGCCAATATTTTGATGCCAAAGCGAGCCGTTAGCTGATTTTGGTTTTAATCGATGAGGCCTTTAGTCGAGGGTCTACTGTATATACAATGAATCCTCGAATATCAGCCTTAATCTGTTCCAGAAGGTCAGCCTAAATTCAAAGCAGCCTAAATTCAAAGCAATATTTCCCATAAGAATTAATGTAAATACAATTACTCCATTCCAGACACCCAAAAATATTTACAAAAAATACACCTCACTCATTTTTCTATGATTTTATGCTTTAATTCAATGTTAGTTTAATATGTTTATTATGCACCCCATACCCATCCTGTGGGCGGTAGTCAAAAGATTACAGAGGTACATAATTGGTCCAGGGACTGGACTCCAAAGTTTTGATAGCTGAGCAAGTTACAGAGGTAATGAACTCACAATTTACAAAGGTAATGAACTCACAATTTACAAAGGTAATGAACTCCAGGTAAGTCTGGTCACAATCATGACAAGTTACAAAGGTATTTACAGATTACAGAGGTACGTAATGGGTCCAGGGACTGGGCCCCCTAAGTTTTGATAGCTGAACTAGGTACAAAGGTAATGAGCTCACAAGTTACAAAGGTAATGAATTCTGTAGAATGGTTACTTACGTTTATACTTTGGCTACAATCATGAACAAATTATAGAGTAATGAGCAATTCACACTTCCACACCCGGTCACAACTGTAATGAGTTATTGGTGGAAATATTGATTGTTGAGTCACACACACCACACACACACACACACACACACACACACACACACACACACACACACACACACACACACACACACACACACTTTAGTTTAATATCTTTATGCACCCCATACCCATCCTGTGGGCGGTAGTCAAAAGATTACAAAGGACATCATCATCATCATCATCTTCTCAGCACTATTCTTTGCACTTACATACTTTCTTAGGACCCATGGTTAGAAAACAGAAATATTGTCAAAATAACTGCATGAAAAGCACAACTCATAAGCACGACACGAGAGATGCTTCCACAGGCTAGATAACCACATGCACTGAACGAGATGCGGGATGCTGGGCGGATGTTGTGGTGTTCCCTGCAGCAACTAGTAGCGGCATATCTGAAGCTCACTCGTAACTTGGATTTTGGCTCGGAACTCAAAGCAAAAAATCGTATGTTGGGGCACTCATAAGTCAAGGTACCACTGTAGTTCTCTCTACTGAGATTATTATTATTATTATTACAGTGGACCTTCAGTTTTCGTGATTAATCTGTTCCAGAGTGTCTGACAAAACCCGAAAATGACGAAAACCGAAACACTATTACCCATAAGAAATAAAAATCTAATTAATCCGTTCCAGACACCCAAAAGTATTAACAAAAAATAAATTTTTTAGAGATTAAATATAGATTTACATACAGAAAACAATGACTAATAAATATAAAGCACAAATAAAATCAATAATTGAAAGTTCAACATCACACTTACCTTTACTGAAGACTCTTGTTGGTGGATGGACAGGTAGGAGGGTTAGCCTATCTTCCATAGGCTTGTGTCCTGGCAGTGCCTTTTCCTCCTGCGTGATGTAGGTCCTCTTTGGTATTTTCTTCAAAAAGAGGCCTGTTTCATCACAACTGAATTCATCAACGAATTCCTCGGCTGCACGTTTGTCAGAACTTGCAGCCTCCCCATGCCTTACCACACTGTGTATGCCACTTCGCTTCTTGAATTTTTCGAACCAGCCTTTGCTGGCCTTAAATTTACTAACATCAGCACTCGTTCCAGGCATTTTCTTTATGAGATTGGCATGCAACTGTCTTGCCTTTTCGCAAATGATCGACTGCACAACACTATCTCCAGCTGACTCTTTCTCACTGATCCAGACCAACAATAACTTCTCAACATCCTCCAGTGCTTGTGATCTCTGTTTCGTTATCACATTTACCCCTTTTGCAAAATCAGCTTCCTTGATTTCTTTTTTCTTCGCCACGATGGAACTGATCGTTGATGTGGGCTTCCCATACATCCTGGCGAGGTCGGCCACACGTGCGCCACTTTCATATTTTTCTACGAGTTCTTTCTTGAATTCCATCGTGTTCCTCACCTTTACCAAAGGGCTGACACTAGGAGCTTTCTTTGGACCCATTGTGGTTTATTTAGCAGTCACACACAATAAACAAGTGCAAAAAAAAAAAATGGATTATTACGAAATGTTTCGTACGACCTCGCAGGGCAATGTTCACTCGCCAAGAAGCAACTAACTCAGAATGTGTGTGTGGGAGGCTTTCTGTCCGCACTGCGCTCAGACATGTTCGGTACAACCGACAAAACCCAGATTTTGACAAAATAAACAGAAGTCGGTGATAACCGAAAATGACGAAATCAGAGACTAACAAAAATAGAGGGTCCACTGTATTATCATTACAACAAACACAACTAAGCACTAAACCCACAAGGGCCACAGTCTCACAGATGCATAAAAAAATAAAATTTTCTATGCTATTTCTTTTTCATTGTCAAATTATCTCATTTTTCCTGCTTTACTATTATTATTGTAATAATCACAACTAAGCGCTAAACCCGCATGGACCACATAGACTCTCACAGAGAGATGCATCAATGTCAAAAAAAAAAATATATATATATATATTATATAAATTTTCTGGCGTTGTTTCCTCTCATCAAGTTATCTCATCTTTCCCGCTTTATTACCCCAAATATTCCAATTCTTCTCCCTTATTAAAGCTTAAGTAAAGCTTAAATAAAGCTTGAGCGTCGCCACATTCACAGCTCAAGCTTTAATTTAAAATTTCCAGGCATAAAATTCAGCACAAAATTTTTAGCGTCTTATTGTTGTTGTTGTTGGGATGTAGGGCCACTGTAACTGGCGCCGTATTGAACCCTTATTTTCCCGACTTCTGGACTCAATAAGTAGCTTTTATTAAGGCATAGATACACACATGTACAATTATATATATTGTAAATTATCCACCAGGATAACCCAAAAATGTCAGTGACTTATTTCCATTAGGGTCTGAAATGTTGTGGTACAGTCCTTGGACCCATTATGTGCATCCAGTCAATATCTAGGCATATATACCAAGATATAATCCAGACATACATACCATGAAATATTCATGTAGGATGTATACACCAATACATTTATTAAAGTGTGTATACTTTTTTTTAATCAGGGTGAAAGTGCTAAACCCACAGGGGTCATATAGTGACTGGGGAATGGGAGGCATCCAAGTTTGATTCAAGGGAGGGGAAGGTCCAATTCTTTGGATCAAAAGCCCCCGTCCCCCCGTCACTAGTATCAAGGAACTTTCTTTGAGGGGTTGGTGTATATACCAAAAAAATCAAGGTATATATGTATTCTGATATATTCCTCTATTTGTACATACCGAGATACATTATATTCCTTTATTTGTACATACTGAGATATATTTCTTTTGGTGTATTTTCCATGAGATATTCATTATGTGTATACATAAATATATATACACAGTATATATCTCTAAAACTCTTGGTGCTTATAACAAGATATATTTTCTGGTGCATATACTGAGGTATATGTTTAAGTACAGGTACAACATCAATTTTCCAAAATCTTTGGTTCCTAAGCCTTTCCAGATTATTGATTTTTCTGAACTAGGGATGGTCACCTTGGTCAGCACACTCTAAATTAAAGAAATGTTAAATTTACTTAATTAAATGAAATACGGATACCTGTAAATTAGTATAAATGATACATATTTATTAATATTGTACACTGCAGGGTACTGTGCAACAGGATTAATTAAATGAAATTTATTAATTATTGCATGTACAAAGAGTGCTCCAGCCCTACAGGATTAATAAAACAAGATTAAACAAATGAGAAGTAAACTTGTTAATTACTGTACTTACAAAGAGTCCTCGTACAGTCTGCAGTCCCTTCATAGTCAGCACACCATTTTTCTCCACACACTTTACTGAAGGAAATTCCATGACGATTCTTGAATCTTTGAAGCCATCCATCAGTATAATTACATTCGTGTTCCAACTTAAGTTCTTTATGGAACAACCGAGCCTGCTCCATTATCAGCGTACCTGATAATTCCACTCCATCACTTTGACGTTTTCGAAACCACTGCAACATCACTCGATCGTGCTCACTACTCTTACCAGTTGTCATTGATTTTCTAATGCACATCTGCTTCTTGGAAACACTATCTGTATAGAATTTCAATAGTTTTTCCCTTTGCTTCTTTATATCATAAACAGTTGATGAACCGAGACCATAATCTTCAGTGAGCTTATGCACTGAAATACCACGGTCCAGTTTTCTCAGCAGTTCAACTTTCTCTTGAATTGATAAGGTCTGGTGTTTACGTTTGACACCACCAGTCTCCCTCCCATCTTCCTTAGAAGCCATAGCTGGGTTTAATTTAGTCAAAATAAGCTAAGAAGTTCAAAGAATTGGGGTGTCCCCCACCAGCAGGTGCAGTGTAAAAAAATCCAAGAGAGCACGGCTACACTCAACACCATCTGTGGGCCGCCCAGTAAACTAGTCTGGCAACTACGGGAATTTCAAGTTCCTGCTCATAAATTTGTAAGGATCGGACCATCAGTGTCCAGAAAGTTGGTGTTGTACCTGTACTTATGTGTGCCTGTACCTAAGTAAACTTAATTACTTTCCAGAGAATGTAAGTTCAGTTCTCTCAGCCTATCTTCATACACAAGTAAGTCAGTAAGTTTATTTAAATACAATTTTACACAATTTTTGGATTAGTAAGGTTATTTAAGTACAGGTACACATAAGTACAATTATCATACATAGAAACATACAGTGAACCCCCACAAATTCGCGGTTCCGAATGTGTGGCTTCAGTAATTCACAGATTTTTCCTTAGAACCTAACTACAGTGGAACCTCAGCTTACGAATTTAATCCGTTCCATGGACTTGTTCGTATCCTGATTTGTTCGTATGCTAAATCAAATTTCCTCACTTAAATTAACTAAAATGAAATTAATTCATTCCAGCTGAATTCCTGCTCTTAGGAGGCATGACAAAATAACCCTAATATCAACTCTACAGCTTATTTATCTGTCACAATTCATCTAATATGACATAATAAACAATATAAATAACACAGAAATCTGATATACACTCTAGAATGAATAAAATATGTCATTACGTGGACAGCGTGGGAGGAGGATTGTGGTGTGCACAGTATAAAAAAAAGCCTGCAGCACACAGTGTGTAATGAGAAAAAAAAACTTTGTGTTTTTGGTTTAAAACAGCGACTTTGCACTGTATTTTTGTATGGTATTTATGGTTGTATTCTAGTTTTCCTGGTCTCGTTTTATAGAATGGAAGACATGTTACAGAAATTGAGACGATTTTGACTGGTTTTACAATGAAAAGTACCTTGAAATTGAGCTCAAAGTAGCAGAAATGTTCGATTTTTGCCAAAGTTCAAAAGTAAACAAATCATGCTACGCGCCCATACACATCAACTGGTGAGTCCAATATTCTTTCACAAGTGCGCCGATATTATTTATACCATTTCTACACTAATGCAGTAGTCTGCATAACAGTAAATCTATTTTTTTCTGAGAATAAAAATTCAAAGTGGAAAGCAAAAGAAACGTAAGAGGGGCGTGGGGACGTGACTAATGAACAGAGGAAATGTTATTTTAGTGCCAGGAATGTCTGTCTTGTTTATTCTGGACCCTATTTGGAAACTGGCATCTTCTGAAATTTGTGTGACATTGGCAAAATTGCTAATTTCTAACCACTTTACTGGATAGTTGAAATTGGTAAATGGATGGTTTCTTGTACTCATTCGATAGAAAAAATGGAGTTCTAGTGAAATAGTTATGATTTTTGTCGACTAGTACACTGGAATTGGCCGAAAATAGGGCTCAAACTGGGCGAAATCACCGATGCATAAACATTGTCGAGACTGCTAACTTCGCGAGAGCATAATTCCGTAAGCTTTCCATCAAATTTCATACTTTTGGTGTCATTATGATCGGGAAAAGATTCTCTATCTTTTCACAAGAAAAAAATAATTTTTCTTTTTCCAAAAATTTTCAACCCTGAGAACAAGTTTAGGAGAGGGCCTGCCGACCCTGAAAGGGTTAAGAAAAGTATAATTTAAATTATAACCGTATATTTACCATACACATACCAAAGAAAACGGGGTTGCACGAATTACGTACTGTACATATGGGGGTAGCATAGATATTTTACATTCTAACACTGCGAGAGACATAGCAGTACAGTACGTACTGTGTACAGGTTTATCTTTACATTTTTTAAGGGTGATATATGAATCTGAGTTTGAAATTAAATTGTTTTGGGGGCATATTTAGGGTTTAAACTATAAAAATAGGCATTTATGGGCATTTTTTTAACCAAGGCCAGAATTTGCGGTTTTTCCAAATTCGCAGGTGGTCTTGGAATGCAACCCCAGCGAATTTGGGGGGACTACTGTATGTGTAAATTACCCACCAGGATAACCCAAAAAGGTCAGTAAAAAAATACTTATTTGATAGTGCCCCATGGCCTGGTGGCTAAAGCTTTGGCTTCACATGGCGAGGGTCCGGGGTTAATTTTCAGCGAGGGTGGAAACATTGGATGTGTTTCCTTACACCAGTTGTCTATGTTCACCCATCAGTATAAAATAGGTACCTGGGTATTAGTGAACTGGTGTGGGTCACATCCTGGGTATTAGTGAACTGGTGTGGGTCACATCCTGGGTATTAGTGAACTGGTGTGGGTGACATCCTGGGTATTAGTGAACTGGTGTGGGTCACATCCTGGGTGTTAGTGAACTGGTGTGGGTCACATCCTGGGTGTTAGTGGACTGGTGTGGGTCACATCCTGGGTATTAGTGAACTGGTGTGGGTCACATCCTGGGTATTAGTGAACTGGTGTGGGTCACATCCTGGGTGTTAGTGAACTGGTGTGGGTCACATCCTGGGTGTTAGTGGACTGGTGTGGGTCACATCCTGGGTGTTAGTGGACTGGTGTGGGTCACATCCTGGGTGTTAGTGGACTGGTGTGGGTCACATCCTGGGTGTTAGTGGACTGGTGTGGGTCACATCCTGGGTGTTAGTGGACTGGTGTGGGTTGCATCCCGAGACACTGACATAATTTGCGGGAAATGCTCAGCATAACAAGGTACTTTCTATATAGTAGTATGTCACTGATGTCAGCTATGGTCTGTATACATTGCACATGTAGTTGTAGTAAATAAATATATTATTATTATTACTGTGCTCTTTGAATAAATAAGTAAGCGTATTTAGGTACAGCTACACATAAGTACAATTAACATGAACATGTGTAAATTATCCACCAGGATCACCGAAGAAAAGTCAGTCAAAAATTACTTATTTCCATTGTGTTCTTTGGAAAATTTTGCTTCAAAAGCTATCATACAGCACAAACAATCTGAACTTTCTAAGGTCTCACAGAGATTATTATTATTACAACAATTACAACTAAGCTCTAAACCCACAAGAACATCCCAGTCTCATTGAGATGCATCAATGTCAATAAGAAAAAAAAATCAATTATCCTAATACAGTGGTACTCTGACTTGCGAGTTTAATTCGTTCCGTGACCGAGTTTGTACTTCAATTCGCTCGTATATCAATTTTCCTCATTGAAATTAATTGAAATGCCATTAATCCGTTCCAGCCCCCAAAAAACACCCAATTTTTCTGTTACGAGTTTTTAAATAAGAAAAACGTATTTATAAATAAGAAATATTGTATAAAAAATAATATAATAAAAGAGAACATAAAGAAATAAACTGATTTTATAAAGTGTATTTACCTTGCCTGATGACAGAGTGAATGCCAGTCCTCCTTTTAAACTTTTCGAGCCAGCCCCGACTGGCTTTAAACGGCTTTTCCAATGCCTCATCCGATGAAGTCCCTGGGGTCTGCTGCAGCAATTCAGCGTAAATGCCTCGTGCCATCTCGCAGATAATACCCTCTGCCACGGTATCTCCTGCGAGCTGCTTCTCGGTCAACCACGTCAACAGCAGCTTCTCCATCTCTTCATGGACAGAGGTCCGCTGCTTAGATATTATTTTAATGCCCATGGCTGGAGATATAGCCTTTAACAACTCCTTCTGCTTTAGTATGGTACATATCGTAGAAGTATTACGCATGTACTGCCTCGCCAAGTCAACTACACGCACACCTCGCTCGTGTTTTTCTATGATTTCGTGCTTTAAATGAATAGACATCATCCTCTTCCTCTTCTCAGCACTATTCTTTGCACTTACTTTCTTAGGACCCATGGTTAGAAAAAAGAAATTTGGCAAAAATAACTGCACAAAAAGCACAAAACAAGAGAGATGCTTCCACGGCGAGGTAACCACGTGCATTGAACGAGTGAGATGCGGGATGCTGAGCGGATGTTGTGGCGTTCGCTGCAGCAACTAGTGGCGGCGTATCTGAAGTTCACTCGTATCTCGGATTTTGGCTGGGAACTCAAAGCAAAAAATCAAGCGAGCGACGGCTCGTAACTCAGAAAGCTCGTACATTGGGACACTCGTAAGTCAAGGTACCACTGTACTTCTCTCTCCGGAGATTATTGTTATTATTATTACTGTTATTATTAAAACAATCACAACTAAGTGCTAAACCCACAAGGGCCACACAGTCTCGCAGACGAATAAAAAAATTCAAATTTTCTACGTTACTTCTTTTTCACTGTAAAATTATCTCATTTTTCCTGCTTTATTACT
The DNA here is from genome assembly GCF_038502225.1 of Cherax quadricarinatus. Classification (NCBI taxonomy): domain Eukaryota; kingdom Metazoa; phylum Arthropoda; class Malacostraca; order Decapoda; family Parastacidae; genus Cherax; species Cherax quadricarinatus. The sequence continues at coordinate 9,543,880 of NC_091389.1, read as the reverse complement.
ATTATTATTATTACTGTAATAATCACACCTAAACGCTAAACCCGCATGGGCCACACACACAGTCACACCTCTATCAAAAAATTTCCTGCTTTATTACTGAGATTATTATTACTATTACAACAATAATCACAACTAAGCGCTAAACCCGCATGGGCCACACAGACTCTCACAGAGAGATACATCAATGCCAAAAAAAAAAAAATTAAATTTTCTGGCGTTGTTTCCTCTCATCAAGTTATCTCATCTTTCCCGCTTTATTACCGCAAATATTCCAATTCTTCTCCCTTATTAAAGCTTAAGTAAAGCTTAAATAAAGCTTGAACGTCGCCACATTCACAGCTCAAGCTTTAATTTAAAGTTTTCAAGGCAAAATATTCAGCACAAAATTTTGGAGTCTTATTGTTGTTGTTGTTGTTGTTGGGATGTAGGGCCACTGTAACTGGCGCCGTATTGAACCCTTATTTTCCCGACTTCTGGACTCAATAAGTAGCTTTTATTAAGGCATAGATACACACATGTACAATTATATATATTGTAAATTATCCACCAGGATAACCCAAAAATGTCAGTGACTTATTTCCATTAGGATCTGTAATGTTGAGGTACAGTCCCTGGGCCATTATGTACCATGACTTCCATTATGGTCCTTGACTTCCTTCCATTATGGTCCTTGACTTCCTTCCATTATGGTCCTTGACTTCCTTCCATTATGGTCCTTGACTTCCTTCCATTATGGTCCTTGACTTCCTTCCATTATGGTCCTTGACTTCCTTCCATTATGGTCCTTGACTTCCTTCCATTATGGTCCTTGACTTCCTTCCATTATGGTCCTTGACTTCCTTCCATTATGGTCCTTGACATATTTCCATTAGGGTCCTTGACATAATTCCATTAGGGTCCTTGACATAATTCCATTAGGGTCCTTGACATAATTCCATTAGGGTCCTTGACATAATTCCATTAGGGTCCTTGACATAATTCCATTAGGGTCCTTGACATAATTCCATTAGGGTCCTTGACATAATTCTATTAGGGTCCTTGACATAATTATATTAGGGTCCTTGACATAATTCCATTAGGGTCCTTGACATAATTCTATTAGGGTCCTTGACATAATTCCATTAGGGTCCTTGACATAATTCCATTGATCCTTGACATAATTCTATTAGGGTCCTTGACATAATTCCATTAGGGTCCTTGACATAATTCCATTAGGGTCCTTGACATAATTCTATTAGGGTCCTTGACATAATTCCATTAGGGTCCTTGACATAATTCCATTAGGGTCCTTGACATAATTCTATTAGAGTCCTTGACATAATTCCATTAGGGTCCTTGACATAATTCCATTGATCCTTGACATAATTCTATTAGGGTCCTTGACATAATTCCATTAGGGTCCTTGACATAATTCCATTAGGGTCCTTGACATAATTCCATTAGGGTCCTTGACATAATTCTGTTAGGGTCCTTGACATAATTCCATTAGGGTCCTTGACATAATTCCATTAGGGTCCTTGACATAATTCTATTAGGGTCCTTGACATAATTCCATTAGGGTCCTTGACATAATTCTATTAGGGTCCTTGGCATAATTCCATTAGGGTCCTTGACATAATTCCATTAGGGTCTGACCTATTTCCATTAGGGTCCTTGGGAATTAAGACCCTACAGCTAGGAGTGTATTGGGATGGGAACAATAGTTCAATTCTTCGAGAATTGAAAATTGAACAAAAAAGCTCAAATTAGGTCTGGTGAACCCCAGGTATCAACCCCAAAGGAATCAAGTTAGTATATATTTTCTGGTGAATTTACTGATGTATATATTTAAGTATATACAAAAGCCTTTAGGTTTATGAATGTCAAGAAATATTTCTGTGTGAATATACCAAGATATATTCAATTAGTTGTATATACCAACAGACAGTCCTTTATGTGTATGTACCAAGAGTAATTTATTTAATTGCAGGTATCATGAGTTATTCATTTAAATGTATATACCAAGATTATCCATTTAAGTGTATATATCAAGATTATTCATTTAAGTGTATATACAGTACCAAGGTTATTCATTTAAGTGTATATACAGTACCAAGGTTATTCATTTAAGTGTATATACCACAATTATTCATTTAAGTGTATATACAGTACCAAGATTATTCATTTAAGTGTATATACCACAATTATTAATTTAAATGTATATACAAAGTTATTCATTTAAGTGTATATACCAAGATTAATAATTTAAGTGTATATTCCAAGATCTATTTAAGAGTATATATTAAGTTTTTCCCCTAGGTTTATATAACAAGAAACATTTTTTAGGTATACATATACACCAAAATATATAATTTTAGGTACCTATTTACTGCTGGGTGTACACTGACAGCAGCAGGTGTTAGGTGACTTGTCCATACATCTCACCCTGCCCAGGATGCCATCTACAACAGTCAACTAACACCCAGGTACCTATTTATTGCTAGGTGAACAGTGACATCAGCAGCAGCATGTGTTAGGTGATTTACCCATATGTCTTACCCTGCCCAGGATGCCACCCACAATGGGTACCTATTTACTGCTGGGTAAATAGGAGCACCAGGTGAAAGAAAATGCCCAAAATTTTACCCACCTCATACACATAACTGAAACATAATTACATTAAAAATAAATTAAAAGCAGTGATTTTAATTACCTTTCATGGTGGCTAAATGAGACTGTTCCGCCATGTGCATGTAACGGCTAGAACCTTTGCCATCGGTCGTCTTAGCCAGTTCATAGCAATTACACCAGCGCCAGCCATCACTAGCCAGATATTTTATGTTCACGTTCTTTGTTAACGAATTATCAGCACAACGATGTTCAGCATGAATATTAGCTAAGTGTATCACTCTTGCAATTTCTCCTCCAGATTCGTATAATTCAACATTTTCATAAACTTTCCTATACCATCTTGACTACTAGTATCTGAACTGTATTCCTGAGCATATGCAAAAAGTCTCTCCTTCGATTTATGGATACAACAGACAGATCTCTTTTTTACACCATATTCCTGACATAATGCACAACAACACAGTAAATGACCATATGACCTGTCTTTGTAATACTCATTTGTGCTAAATTGTTATCTGTTTACAATAATGTTTTTACCACTGAATATATCATTGCTTAGTTAATCTTAAGTTAATTTTAAGCCTGCCCATAATGCTCTGCATACAAGGGGCTTTGGCATGTTGCACTGTAATAACTGTATTCCTTTGTACTTCACTGTATCATGTTCAAATTAATAAATAAATAAATAAATAATTGGACCACCAATATACCGGACTCTAACTTGTTTGTAAGTTCCAGTTTCTGGAAAACGGTTGGAACCATACGTTTCCTCTTAACACTTACTTCAGATGCCATGGTTAATCACGGTGTACTTTATATTATAATAAAGTTTAGTTTGAGTGCAGTAAAGACATTGGAAATGTGAAAGCTAGTGGTGATTCCCTAAGTGCCGGGGTAATAAACTGTGTCACCATCTATTGCCAACTACATGAAGTAACAACATACCTATATAGCGGACAAAGTCCGTTATACCTATATAACGGACAAAGTCCGTTATATAGGTATAACGGACTTTGTCCATTATATCCGAGGTTTGTCTGTTAGACAGTAAATAAGTTTATTTAGGCACAGGTACACATAAATAACAAAAAAAGGCACAATACCGTGACTGGAACGATACACAAATAACCCGCCGTCCTGCCCCACTTCTGGTTAGTGTGACTTTGTAAATGGTCCAAGTCGGACCGATACATCGTAGTAAGCTTCTCTCTTTTATGTGCGGGTTATTTGTGTACAGGTACACATAAGTACAGTTATCATATATAGTGTAAATTATCCAGGATAACCAAATAAAGTCAGACTTATTTCCATTATAATAATAATGTTTATTTCTACATGATACAACTTATACAGACCATAGCTGACACCAATGACACACTACAATGGACCCTCGGGTAATGCCATTAATCCATTCCAGAGAGCTAGCCTTTAACTGATTTAGCCTTTAGCCAAATTAATTTTTCCCATGAGAAATAATGGAAATCCAATTAATCCATACACTAAGAGAAAACATCATAAGTGTCCGAGGCCCAAGACTGTTCAACAGCCTCCCACCAAGCATAAAGGGAATTACCAATAGACCCTTGGCTGCCTTCAAGAGGGAGCTGGACAGATACCTAGTCGGTGCTGGATCAGCCAGGCTGTGGTTCGTACGTTGGATTGCATGCGGCTACCAGAAACAGCCTGGTTGATCAGGTCTTGATCCACTGGGAGGCCTGGTCATGGACCGGGCTGTGGGGGGCGTTGATCCCTGGAATAACCTCCAGGAAGGCAGGTTCCAGACACTCAAAAGTAAGATAAGATAAGATAAGATTTCGTTCGGATTTTTAACCCTGGAGGGTTAGCCACCCAGGATAACTTAAGAAAGTCAGTGCGTCATCAAGGACCATCTAACTTATTTCCATTGGGGTCCTTAATCTTGTCCCCCAGGATGCCACCCACAACAGTCCACTAACACCCAGGATGTGACCCACACCAGTCCACTAACACCCAGGATGTGACCCACACCAGTCCACTAACACCCAGGATGCGACCCACACCAGTCCACTAACACCCAGGATGCGACCCACACCAGTCCACTAACACCCAGGATGCCACCCACACCAGTCCACTAACACCCAGGATGCCACCCACACCAGTCCACTAACACCCAGGATGCAACCCACACCAGTCCACTAACACCCAGGATGTGACCCACACCAGTCCACTAACACCCAGGATGCGACCCACACCAGTCCACTAACACCCAGGATGTGACCCACACCAGTCCACTAACACCCAGGATGTGACCCACACCAGTCGACTAACACCCAGGATGCGACCCACACCAGTCGACTAACACCCAGGATGCGACCCACACCAGTCGACTAACACCCAGGAGGCGACCCACACCAGTCGACTAACACCCAGGATGCGACCCACACCAGTCCACTAACACCCAGGTACCTATTTGCTGCTAGGTGAACAGGACAACAGGTGTAAGGAAACGTGTCAAAATGTTTCCACCCGCCGGGAATCGAACCCGGGCCCTCCGTGTGTGAAGCGGGAGCTTTAACCACCAGGCCACAAAATAATTTTTTTTACATGAAATATACATTTCCCTACACAGAAAGCAATGATATGTACATGCACAATAAACATTACTGAAATGACACTTACCTTTATTGTGGACTTGTTGAGCGACGGGACGGGAGGAGGTCACCACACTGTGTATGCCGCTACGCTTCTTAAATCTCTCAAACCAACCTTTGCTGGCTTTAAATTCATAAATATCGCTACTCGTTGCTGGCCATTTTTTTACCAGATCATCATGAGACTGTCTAGCCTTTTCACAAATAATTGACGTCGTTAGACTATCTCCTGCTAATTGTTTCTTGTTTATCCACACCAATAATAACTTCTCAACCTCTTCGAGTACTGGTGATCTCATTTTTGTCAGCATATTTACCCCCTTTGCAACAATAGCTTCCTTGATCTCCTTTTTCTTGGCTATGATGGAAGATATAGTTGTACGGGATTTGTTATACATCCTGGCCAGTTCGCCCACACGTACGCCACTATCATATTGTTCAATGATGTTTTTCTTAAATTCGATCGTATTTCTCACCTTCTTTACCAAAGGCTTGGCACTAGGAGCTTTCTTTGGAGCCATTGTAGCTTATTTAGCACTTAAATAACTTGCAAGCACTAAAATAAATGAAATATTATGAAATATTTCACTGGAGCACGTGAGAGGACCGTCACTCACTGGTAAACAATGGCACACTGGCTGGGAAGGAAAGGCTGAGGCAGCTCAGACCCTGAGTACGTGTCCGGGACGAAGGACTATTAGCGAGTTACCGGACCATTTCCGAGCCAATATTTTGACGAAAAAACAGGACTATTTCCGAAATGAACAACTTTCAGGCCGGACGATTATCGAGGGACCACTGTATTTGTGATCTCAGTTTTGTGATGAATTGTTTTGAAAAGCGACAGGTTGAAGAACTGAGACACTTATGCAACACATGGGAATCTTTACTGAAGCGTTTCACCACATAGTGACTTCATCAGTCCAACACAAAGTAAGTAAATCAAGGGATGTTCTTTTGTGTATATATATATATATATATATATATATATATATATATATATATATATATATATATATATATATATATATATATATATATATATATATATATATATATATATATATATATATATATATATATATATATATATATATATATATATATATATATATATATATACCAAAGTATATTCATATTGCCTTATTTGTATATACTTTTATGTTCATGCAACAGGAGATATTCCTTTAGGTGTGTACACTAATTGATCTTATAGACGTATATATATCAACAAATACTCTTTTGTATGTATATACAAAAGAAATAATGTGTATATACAAATTAACATTGTTATTGGTATATGCATCTCAAGAAATATTTATTTAGGTCTTTCCCAAGGGCTATATATTTGGATGAATTTAGGTGTGTATATACCAAGTGATATTACAGTGTATAAGGAAGGTATATATTCTCATGTGTGTGGGCGTATATACCTTCAATTTTATTTATGTTAAAGGGATAGTGGGCTTCTCTCGAGCTCTTAACCAATCACAACATCGGTTACAAATCAACGCCTCTGATTGGTCTAATAAACATCAACACAATTTTTTCACTTTTGAATCTGTCATCCACAATTCTATTTTTATGATATTACCATATTTGAAGTTCTTTTTCGAAGAATTAATATATAAAGGAGATCTTAAATAAAGCTAATCTGCTGTAATATTTGAAAATATGGGGAAATAAGGGCAGTTTTTAGTAATTTTTTAGGAAAATATAAAATTAAAATTAAGGTTATGGGTGTATTTGTCATGTATATTTTTGGGGGTTTGGGAAAAATGGGGATTTTTGGAGGGGAAGACTGGGTTGTATGTGGCAGGTAGAAGCATGTGTGAGGTGCCGGGTATGATATCATCACTTGAAATACATGGCCATGTTTGCCGCCAAGCTGTGACGTCACATCACGTGACCCAAAGATTCCAACAATACCCCCAAAAACACACAAGAAATTCCCATAACCCTCACAATCCATATCCCCGGTTAACTCACTGACATACCGGGTATACGGGGTAATTTTTTAACTAACCAAAGGGTTAATTAACGGGTAAAAATACATGGTTTAACGCAATTTTACAAGAGGTTACGAGTCATAGTTGGATTTGTAGGTTGTGTGTATGGACGCCGCCTCTCATTGTTGACAAGTGTCTCTCCTGCGCCACTACATACCCTCTTATACCCCACATTAGCCGTCACATACCCTCCCGGGGCACCATGTCGACACGCAGCACCAGCAGGAAGGTAACAGTATCCTCGAGCTCCACCACCAGTGGCTCAGAGACGCCAAAAGGCGGCGGAGAGAGAACATCAACCCCTAGCGGCTTCGGCAGAGCCCGATCCTCCCCTCTCAGCCCCACTAGATTATCCCGGCTTCAGGAGAAAGCCGAGTTACAGTGCCTGAATGACCGGCTGGCAGCCTACATTGACCGTGTACGTCAGCTGGAGTGCGAGAACAGCAGGCTTAACCTGCAGGTGGAGACGATACAAGAGTCAGTGACCAAGGAAGTTGTTTCTATGAAGAGTTTGTACGAGCAGGAGCTAGGTGATGCTAGGAGGCTCCTAGACGACACTGCTAGGGAGAAGGCTCAGCTCCAGATTGATGTGGGCAAGATTAAGACTGATAATGAAGACCTTAGACTCAAGTGAGTACCCCTGGGACACTGTTAGTACCCCTGGGACACTGTTGTTAGTACCCCTGGGACACTGTTGTTAGTACCCCTGGGACACTGTTGTTAGTACCCCTGGGACACTGTTGTTAGTACCCCTGGGACACTGTTGTTAGTACCCCTGAGGCACTTGTTAGTACCCCTGGGACACTGTTAGTACCCCTGGGACACTGTTGTTAGTACCCCTGGGACACTGTTGTTAGTACCCCTGGGACACTGTTAGTACCCCTGGGACACTGTTAGTACCCCTGGGACACTGTTAGTACCCCTGGGACACTGTTAGTACCCCTGGGACACTGTTGTTAGTACTCCTAGCATCACTCAGCAGGAGCTAGGTGATGCTAGGAGGCTCCTAGACGACACTGCTAGGGAGAAGGCTCAGCTCCAGATTGATGTGGGCAAGATTAAGACTGATAATGAAGACCTTAGACTCAAGTGAGTACCCCTGGGACATTGTTGTTAGTACCCCTGGGACACTGTTAGTACCCCTGGGACACTGTTGTTAGTACCCCTGGGACACTGTTGTTAGTACCCCTGGGACACTGTTGTTAGTACCCCTGGGACACTGTTAGTACCCCTGGGACACTGTTAGTACCCCTGGGACACTGTTAGTACCCCTGGGACACTGTTAGTACCCCTGGGACACTGTTAGTACCCCTGGGACACTGTTAGTACCCCTGGGACACTGTTAGTACCCCTGGGACACTGTTAGTACCCCTGGGACACTGTTAGTACCCCTGGGACACTGTTAGTACCCCTGGGACACTGTTGTTAGTACTCCTAGCATCACTCAGCAGGAGCTAGGTGATGCTAGGAGGCTCCTAGACGACACTGCTAGGGAGAAGGCTCAGCTCCAGATTGATGTGGGCAAGATTAAGACTGATAATGAAGACCTTAGAGTCAAGTGAGTACCCCTGGGGCATTGTTGTTAGTACCCCTGGGACACTGTTAGTACCCCTGGGGCACTGTTAGTACCCCTGGGACACTGTTAGTACCCCTGGGGCATTGTTGTTAGTACCCCAGGGACACTGTTAGTACCCCTGGGACACTGTTAGTACCCCTGGGACACTGTTAGTACCCCTGGGACACTGTTAGTACCCCTGGGACACTGTTAGTACCCCTGGGACACTGTTAGTACCCCTGGGACACTGTTAGTACCCCTGGGACACTGTTAGTACCCCTGGGACACTGTTAGTACCCCTGGGACACTGTTAGTACCCCTGGGACACTGTTAGTACCCCTGGGACACTGTTAGTACCCCTGGGACACTGTTAGTACCCCTGGGACACTGTTAGTACCCCTGGGACACTGTTGTTAGTACTCCTAGCATCACTCAGCAGGAGCTAGGTGATGCTAGGAGGCTCCTAGACGACACTGCTAGGGAGAAGGCTCAGCTCCAGATTGATGTGGGCAAGATTAAGACTGATAATGAAGACCTTAGACTCAAGTGAGTACCCCTGGGGCATTGTTGTTAGTACCCCTGGGACACTGTTAGTACCCCTGGGACACTGTTAGTACCCCTGGGACACTGTTAGTACCCCTGGGACACTGTTAGTACCCCTGGGACACTGTTAGTACCCCTGGGACACTGTTAGTACCCCTGGGACACTGTTAGTACCCCTGGGACACTGTTAGTACCCCTGGGACACTGTTAGTACCCCTGGGACACTGTTAGTACCCCTGGGACACTGTTAGTACCCCTGGGACACTGTTGTTAGTACCCCTGGGACACTGTTAGTACCCCTGGGACACTGTTAGTACCCCTGGGACACTGTTAGTACCCCTGGGACACTGTTAGTACCCCTGGGACACTGTTAGTACCCCTGGGACACTGTTAGTACCCCTGGGACACTGTTGTTAGTACTCCTAGCATCACTCAGCAGGAGCTAGGTGATGCTAGGAGGCTCCTAGACGACACTGCTAGGGAGAAGGATCAGCTCCAGATTGATGTGGGCAAGATTAAGACTGATAATGAAGACCTTAGACTCAAGTGAGTACCCCTGGGGCATTGTTGTTAGTACCCCTGGGACACTGTTAGTACCCCTGGGACACTGTTAGTACCCCTGGGACACTGTTAGTACCCCTGGGACACTGTTAGTACCCCTGGGACACTGTTAGTACCCCTGGGACACTGTTAGTACCCCTGGGACACTGTTAGTACCCCTGGGACACTGTTAGTACCCCTGGGACACTGTTAGTACCCCTGGGACACTGTTGTTAGTACCCCTGGGACACTGTTAGTACCCCTGGGACACTGTTAGTACCCCTGGGACACTGTTGGTACCCCTGGGACACTGTTAGTACCCCTGGGACACTGTTAGTACCCCTGGGACACTGTTAGTACCCCTGGGACACTGTTAGTACCCCTGGGACACTGTTAGTACCCCTGGGACACTGTTAGTACCCCTGGGACACTGTTAGTACCCCTGGGACACTGTTAGTACCCCTGGGACACTGTTAGTACCCCTGGGACACTGTTAGTACCCCTGGGACACTGTTGTTAGTACTCCTAGCATCACTCAGCAGGAGCTAGGTGATGCTAGGAGGCTCCTAGACGACACTGCTAGGGAGAAGGCTCAGCTCCAGATTGATGTGGGCAAGATTAAGACTGATAATGAAGACCTTAGACTCAAGTGAGTACCCCTGGGGCATTGTTGTTAGTACCCCTGGGACACTGTTAGTACCCCTGGGACACTGTTAGTACCCCTGGGACACTGTTAGTACCCCTGGGACACTGTTAGTACCCCTGGGACACTGTTAGTACCCCTGGGACACTGTTAGTACCCCTGGGACACTGTTAGTACCCCTGGGACACTGTTAGTACCCCTGGGACACTGTTAGTACCCCTGGGACACTGTTAGTACCCCTGGGACACTGTTAGTACCCCTGGGACACTGTTGTTAGTACCCCTGGGACACTGTTAGTACCCCTGGGACACTGTTAGTACCCCTGGGACACTGTTAGTACCCCTGGGACACTGTTAGTACCCCTGGGACACTGTTAGTACCCCTGGGACACTGTTAGTACCCCTGGGACACTGTTGTTAGTACTCCTAGCATCACTCAGCAGGAGCTAGGTGATGCTAGGAGGCTCCTAGACGACACTGCTAGGGAGAAGGATCAGCTCCAGATTGATGTGGGCAAGATTAAGACTGATAATGAAGACCTTAGACTCAAGTGAGTACCCCTGGGGCATTGTTGTTAGTACCCCTGGGACACTGTTAGTACCCCTGGGACACTGTTAGTACCCCTGGGACACTGTTAGTACCCCTGGGACACTGTTAGTACCCCTGGGACACTGTTAGTACCCCTGGGACACTGTTAGTACCCCTGGGACACTGTTAGTACCCCTGGGACACTGTTAGTACCCCTGGGACACTGTTAGTACCCCTGGGACACTGTTGTTAGTACCCCTGGGACACTGTTAGTACCCCTGGGACACTGTTAGTACCCCTGGGACACTGTTGGTACCCCTGGGACACTGTTAGTACCCCTGGGACACTGTTAGTACCCCTGGGACACTGTTAGTACCCCTGGGACACTGTTGTTAGTACTCCTAGCATCACTCAGCAGGAGCTAGGTGATGCTAGGAGGCTCCTAGACGACACTGCTAGGGAGAAGGCTCAGCTCCAGATTGATGTGGGCAAGATTAAGACTGATAATGAAGACCTTAGAGTCAAGTGAGTACCCCTGGGGCATTGTTGTTAGTACCCCTGGGACACTGTTAGTACCCCTGGGACATTGTTGTTAGTACCCCTGGGACACTGTTGTTAGTACCCCTGGGGCATTGTTGTTAGTACCCCTGGGACACTGTTAGTACCCCTGGGACACTGTTAGTACCCCTGGGACACTGTTAGTACCCCTGGGACACTGTTAGTACCCCTGGGACACTGTTGTTAGTACCCCTGGGGCATTGTTGTTAGTACCCCTGGGACACTGTTAGTACCCCTGGGACACTGTTAGTACCCCTGGGACACTGTTAGTACCCCTGGGACACTGTTAGTACCCCTGGGACACTGTTGTTAGTACCCCTGGGACACTGCTGTTAGTACCCCTGGGACACTGTTAGTACCCCTGGGACACTGTTAGTACCCCTGGGACACTGTTAGTACCCCTGGGACACTGTTGTTAGTACTCCTAGCATCACTCAGCAGGAGCTAGGTGATGCTAGGAGGCTCCTAGACGACACTGCTAGGGAGAAGGCTCAGCTCCAGATTGATGTGGGCAAGATTAAGACTGATAATGAAGACCTTAGACTCAAGTGAGTACCCCTGGGGCATTGTTGTTAGTACCCCTGGGACACTGTTAGTACCCCTGGGACACTGTTAGTACCCCTGGGACACTGTTAGTACCCCTGGGACACTGTTAGTACCCCTGGGACACTGTTAGTACCCCTGGGACACTGTTAGTACCCCTGGGACACTGTTAGTACCCCTGGGACACTGTTAGTACCCCTGGGACACTGTTAGTACCCCTGGGACACTGTTGTTAGTACTCCTAGCATCACTCAGCAGGAGCTAGGTGATGCTAGGAGGCTCCTAGACGACACTGCTAGGGAGAAGGCTCAGCTCCAGATTGATGTGGGCAAGATTAAGACTGATAATGAAGACCTTAGACTCAAGTGAGTACCCCTGGGGCATTGTTGTTAGTACCCCTGGGACACTGTTAGTACCCCTGGGACACTGTTAGTACCCCTGGGACACTGTTAGTACCCCTGGGACACTGTTGTTAGTACCCCTGGGACACTGTTGTTAGTACCCCTGGGACACTGCTGTTAGTACCCCTGGGACACTGCTGTTAGTACCCCTGGGACACTGTTAGTACCCCTGGGACACTGTTAGTACCCCTGGGACACTGTTGTTAGTACTCCTAGCATCACTCAGCAGGAGCTAGGTGATGCTAGGAGGCTCCTAGACGACACTGCTAGGGAGAAGGCTCAGCTCCAGATTGATGTGGGCAAGATTAAGACTGATAATGAAGACCTTAGACTCAAGTGAGTACCCCTGGGGCATTGTTGTTAGTACCCCTGGGACACTGTTAGTACCCCTGGGACACTGTTAGTACCCCTGGGACACTGTTAGTACCCCTGGGACACTGTTGTTAGTACCCCTGGGACACTGTTAGTACCCCTGGGACACTGCTGTTAGTACCCCTGGGACACTGTTAGTACCCCTGGGACACTGTTAGTACCCCTGGGACACTGTTAGTACCCCTGGGACACTGTTGTTAGTACTCCTAGCATCACTCAGCAGGAGCTAGGTGATGCTAGGAGGCTCCTAGACGACACTGCTAGGGAGAAGGCTCAGCTCCAGATTGATGTGGGCAAGATTAAGACTGATAATGAAGACCTTAGACTCAAGTGAGTACCCCTGGGGCATTGTTGTTAGTACCCCTGGGACACTGTTAGTACCCCTGGGACACTGTTGTTAGTACCCCTGGGACACTGTTGTTAGTACCCCTGGGACACTGTTAGTACCCCTGGGACACTGTTAGTACCCCTGGGACACTGTTAGTACCCCTGGGACACTGTTAGTACCCCTGGGACACTGTTAGTACCCCTGGGACACTGTTAGTACCCCTGGGACACTGTTAGTACCCCTGGGACACTGTTAGTACCCCTGGGACACTGTTAGTACCCCTGGGACACTGTTAGTACCCCTGGGACACTGTTAGTACCCCTGGGACACTGTTAGTACCCCTGGGACACTGTTAGTACCCCTGGGACACTGTTAGTACCCCTGGGACACTGTTGTTAGTACCCCTGGGACACTGTTAGTACCCCTGGGACACTGTTAGTACCCCTGGGACACTGTTAGTACCCCTGGGACACTGTTAGTACCCCTGGGACACTGTTAGTACCCCTGGGACACTGTTAGTACCCCTGGGACACTGTTAGTACCCCTGGGACACTGTTTGTACCCCTGGGACACTGTTAGTACCCCTGGGACACTGTTAGTACCCCTGGGACACTGTTAGTACCCCTGGGACACTGTTGTTAGTACTCCTAGCATCACTCAGCAGGAGCTAGGTGATGCTAGGAGGCTCCTAGACGACACTGCTAGGGAGAAGGCTCAGCTCCAGATTGATGTGGGCAAGATTAAGACTGATAATGAAGACCTTAGACTCAAGTGAGTACCCCTGGGACATTGTTGTTAGTACCCCTGGGACACTGTTAGTACCCCTGGGACACTGTTAGTACCCCTGGGACACTGTTGTTAGTACCCCTGGGACACTGTTGTTAGTACCCCTGGGACACTGTTGTTAGTACCCCTGGGACACTGTTGTTAGTACCCCTGGGACACTGTTGTTAGTACCCCTGGGACACTGTTGTTAGTACCCCTGGGACACTGTTGTTAGTACCCCTGGGACACTGTTAGTACCCCTGGGACACTGTTGTTAGTACCCCTGGGACACTGTTGTTAGTACCCCTGGGACACTGTTAGTACCCCTGGGACACTGTTAGTACCCCTGGGACACTGTTAGTACCCCTGGGACACTGTTAGTACCCCTGGGACACTGTTAGTACCCCTGGGACACTGTTAGTACCCCTGGGACACTGTTAGTACCCCTGGGACACTGTTAGTACCCCTGGGACACTGTTAGTACCCCTGGGACACTGTTGTTAGTACTCCTAGCATCACTCAGCAGGAGCTAGGTGATGCTAGGAGGCTCCTAGACGACACTGCTAGGGAGAAGGCTCAGCTCCAGATTGATGTGGGCAAGATTAAGACTGATAATGAAGACCTTAGACTCAAGTGAGTACCCCTGGGGCATTGTTGTTAGTACCCCTGGGACACTGTTGTTAGTACCCCTGGGACACTGTTAGTACCCCTGGGACACTGTTAGTACCCCTGGGACACTGTTGTTAGTACTCCTAGCATCACTCAGCAGGAGCTAGGTGATGCTAGGAGGCTCCTAGACGACACTGCTAGGGAGAAGGCTCAGCTCCAGATTGATGTGGGCAAGATTAAGACTGATAATGAAGACCTTAGAGTCAAGTGAGTACCCCTGGGGCATTGTTGTTAGTACCCCTGGGACACTGTTAGTACCCCTGGGACACTGTTAGTACCCCTGGGACACTGTTGTTAGTACTCCTAGCATCACTCAGCAGGAGCTAGGTGATGCTAGGAGGCTCCTAGACGACACTGCTAGGGAGAAGGCTCAGCTCCAGATTGATGTGGGCAAGATTAAGACTGATAATGAAGACCTTAGAGTCAAGTGAGTACCCCTGGGGCATTGTTGTTAGTACCCCTGGGACACTGTTAGTACCCCTGGGACACTGTTGTTAGTACCCCTGGGACACTGTTAGTACCCCTGGGACACTGTTGTTAGTACCCCTGGGACACTGTTAGTACCCCTGGGACACTGTTAGTACCCCTGGGACACTGTTAGTACCCCTGGGACACTGTTGTTAGTACCCCTGGGACACTGTTGTTAGTACCCCTGGGACACTGCTGTTAGTACCCCTGGGACACTGTTAGTACCCCTGGGACACTGTTAGTACCCCTGGGACACTGTTAGTACCCCTGGGACACTGTTGTTAGTACCCCTGGGACACTGTTGTTAGTACCCCTGGGACACTGCTGTTAGTACCCCTGGGACACTGTTAGTACCCCTGGGACACTGTTAGTACCCCTGGGACACTGTTAGTACCCCTGGGACACTGTTGTTAGTACTCCTAGCATCACTCAGCAGGAGCTAGGTGATGCTAGGAGGCTCCTAGACGACACTGCTAGGGAGAAGGCTCAGCTCCAGATTGATGTGGGCAAGATTAAGACTGATAATGAAGACCTTAGACTCAAGTGAGTACCCCTGGGGCATTGTTGTTAGTACCCCTGGGACACTGTTAGTACCCCTGGGACACTGTTGTTAGTACCCCTGGGACACTGTTAGTACCCCTGGGACACTGTTAGTACCCCTGGGACACTGTTGTTAGTACCCCTGGGACACTGTTAGTACCCCTGGGACACTGTTAGTACCCCTGGGACACTGTTAGTACCCCTGGGACACTGTTAGTACCCCTGGGACACTGTTGTTAGTACCCCTGGGACACTGTTAGTACCCCTGGGACACTGCTGTTAGTACCCCTGGGACACTGTTAGTACCCCTGGGACACTGTTAGTACCCCTGGGACACTGTTAGTACCCCTGGGACACTGTTAGTACCCCTGGGACACTGTTGTTAGTACCCCTGGGACACTGTTGTTAGTACCCCTGGGACACTGTTAGTACCCCTGGGACACTGTTGTTAGTACCCCTGGGACACTGTTAGTACCCCTGGGACACTGTTGTTAGTACCCCTGGGACACTGTTGTTAGTACCCCTGGGACACTGTTAGTACCCCTGGGACACTGTTAGTACCCCTGGGACACTGTTAGTACCCCTGGGACACTGTTAGTACCCCTGGGACACTGTTAGTACCCCTGGGACACTGTTAGTACCCCTGGGACACTGTTAGTACCCCTGGGACACTGTTAGTACCCCTGGGACACTGTTAGTACCCCTGGGACACTGTTAGTACCCCTGGGACACTGTTAGTACCCCTGGGACACTGTTAGTACCCCTGGGACACTGTTGTTAGTACTCCTAGCATCACTCAGCAGGAGCTAGGTGATGCTAGGAGGCTCCTAGACGACACTGCTAGGGAGAAGGCTCAGCTCCAGATTGATGTGGGCAAGATTAAGACTGATAATGAAGACCTTAGACTCAAGTGAGTACCCCTGGGGCATTGTTGTTAGTACCCCTGGGACACTGTTAGTACCCCTGGGACACTGTTGTTAGTACCCCTGGGACATTGTTGTTAGTACCCCTGGGACATTGTTGTTAGTACCCCTGGGACACTGTTAGTACCCCTGGGACACTGTTGTTAGTACTCCTAGCATCACTCAGCAGGAGCTAGGTGATGCTAGGAGGCTCCTAGACGACACTGCTAGGGAGAAGGCTCAGCTCCAGATTGATGTGGGCAAGATTAAGACTGATAATGAAGACCTTAGACTCAAGTGAGTACCCCTGGGACATTGTTGTTAGTACCCCTGGGACACTGTTAGTACCCCTGGGACACTGTTAGTACCCCTGGGACATTGTTGTTAGTACCCCTGGGACACTGTTAGTACCCCTGGGACACTGTTAGTACCCCTGGGACACTGTTAGTACCCCTGGGACACTGTTAGTACCCCTGGGACACTGTTAGTACCCCTGGGACACTGTTAGTACCCCTGGGACACTGTTGTTAGTACCCCTGGGACACTGTTAGTACCCCTGGGACACTGTTAGTACCCCTGGGGCATTGTTGTTAGTACCCCTGGGACACTGTTGTTAGTACCCCTGGGACACTGTTGTTAGTACCCCTGGGACACTGTTGTTAGTACCCCTGGGACACTGTTAGTACCCCTGGGACACTGTTAGTACCCCTGGGACACTGTTAGTACCCCTGGGACACTGTTAGTACCCCTGGGACACTGTTAGTACCCCTGGGACACTGTTAGTACCCCTGGGACACTGTTAGTACCCCTGGGACACTGTTAGTACCCCTGGGACACTGTTAGTACCCCTGGGACACTGTTAGTACCCCTGGGACACTGTTAGTACCCCTGGGGCATTGTTGTTAGTACCCCTGGGACACTGTTAGTACCCCTGGGACACTGTTAGTACCCCTGGGGCATTGTTGTTAGTACCCCTGGGACACTGTTGTTAGTACCCCTGGGACACTGTTGTTAGTACCCCTGGGACACTGTTAGTACCCCTGGGACACTGTTAGTACCCCTGGGACACTGTTAGTACCCCTGGGGCATTGTTGTTAGTACCCCTGGGACACTGTTGTTAGTACTCCTAGCATCACTCAGCAGGAGCTAGGTGATGCTAGGAGGCTCCTAGACGACACTGCTAGGGAGAAGGCTCAGCTCCAGATTGATGTGGGCAAGATTAAGACTGATAATGAAGACCTTAGAGTCAAGTGAGTACCCCTGGGGCATTGTTGTTAGTACCCCTGGGACACTGTTAGTACCCCTGGGACACTGTTGTTAGTACCCCTGGGACACTGCTGTTAGTACCCCTGGGACACTTAGTACCCCTGGGACACTGTTAGTACCCCTGGGACACTGTTAGTACCCCTGGGACATTGTTGTTAGTACCCCTGGGACACTGTTAGTACCCCTGGGACACTGTTGTTAGTACTCCTAGCATCACTCAGCAGGAGCTAGGTGATGCTAGGAGGCTCCTAGACGACACTGCTAGGGAGAAGGCTCAGCTCCAGATTGATGTGGGCAAGATTAAGACTGATAATGAAGACCTTAGAGTCAAGTGAGTACCCCTGGGGCATTGTTGTTAGTACCCCTGGGACACTGTTAGTACCCCTGGGACACTATTGTTAGTACCCCTGGGACATTGTTGTTAGTACCCCTGGGACACTTAGTACCCCTGGGACACTGTTAGTACCCCTGGGACACTGTTAGTACCCCTGGGACACTGTTAGTACCCCTGGGACACTGTTAGTACCCCTGGGACACTGTTAGTACCCCCGGGACACTGTTAGTACCCCTGGGACACTGTTAGTACCCCTGGGACACTGTTGTTAGTACCCCTGGGACACTGTTGTTAGTACCCCTGGGACACTGTTGTTAGTACCCCTGGGACACTGTTGTTAGTACCCCTGGGACACTGTTGTTAGTACCCCTGGGACACTGCTGTTAGTACCCCTGGGACACTGTTAGTACCCCTGGGACACTGTTAGTACCCCTGGGACACTGTTGTTAGTACCCCTGGGACATTGTTGTTAGTACCCCTGGGACACTGTTAGTACCCCTGGGACACTGTTAGTACCCCAGGGACACTGTTAGTACCCCTGGGACACTGTTGTTAGTACCCCTGGGACATTGTTGTTAGTACCCCTGGGACACTGTTAGTACCCCTGGGACACTGTTAGTACCCCTGGGACACTGTTGTTAGTACCCCTGGGACAGTGTTGTTAGTACCCCTGGGACAGTGTTGTTAGTACCCCTGGGACACTGTTAGTACCCCTGGGACACTGTTAGTACCCCTGGGACACTGTTGTTAGTACCCCTGGGACACTGTTGTTAGTACCCCTGGGACACTGTTGTTAGTACCCCTGGGACACTGCTGTTAGTACCCCTGGGACACTGTTAGTACCCCTGGGACACTGTTAGTACCCCTGGGACACTGTTGTTAGTACTCCTAGCATCACTCAGCAGGAGCTAGGTGATGCTAGGAGGCTCCTAGACGACACTGCTAGGGAGAAGGCTCAGCTCCAGATTGATGTGGGCAAGATTAAGACTGATAATGAAGACCTTAGAGTCAAGTGAGTACCCCTGGGGCATTGTTGTTAGTACCCCTGGGACACTGTTAGTACCCCTGGGACACTATTGTTAGTACCCCTGGGACATTGTTGTTAGTACCCCTGGGACACTTAGTACCCCTGGGACACTGTTAGTACCCCTGGGACACTGTTAGTACCCCTGGGACACTGTTAGTACCCCTGGGACACTGTTAGTACCCCTGGGACACTGTTAGTACCCCCGGGACACTGTTAGTACCCCTGGGACACTGTTAGTACCCCTGGGACACTGTTGTTAGTACCCCTGGGACTGTTGTTAGTACCCCTGGGACACTGTTGTTAGTACCCCTGGGACACTGTTGTTAGTACCCCTGGGACACTGTTGTTAGTACCCCTGGGACACTGCTGTTAGTACCCCTGGGACACTGTTAGTACCCCTGGGACACTGTTAGTACCCCTGGGACACTGTTGTTAGTACCCCTGGGACATTGTTGTTAGTACCCCTGGGACACTGTTAGTACCCCTGGGACACTGTTAGTACCCCAGGGACACTGTTAGTACCCCTGGGACACTGTTGTTAGTACCCCTGGGACATTGTTGTTAGTACCCCTGGGACACTGTTAGTACCCCTGGGACACTGTTAGTACCCCTGGGACACTGTTGTTAGTACCCCTGGGACAGTGTTGTTAGTACCCCTGGGACAGTGTTGTTAGTACCCCTGGGACACTGTTAGTACCCCTGGGACACTGTTAGTACCCCTGGGACACTGTTGTTAGTACCCCTGGGACACTGTTGTTAGTACCCCTGGGACACTGTTGTTAGTACCCCTGGGACACTGCTGTTAGTACCCCTGGGACACTGTTAGTACCCCTGGGACACTGTTAGTACCCCTGGGACACTGTTGTTAGTACTCCTAGCATCACTCAGCAGGAGCTAGGTGATGCTAGGAGGCTCCTAGACGACACTGCTAGGGAGAAGGCTCAGCTCCAGATTGATGTGGGCAAGATTAAGACTGATAATGAAGACCTTAGACTCAAGTGAGTACCCCTGGGGCATTGTTGTTAGTACCCCTGGGACACTGTTAGTACCCCTGGGACACTGTTGTTAGTACCCCTGGGACACTGCTGTTAGTACCCCTGGGACACTTAGTACCCCTGGGACACTGTTAGTACCCCTGGGACACTGTTATTAGTACCCCTAGGACACTGTTATTAGTACCCCTAGGACACTGTTATTAGTACCCCTAGGACACTGTTATTAGTACCCCTAGAACACTGTTATTAGTACCCCTAGGACACTGTTATTAGTACCCCTAGGACACTGTTATTAGTACCCCTAGGACACTCCCTTATTATTGTTAGTACCCCTAGGACACTCCCTTATTATTGTTGTTAATAGTCTTATTAGTACCCCTAGGACACTCCCTTATTGTTCTTGTTAGTACCCCTAGGACACTCCCTTATTATTGTTGTTAATAGTCTTATTAGTACCCCTAGGACACTCCCTTATTGTTCTTGTTAGTACCCCTAGGACACTCCCTTATTATTGTTGTTAATAGTCTTATTAGTACCCCTAGGACACTCCCTTATTATTGTTGTTAATAGTCTTATTAGTACCCCTAAGGCACTCCCTTATTGTTAATAATCTTATTAGTACCCCTAGGGGACCCCCTTATTATTATTAACCTTATTAGGACACCTAGGGCCTTCCTTATTATTAATAATCTTATTAGTACCCCTAGGGCACCCCTTATTATTGTTAATAATCTTATTAGTACCCCTAGGGGACCTCCCTTATTATTATTAACCTTATTAGTACCCCTAGGGCTCCCCTTATTATTAATAATCTTATTAGTACCCCTAGGGCACCCCTTATTATTGTTAATAATCTTATTAGTACCCCTAGGGGACCTCCCTTATTATTATTAACCTTATTAGTACCCCAAGGGCCTCCTTATTATTATTATCTTATTAGTACCCCTAGGGTACTCCCTTATTATTGTTAATAACCTTATGTGTACCCCTAGGGCACCCCTTATTGTTAATAACATTATTACCCTAGTACACTACATTGTCATAACCTTACTGATAGTACCCTAGTACACTACATTGTCATCCGTACCCTTGCTTTCTGTAATACTGTACTACCCTACTGATAATTACTTGAGGGCATGCCATTATTGTCATCCATACCCCTGCTGACTGTGAACACTATACCCACTTCTGATACCAAGACTACACAAGGACCCCAAAGGAAATAAGTCACTTTGACCCTTTTGGGTTATTCTGGGGGGTAATTTACACACGTTACTATGTATCATTATTTGTGCACCTGTACCTAAATATACGTACACACCTATGTATGAAGCTAATGAGCCGAAGAATTGTGCCCATATCGTATAATTATACCACCCTGATGCTACAATAATGTCTGCCTGAAACGAGCGCTATATCACCCTGCTGACTTTAATAATACGGTGACAGGTTCTCTTATAAATGGCGAAATTCATCCCGGACCTTGGTGCAAAAGCATGTAGGCACGGATGAATTATGACAACTGGATATACTGAATGTTGAAGATTGAGTAAAAGAACTGAAGTTAAATCACTTCTATAAAATTGTTCAGTGCCCAAAATATCTTGTTGCCAAGTTTGTAAAGGCTGAGAGCCAAAGCAGTCATAGTACATACTAGGGGAGGGGGAGAACAGAACTTTGTAGTACCCACAGTCAGTGGCCAGGCTTCAAACACCTTTTATTGTACAATAATAAAGGAGTTGAACAGACTGCCTGTACATGTCAAAACCAGTCATAGCATGAGTCAGTTGAAGAAGAAAGCCAAAAGGTACCTAATGAATGTAGCTACAGAAAAGAATTGATTGTTTGAATAGCTAACGTACATGTACCTATTACTGTGATCTAATCCTATCTTTAATTCAATGAAGATAGGATCTACCTTATTCTTAGTATACCTAGTATATTTAATTTACAAGGACCCCAGTGGAAATAAGTCACTTAGACTTGTTTTGGCTTATCCTAGGTATTCTACACACATGCTGCTATACATATTAGCATATATAACTTTATTTATGTGTACCTGTACCTGAGTAAACTTACTAGGTACATTAGTTCGATTAAGTTAGGTTACCTTGTAGTAGGAATGCTCCCTGTCAACTCTATGTATACATGTGTTCCTTGAGCTACAATATTTCAGCTTTACGTTGGTGCAAAAGCAATTATTTTGGAGGTGAAACTTAAGATAATTACCCAACGTGAAGGTGGCAAGTCTGTAACTTGTGTCCGTGTGTTTACTTTCAGTACGGCTGTTTATTTAGTAATTATTTTTATTTACTTATTCAGTGACGGCTGTTTATTCACTCGTTTATCATTTGTTCATATTCGACTGACAGTATTTTCGAATTGCAGTGGGCTTGTCGGAATGTAACCCCATCGTATGTCGACGAGCACTCGTATCCCCACTCCACCTCATACAGTACAGCGGCACCTTAAATTATGAACTTAATTCGTTCCAGAAGGCTGTTCGAGTGCCGATACCGAATGAATTTGTTCCCATAAGGAATAATGTAAATTAGATTAGTCCATTTCAGACCCCCAAAAATACACTTGCATAATTGTTTGAGTTGGGAGCCACGTGAAACTTGGGGTACCACTGTATTACGTTTGTTTTACGGTCAGATATTGTTTTGTTGCACAAATATTAAGAAACGTAACTTTGTGAACCCCACTTAGTATGTTCGTACATTGGACTACATACGGCCAGCAGTAACAGCCTAGTTGATCAGGCCCTGATCCACCAGGAGGCCTGGGGTTGGCTAGTGAGAACACTCTACACACTATTTGTATAAATAGAATGTACAGTGGTGCCCTGAGTTTCGAACTTCTCACAACTCTACCAATTATGCAAGTGTATTATTGTCAGTGCTTTTGTAAGTGCATTTTTGGGGGTCTGAAACGGACTAATCTAATTTACATTATTGCTTATGGGAATAAATTCATTCGGTAACGACATTGGAACAGCCTTCAGGAATGAAGAAAGTTCGGAACTCTGGGTACCACTGTATAGTGTTCTCACCATCTATAATAGTTGTCCTTATTCCAGCCAACCCCCATATTAACCCGTAAACGGTCCAGGCAGATCTACGTTCACATGTGTAGCGCTCCAAAAGTAGACCTACGTTTTTTTTTTTTTTTACATATTTTCAAATACAGTGGACCCCCGGTTAACGAACTTTTTTCACTCCAGAAGTATGTTCAGGTGCCAGTACTGACTGAATTTGTTCCCATAAGAAATATTGTGAAGTAGATTAGTCCATTTCAGACCCCCAAACATACACGTACAAACGCACTTACATAAATACACTTACATAATTGGTCACATTCGGAGGTGATCGTTATGCGGGGGTCCACTGTATAACAAAAAAAAGTAGATCAAAGTTTTTTTACACATTTTCAAATGTAAAAAAAAAAAACAAAGATCTACTTTTATACTTTCAAATGTTGAAAAAACGTATATATACGTTTGGACCGTTTACGGGTTAAACTGTCCAAGCCGATCTACGTTCACATGCGTAGTTCTCCAAAAGCATTTCTAAGTTTTTTTTTATATATTTTCAAATACAGTATAACAACAAAAAAGTAATCAGTTTTTTTTACATTCAAATGTTCAAGAAACGTAGATCTACGTTTGGACAGTTTAAGGGTTAAAATAACATATAGGTCAATTAATGTCACCTTTATACAGTGGACCCCCGGTTAACGATATTTTTTCACTCCAGAAGTATGTTCAGGTGCCAGTACTGACCGAATTTGTTCCCATAAGGAATATTGTGAAGTAGATTAGTCCATTTCAGACCCCCAAACATACACGTACAAACGCACTTACATAAATACACTTACATAATTGGTCACATTCGGAGGTAATCGTTATGCGGGGGTCCACTGTATATGTATAGCTTTCATTTGCTTCTGCCTGTTTATCTGGTCCAGAGATGAGACATTTTTTTCACTTGTGCATTCTTTACAAACAATGGTGGTACAGTACAGTGGACCCCCGCATAACAGTCAGCTCCCAACGCGACCAATTATGTAAGTGTATTTTTGTAAGTGCTTTTGTAGGTGTATTTTTGGGGGGTCTGAAACGGACTAATCTACTTCACAGTATCTCTTATGGGAACAAATACGGTCTATAACGGCACCCAAACAGACTTCTGGATCGAAATAATATCGTTATGTGGGGATCCACTGTACCTGTATACTATTTTACATGGGTTGTTGGAAAGTGAACTGACCTTGTGCTGTTTCAGGGGGTCACGGCCCCTCCGGCCCATTCCCAGACCAAACTTGCACTATTTTCTATGATGGTACCATTCTCAAGTCAGTTTCTATAGTGCTTAAAGGTAAGCACATAGTAATTACATGGTAACCCAAATTAACACTGGCATTAACCTGTAGTCACTTCTACATGACAAGGCAATTACAGTGCCAGTTTGGGTAACCAAGGCAATTACAGTGCCAGTTTGGGTAACCAAGGCAATTACAGTGCCAGTTTGGGTAACCAAGGCAATTACAGTGCCAGTTTGGGTAACCAAGGCAATTACAGTGCCAGTTTGGGTAACCAAGGCAATTACAGTGCCAGTTTGGGTAACCAAGGCAATTACAGTGCCAGTTTGGGTAACCAAGGCAATTACAGTGCCAGTTTGGGTAACCACGTAATGTAATTACTGTGGTAACTTTCCAGTCGCTATAAATATAAATTTTTGACTGGAGAAGGGTAACGGGCTGCATTAATGTACAAGTCTGGTCTGGGACCTGACTCGTACTATAATTTAAATTTGAGTTCCATTTTGAAGACTTAACACCTGGTGAATTCAATGAGTGTTTCGTATAGCTTGTTAATTCACGTGGTACAGTGGTAGGGTTCATGCCTCTTTGCAACAGTTCTGGTAAACCTGGCCAATTAAGACTTGGTGTTTTCCGAATGTAGACAGACACGACCACCACAGCCTGGAGGATCAGGGACTTGTCAGATGTCTTGGTTTAACACTTCTTTTTGATAATAATAATAATAATAATAATTGTCAAAGGTCTATTGGAGACGGGGTCTATTGATAATTCCCATTATATTTAATAGGAGGACAAGGAAAAGGCTTGGAACCTGTGTTTATTGAATTTCTATTTATTATTTATTTATTATCACACTGGCCGATTCCCACCAAGGCAGGGTGGCCC